>NC_141691.1:117407123-117627123 GCF_964263255.1 Lissotriton vulgaris | reverse complement strand
CAGGCCTGCACCCATTTTGCCTAGCTTTCATCCATTATGCCCAGGGGTAGTGAGTGGTGCATAGGCCTAGTCTTTCTGTGGGGTGTCTTGAATTTAAACATCATTGAGGGCATGGATGGCATGGGATTGTGCAGATATTTGTGTGTTTTGCGATTTTTTTGGCTGCTGTTGGGGCCTTTTGCCCAGGGGTAGTGAGTGGTGCATGGACTGAGTGTTTCTGTGGGGTCTCTTTAATGTAAACATCATGGAGGGCATGGATGGCATTGGATTGTGGTGATTTTTGTGTGTTTTTCGATTTTTTGTGGTGTTGATGGGGACTGGCCATGTGGGTGGGGGCCATTTTGAGTGCTGGTACAGGCAGGCCCTGGCCATGTGCTGGGAGGCAAGGGGCCATTTTGAATGCAGGCAGTGTTCTCAGGCCTGCACCCATTTTGCCTAGCTTTCATCCATTATGCCCAGGGGTAGGGAGTGGTGCATGGTTCTAGTCTTTCTGTGGGGTGTCTTGAATTTAAACATCATTGAGGGCATGGATGCCATGGGATTCTGATTTTTGTGTGTTTTTCGATTTTTTTGGCTGCTATTGGGGCCTTTTGCCCAGGGGTAGTGAGTGGTGCATTGACTGAGTCTTTCTGTGGGGTCTCTTTAATGTAAACATCATGGAGGGCATGGATGGCATTGGATTGTGGTGATTTTTGTGTGTTTTTAGATTTTTTGGGGTGTTGATGGGGACTGGCCATGTGGGTGGGGGCCATTTTGAGTGCTGGTACAGGCAGGCCCTTGTGCTGGGGGGCAAGGGGCCATTTGGAATGCAGGCAGTGTTCTCAGGCCTGCACCCATTTTGCCTAGCTTTCATCCATTATGCCCAGGGGTAGTGAGTGGTGCATGGGCCTATTCTTTCTGTGGGGTGTCTTGAAGATAAACATCATTGAGGGCATGGATGCCATGGGATTCTGATTTTTGTATGTTTTTCAATTTTTTTGGCTGCTGTTGGGGCCTTTGGCCCAGGAGTAGTGAGTAGTGCATGGACTGAGTGTTTCTGTGGGGTCTCTTTAATGTAAACATCCTGGAGGGCATGGATGGCATTGGATTGTGGTGATTTGTGTGTGTTTTTCGATTTTTTTGGGGTGTTGATGGGGACTGGCCATGTGGGTGGGGGCCATTTTGAGTGCTGGTACAGGCAGGCCCTGGCCATGTGCTGGAGGGCAAGGGGCCATTTTGAATGCAGGCCTGCACCCATTTTGCCTAGCTTTCATCCATTATGCCCAGGGGTAGTGAGTGGTGCATGGTTCTTATCTTTCTGTGGGGTGTCTTGAATTTAAACATCATTGAGGGCATGGATGCCATGGGATTGTGATGATTTTTGTGTGTTTTTCGATTTATTTGGCTGCTGTTGAGGCCTTTTGCCCAGGGGTAGTGAGTGGTGCATGGACTGAGTCTTTCTGTGGGATCTGTTTAATGTAAACATCATGGAGGGCATGGATGGCATTGGATTGTGGTGAATTGTGTGTGTTTTTCGATTTTTTGGGGTGTTGATGGGCATGGGCCAAGTCTTTCTGTGGGCTTTCTTGAATTTAAACATAATTGAGGGCATGGATGGCATGGGATTGTGCTGATTTTTGTGTGTTTTTCCATTTTTTTGGCTGCATAACTGATGTTCCTCTGTCTTCCATTGCTTTTAGGTGCACAAGAGAACCAGCAGTGCCAGGAAGAAGTCCTGCAGCGGTGTGTGCAGCATAACGTCACGCGACGTCACGTGTGGCCACAGACAAGACAACTCTGCAACTCGTGCAACTGCGGCCTGCTGTTCTGATAGCTGAAGAAGATGGCCCCAAAAAAAGTTCCCCGTAGCTCCTCTAGCAAGAAAGTTGCCAGTAAGGAGCAGAAGAAGCAAGTGGCGCCACTTACCAAGGAGACTGGTGTGCTGACCGCCACATTTTTGGGGGAAAAAATAAGTATGCCTGCAGCAGCAGCGGGGTCTGCTGGGGACCAAGCTGGGAGCAGCACCCCCGCTCCATTGGGCTCAGTGCCACCACCACCTCGCCAACTTAAGTCCAAGCCCTTGAGTGCTTTAGATGCCGCCAGTATAGTTGTTCAATCACCATCGACCAGTGATGTTGGCTCATCGCAAGAAAGTAGCAGCAATGTCTCCCAATCAACACAGGTTGTTGTAACTCATCTGACTAGTGTTCAACAACCACAGCCGCAACAACAACCACAAGTGCAAGTACAAGCCCAAGTACTTGTGGAAGGAGAGGCAGCGCAAGGAGATGCGCAAGCAGAGGTGCATGGAGCGGCACAAGTGCCCACAATAGTTGTTCCTCCTGAAGTAGGGGCACATCAGGAAATCGACATTCAAGCCGAGGTATCATTTGAGGAAGCCACTTCTCCTGATCATTCATTGTCTTCCACATCCCTAGCAAGGAAAAGATCAAGGATGGTGTCTACATCTTCTTCAAGCACCCATTCCTTCTGATGATATGGATAAAAATTGGGAACCACCACTGCCGTCTGAGAGTGAGGCACACCATGATCTGACAAAGGTAGCTAAGCGTAAAAGGAAGGTCCCTGAAAGTCTCGTACTTATGGATTGTGATGAGGACGCTGAAGAAGAAGTGGCGTATACTACTCCTGCTGATGAAGACTCTCACGACGACGACGCAGTCATCATAAACGTCACTCCAGGCTCAGCGGGCATGCAGCAAACAGACATTTTTACCCTAGCCCGAAAAGCTGCTGAGCGTGATGTTGTCGACAAGGCAATGAGACCACCACCATTGCAGTTCACTAGTACACCACCACCTACCGCTTCCATATTTTCTCGCCAGAAGGGACCTCCATCCACCTCAACCTCCATTTCCTCAATTAGTGGTGCTGCAAGTGCACAACGTAGTAAAGTTTGGCAACACACATCCTCCACTTCATCTGACATTAGCATGACCAGTATTGCCTCCTCCGCCCCCCACAGACATTTGAAGTCCGCAGTTTGGGACTTCTTTAGTGTTAGCACAACAAGGGAAAACATAGCCATTTGTACCATTTGTAAGCTTGCAGTTAGTCGTGGTAAGCTTGGTACCACTATGATACCGGAGGCCAGAGAGGTCATCTTGAGAGACAGCACACTGTCAAATGGCATGCGCACCTAAAGGAGATCAAGGAAGCCGGAATTGCAAGTCAACAAACTGTATCCTTTGATGTTTCATCTGATGATGACGAGGAGGAAGAAGCGTCAAACACTTCACTTACACCCAGTACCCCTGTCAGCAGCACACCCCCTGTGAGCCACACTAAGAGTGTGGGAGAGAGTGAGACACCAATGTGAAAATCACCGAGCGTAACTGGGTCGAAGAAGTCATCATCATTCCGTAAAATGGTCCAGCCCACCATTAGAAGCATGTTGTTTTCAGATGCGCCATTTGAACGCAACCACCCAATGACGCGTCTGTATAACACTAACGTGGCTAAAATGCTAGCTCTGGACCTTCTCCCTTTTTCTTTTGTGGAAGGGGTTGGTTTTCTTGAATTAGTGGCAACGCTCTGCCCTAAATGGAGGATTCCTAGCCGGTTCTATTTTGCCAGAGTTGCGGTTCCAGCACTACATGAAGATGTGCTGGAGGTGATTGGGGCAGCTTTGCAGAAGAGTGCTGTTCACACTATACATCTGACAACAGACATGTGGACCAGTGGTGCAGCCACTGATTGCATGTGCATCACTGCACACTGGGTCTCTTTTTCAGGAGTTACAGCAAAGCTAAGGGCAGGTGTTGACCCGGACAACGTTTTTAAAGCTTCTCGGAAACATGTAACACTAGCCATGTTTGCCATGGAGACAAGTCATACAGGAGAAAACATTTTGCAGGAGTTTAACACAAACGCCTTTCAATGGCTGTCCCCAAGAAAACGCAAGATTGGTAATGTTTCCACGGATAATGGCGCCAATGTAGTTAAGGCCATGGATATGGGTAACTATTTCAGAGTGCCATGTTTGGCGCACTGTATAAACCTGGTTGTTAAAAAATTCTTGAGTGAAGAAAGTCCAGTGTGCGAGTTACTGACCACCTGCCGAAGAATGTGCACACATTTCAGCCATTCTTTTACGGCCCGGAAGCATCTGAGATGCCTGCTACATCAACGTCACCTGCCAGTGAAAGCACTCATCCAGGAGGTGGCAACACGTTGGAACTCAACCTTCTACATGCTTGAGTGTCTGTATGAGCAGTGTGCGGTAGTCGATCAGATTTCTTTACACTGGGTGCAGCTATGAAGGACCTGAGGATACATGCGGAGCAATGGAAGCTAGTTAAAAGCCTGACAGACATGCTTCGTCCTTTTGAGGTCTTCACGCGTGCAGTCAGCAGGGAGGACTGCAATTTGGGAAAAGCTATCCCATTGTTGCGCATGCTAGAGCACCAACTGAAGGCGGTGTCTTCTACGTTTCAAAAAGATGAAGAAAAGCAAGAAGCTTTTGATTTGGCGGAGAAATTATTAGAGCGCCTACTTTGCGATGAACGTCTTCAAAAGATCCACACAGAACAGCATTACATTTGTGCTACTATTCTGGATCCACGCTACAAAAAGGCACTGGCAGGCAGAGCATTCTTTCCTTTTGGTGACGCAGAAGTTTCAAAGTACAAACCTTGGCTAGCTGTGTCAGCCATGAGGTTTGAAAGAGAACGGCAGGAAATTGAAGGAAAAGGCAGTACATCAGCATCAGCAGGCCATCCGGAATTAAAAGAATCCACTTCTGCACCTGTGGCTGTGGCAGAAGTGAGTGATTTTCCCTCTCAGCCGTTAAAGACACCAGCAACCTGATCATCTGCACCAGACACAACAGTAACATTGTGTGAAGAAGAGGATTGGCTAGATAAGCTTGGGGTTGCTTCTCAAAAGGTCCCAGCAAAAAGTAAGCAAAGTGGAGGAACCGTGGAGAACCTTGAGTCAATGGTGCAGGACTATCTGAATGACTCAACAGAGGTCTATGTTCATGATGACCCATTGGCGTATTGGCATGGGAAAAAAGAATTGTGGCCAGAGATCTCCAACCTGGGTATAAATTACTTGTCTTGCCCACTCGCAAGCGTATCTTCTGAACGTGTTTTCAGTGCTGCTGGTGGCATTGTAACTTGCAAAAGGACCCGCCTCTCGCCCAAAAATGTGGAGAGGTTAACAATGATCAAGATGAATCAGCTCCTCATACCACCAGATTACAAAATACGAGAATACACGCCGGAAGAAGAAGAGGAGGACACCAACTTAGATGAGGGAATTTGTTCTCTGCTAGGTGACCTACTCCTGCCTGAATTCGCAGAGTATGAGGACGAACTCTTCTTCCCTGACACCGAGCCCTGAAAATGAGCCAATGAATCAATAACTTTCTTTTTCGTCCTTATTCACTTTAATTCCTGTGTGTCTGTCTTTCTTTGTTTTGCAAAGTCTATATAAAAACTTTAATCACCTAATCACAAAAACAAGCCCATCAGCAGAACTGTCTTCACTTATTTGCTTATTGATTTGAAGGTGCCGCAGTCTGCATTCCTCAGGTTCACAAGTTCACAAGAACATGCTCCTCTATCCTCCTCCTCCAGACTCCTATTTTCCTCAAAGCAGATGGCTGTATTACGCCCAATGAAGAAAGACTCTGCACTTGTGGGGGTGTTCTACGTCTTTGCGGGTGAGTTGATGGCTCTGGGGCTATTGCTGGGAAGGTCTATTATCGGATAAAAGTGGTTTGGCGAAAATCAGACTTGAAAAAGTTTTTGCCTTTTTGCTCACTATCATGTTTTCGTGGGCCTGTTTGGGGGGATTCCTGGTGTTTGTGGGTGGGTTTCGGGGTCTTGGAGCAACGCTGGGTATGGATACTTTTGATTGCAAGTGGTTTGAAGCACATCCATGGTGGCAAAGGGGAGTTAGGGCCTAGCTGCAGAGCGCGCGTGGAGTGATTTTGGAAATTTGCCTGAAAATTACTAAGTCCCCATTTTTGTAGTTTTGCTTTTTGGCTGTTTGGGGGTCTTCTACTAGTTTCCGCCTGGGTTGACGGGTCTGGGGCCATTGCTGGGAAGGTCTAATACCAGATAAAAGGTGTTTGGACAAAATCGGAGGAGAAATTTGTTTTGCGTTTTTGCTGACTTGCTTGTCTTTGAGGTGCTGTTTGGGGGGGTTCTGGGTGTTTGTGGGTGGGTTTTGGGGCCTGGGAGCACTGCTGGCACAGTCTAATTTTTATTGCATTTGTTTTTCAGGAAATCCATAGTGGAAAAGGGGAGTTATGGCCTAGCTGCACAGCGCGTTTGGACAGAATTGAAAGAAGGCCGAAAAATATTGTAAGTATGAGATTTTCCGTTTTTGCTTTTTGCCTGTTTGGGGGTGTTGTGCTTTTTTGCGGGTGGGTTGGTGGGTCTTGGGGCATTGCTGGGAAGGCCTAATACCGGATAAAAGTCGTTTGGAGAAAATCCATGCTGAAAAGCCTTTTGTAACATAGGGTTCGTTAGGGTTAGCACTAGCAGCAGTATTCCATGTGTTTGGGGGTGTTCTAGATTTTTGCAACTGGGTTCTGGGGTCTTAGAGCACTCGTTGGAATGTGTAATTTTTGTTGCAAGTGATTTGAAGAAAATCCAGAATGGGAAAGGGGGGATTTGGCCTAGTTAAAGAAAGCGTTTGCCACTATTCTTAACTTAGGGCTCGTTACTGTTAGCAGTATTGTATTGCATGTGTTTGGGCGGGGGGCTGTTTGTGGGGGGGTTTGCGAGTCTTGGAGCGATGCTGGGTAGGGATACTTTTGATAGCTTGCAAGTGGTTTGAATACAATTGACGGTGGGTAAGGGGGGATTTGGGCCTACTTTACTTTCAAAGTACGTTTTGTCACCATTTTTCTACTAGGCCTCAATTTTTGAGATCTGATTGGGGTCTTCTACATTTTTGCGAATGTGTTTAGTAAGGGTCTGGGAGCACTGCTGGGAAGGTCTAATTTTGTTCTAAAACACAGTTTACAGTACACCTAGCTTGAGGGGAAAGATCCGCTAAATTAATTCGCCCTTCAAAATTAGACTCAGAGTACGCACTTTCAAAAATACTGTACTGTCTATTAGGAAACTCAAAGTGTGACTTTTTGCACTACACATTAACAAAAAAATATAACAGTCGAAATGAATATAGACCAAAATTGAAATCTACATTTTTACTGTCCATCCGGACAGGATTTAATAGTATAAATATTTATTTATATGTGACAAAAAAGATGAAAAACAATTGCCAAGCGGGACACAGCCTGTGTCCTACTATCACATATGGCATACATATAAGGAGGCAAACAGAAAGAGAACAGGGCAGTCTGTAAATGCTTGAATTTTGACAGACAATGGTAAAAATACACTTTGCGTGATCTTTTCAATACAGTGTAAGAAATCATCAAGTGTAAAATGTCTACGACGTTTCGATCCCTGTTAGTATGGGATCATCATCAGGAGTACTCGTCCGACGTAACAGACCCCCATTGCGGCAGAACCTGTTTTCCTTCTCCGGTCTTAATTGATATTCCCAAGACCGGCCTTCGAGCTTCATTCTGGACCCGGTTAGCATTTGTCTATCTTTTAAAACGGTCCCCACTTGCCTCAACCACCTTAATTTGGCCGGCAGGACCTGTTTCCCTCTTGAAACATTAATCGGTCTATGCAAAGTTGTTTTTAATAAATTGACGACCTTGTCAATTTTCTTGACACTAAGGCATATAATTATAAGTCCTGGTGATGATCCCATACTAACAGGGATCGAAACGTCGTCGACATTTTACACTTGATGATTTTTACACTGTATTGAAAAGATCATGCAAAGTGTATTTTTACCATCGTCTGTCAAAATTCAAGCATTTACAGACTGCCCTGTTCTTTTTCTGTTTGCATTGTATATATGTCATATGTGATAGTGGGACACAGGCTCTGTCCCGCTTGGCAATTGTTTTTCATCTTTTTTGTCACATATATATAAATATTTATACTATTAAATCCTGTCCGGCTGGACAGTAAAAATATAGATTTCAATTTTGGTCTATATTCATTTCGACTGTTATATTTTATTGTTAATGTTTGGGACCACTGTCTTTTGAGACATTACACTCCCAAAGGTCCCAGACCTATTGCTACTTTTGGGTTCCCTTGTTCTCTGTAACAACCTTTTGCACTACACAGCGTACATACCTTTTATTTCTTTGTCAGTGGTGTTCTAATATCATTTCCTGTTTTTCCATCAATAATTACAGGCCCGGTTTCAGTCTGTGCAATGGGAAAAAAAGGATGAAGTCAGGCTTCACATTAGCGAGCCGCAATTCAGCATCCGCCAGGCAGGCAGTGGACAGGGTGTCTTCTGTTCACCAACATTGATGGACGGAGCGTCAGCTGGATTGGAGGAGTCCCGCTAATAAGAGGAATGGTTTGATGCATGCAACTTACCAAATTCAACAGGACAACTACAACAACATACAGATACAGTATCCGTTCTTTTCTAATTATCTTTTAAGTAATGTTATTGCTGTGAACTTCTATGAGTGTGACTCTGCATTTCTTTGATCTCTGCTTCTAAATTTATCCCTACAGCCATTCTATAGGTTTTACTTTTGCTATTTTTTAAACCTAATTTAATGTAAGAAGTGTTTCTCTGAGTGCAGAGATAGGCAAGTGAAACCGCATAATTATTACTGCAGCCCTGTACTGTCGCATTCTTTCATTCACGGTTGTCGAAAGTACTACTTACTTTTCAGTAACCATGCATGCAGTAGTGCATGCACTTCCTTTATGTCACTTAAAAGATTTATGGTTAGCTTTGTACCCAAAGATTTCTTTATCTTCAATTATTGTTTGTCCATGCTGTGCTTTTTTTTCTTCTCTCAACAAAACTTTCCCAAAATCCCCCATTCCCATCCATTTTCCAAACCCTAACCCTCTTCCCCCGGGCTGTGTGGTTTTGATTGATGTGTGACTAAATGACAGCAATAATTCCACACACTTGCTGGGGAGGATAAGGTCATAGCAACAGGCTGGTGAAGGAATCCGAGGATATATTCTATTCTTACTCAGCTTGACACTCAGTCACTATTGGCAAATGAAAGCAGATTTTCATGTGCGCCATCAACTTGATTGGTCATCAAGAACATCCTCCTCCTAGACGTGGCAAATTATTACGCTGCTGTGTCCTTCACCTTCGGTACTATTTCTTGTAGTAGTAGCCAATGTCAAAGAAATTCAACGCAAGTACTAGTTATACTTTCAATACTTTCCCATTTGTTAGGCTACATTGTGGCACTGTTCTAGTGTACTGTCACCTGATATATTCTCTATCGTACCGTTCTAATGCTACGGTAAGGACAAACAAGGTTTCATTTTCTTTTTTTTCAGATGCTGCAACTGCCACTGTGTAACACCACAAGTACCACCGCAATGATGACATTTCATACACCCAGGATTGCCAACCTTAATCGCCATTTCGCATGCAGCCAGCCCTTGCCTAGCCCTATTTCCAAACACAAATTACAGGTAAGATAAGCGTTTGGGGGTAGGTAGTATAATGGAGTATTAGGAGAGACGTGAGACTGACGGTCCTAGGACTATTGAATTCACTTACTCTGTGAGAGGCACTTAGTTTTGAAAACATTTGGGCCATTAGTACTTACACAACTTGAATCAAGATGCCACTTAAGTTTCTGGACTGTTAAACCCCCACCCACCAGTCTCAAAAGCAGTAAAAAACACGTATGCTAAGATAAAGTTTAAAGTATATTTATATATCCCTAACATAAATAATCTCCCGCAAGACCCAACCCACCCCACCTCCCGAACCCCAACGAATGTCCCTGAAAACTAAGTCCAAAAAAATAGAAAACCCAACTCCCAATTCCCACCCCCCAGAAGTCTCTAAAAAGGGGCAAGGGACAGTCTCCTCCTACTGCTGGCTGCTGTTGACTTTTTGGGCCAGGTCGGCATGCTCCTTGCGGAGGGTCTCGAGCAGGGTTTTGGTGTTGAGGAGCTCCTGCTCGAGGTAGGAAACCCTCAGGGAAAGGCGGTGCATCCTTTTTTTGGTACTTCTGTGGGGGGCAGCTGATTTCTTTGCTGCTCGGCGGTGGCGGGTGGCTGCGGTACCCCGGCTCCGTACCGCTGGAGACCTGCTGCGCTGACTGGCTGACCCAGGGAGTGCGGAGGAGGATGCAGGTGTCGCCATGGATGTTGTTGACGTACTAGTCTGCGTGTCCTCCTCCTCCTGGGCCACTAGCTGCCGATATTCGGCGACAGTGGCCTCCAGCCTCCGTTGCCGGGCCCTTTTAGCCAGCTCCTCCCGTGTTGGTTTGGAAGGAGCATCTATATGAAGAAAGAAAGACATAGTCTGTAACCAATGCTCCTTAAGATTAACACAAAATGATTCAGCAGAAAGTTGTGTCACAGTAGTACTAGCAACTTGCAAGCGCAGTACATAACTATTGTGGACAGTATCTATCTAACCTCCCACTTCTTCATCCTTGCTCTAACATTAGTGGGAGTTTAAGGAATCAATTCTACGAGCACTATGGACTTACTCCATTAGAGTCGACTATGACAGTACACCAGTCTTATTCTTCTTCTTCTTTCTTGTTTAGCAAAATTGGTATGTTAACTTCTACAAGCCGTCATAATGCCAGAGCAGTCAACTTGCACCCGAGAAAAACAGACGCCCGCCATGATGAGTGAGACAGACTTGCGTTACTGTACCAGTCCACTACATGCAGGTGGTGATGCTCTTACTTTTCTATTATGGGTTGCACTGAGAATACTCTGTTACAAGGGCTACTGCTTAATTAATTTAACTTTCACCCTACAGTGCCAATGAATACTACAAAAGGAAAATGAAGAAGATAAATAATCTGATTATCTATCACTGCACATGGTATGTATTTGCTTACATATGGGATGACTTTAGGTGCTTTGCTTTTTATTGAGTGAACAGTTATACATCCACACATGAATGACCGAGTTCTACTAAACTTATTAACAGAGGTAGTGAGTGGCCATCGTATTAGCCGGATATATGCTGTGCTTGCAATACAAACTACTGCTACTATTCATGGTAGTATTCGGACAAAATTCCAACTTCTTTTCCTTGCCTTTCCTACACAGGGACGGACGTGCGGGTGCGGTGTTACATGCTCTTCAAAGTAACACTTAGTTCATCCAGTGACCGTCTACTCTCTCTAGATACACATATGCTATCTAAGAGTCAGATAGTACCATGATCCAGGCATCCATCCATTCAAACTATATGTCAATCATTCTTCTTCATGTCTCTCATCTGGACAAACCTTACGTTTTCTCACGGGGAGCATACTATGCAGTCTGCAATCTCAATAAGTAAGGAATATAAGAGCTTACCACTGCCCGCCACTACCGTGGCAACCCGCACAGCAGTTTGGTCCGGCACTTGCACCGCCTTCTCCCCAGAGCTTTCCTCCTCCACCTCCGAGCTGGGCCCTGCACCAGATGTTCCACCTACAAAGTACATTTAACCCTTTCTCTGCGGCGGCTATTCCGCCGCAGCGCTAACGATTGCGGGGGGCGCGCGGGTGAGCTCCGCGGGTGACAGAACCGTTCCGTCACGGCTCACGGGTGAGTTGTGCTCATGACGGAACGGTTCCGTCACAGCCCCGCCTGCTCAATTAAACGTACCGCGCAGGCGCAAAATCAGCGCGGCGCAGGCGCGGCGGCCGGGCCGTGACGGAACCGTTCCGTCATGAGCACAGCTCACCCGCGAGTCGTGACGGAACGGTTCCGTAAATAGCCTCGAAGAGGTTAAGAATGTTAGATGTCATAGACATACACCACTCACTAGTATTTTGTCTAGGAATGAAGAAATGTGAATACAGAAACCAATCTAATAATTTGTGACTGTCTACTCTAAAGTAAAAATGTCCCTTTTTCCAGGGATGGGTGTTGTCTTGCTGCATTTTTTGGCACAACTGATGAATGCTTGCTTTTTAACACGCACCATTTTTCTCATAACAGACAAAAGCTTCACTTCTAAGAACAAATCATCATCATCACCACTAGGACAGAGGGACCAACGATTCAGCACCAAAAAGAAAAATTAAAGTTCAAACCAGGTGAGGGCTCGGCTCGCCCACAATAAATGTGTGAAATAAATCACTATAAGCACATTTCCATTTTTAATCAACCGTACTTTATGTTTTATGACAAGCTTGATTTTAATAAATATTTTTACTTTTAATAAAGCTTTAAAACTTAAATAGACTCTGTGGTTTTTGGTCAAGAGTGAATGAGCAAAAGGTTTTGCAATTTGCAAGCATGAGTCCGTGCCTCTGACACTTCTGGACTCTGACTCGGTACTCTTGTCCTGCGTTGGATAATCATCATTGGGGATCAATCATCGATGAATTTGGGAGCTAAATGACTCTGCCACACTATCTAGTCAGTAAGGAGATTGGGGGTTCTTCAAAGACTGATATCACTGAGGTATATGGAAAGTCTACCTGCGCCTATTATAATTGATAAACAATGCACTATTTAGTGTCCATAGTTCTGTTTGTGCAGATTTGTCCTTGCAACAGTAGTAGTATGGATTGTCCTCCTATCCAAACCAAAAGTAAAGTACCAGTATCTTATTCTTTCTTGGTGGTCATTCACCTTTTTATTGTTGGTAATTGTCAAAGAAGCATAAACATTTATAATACTTGAAAAGACATTATGGACAATCCCAGGGGACTGCACTCAGTGCATAGAGCTATTGCTGACTAGAATGGGAGTTTCGTTTTACACCTTTTGCCAAATGTGCAATCTTAGTTAGCTACACAGACAGACTAATAAGAATAATCTAGTAATACCACAGGGAGTCATAGTCGAGGCAGGATAAGAATTTAGATACAGTCTACAAGAAGATCAAAGACGATTTAGAAAAAAACGAATGAGGAACGCTAGGAAAAAATAGATACTCTATACTAAAATTAAAACTTACCGGGGCCAGCAAAGGAGCCCTCGCCTGACCGATCCTGGCCTTGTTCAGCAGCAGCAGCAGCCTCCTCCAATGTCCTCTTGCCCCTGGGGGGAGCTGATGTACAACATGAAAGAAAAAAAGACCAGAAAACATGGATGATATTTGTCAACCAAATCAAACATTTCAAAAGAACAATAACAAACTATTTTGGCGAAATAGCAAATAGACAACTATTCCACGGGCTATATTCCACGGGCCACCTTTCAAAATACCCTGTGCTTTATTAGCAACTGGATGAGCTCAAACCACCTGAAGCTCAACCCCGACAAGACCGAACTCGTTCTTGTCGGGGGTTCCCTCAACCCTTGGGATTCTTCTTTTTGGCCTCTCAGCCTTGGCAGTCCACCTAGCCCCGCCAACTGTGTTAAAAGTCTGGGAGTCGTCATCAGTAGTAATCTCTCCATGACGCCCCAGATTAGCGCGGTAGTCTCCTCCAGCCATTTCCAATTAAGGAAAATTAAGAAAATCTCCCGGTTACTTACTTCCGAGGCTCTTACCTTGGCCCTGATGGCGCTTGTAATATCGAGGTTAGACTACGCCAATGCGCTTTATGTAGGCATCCCAGCCTACCAACTCAGGCGGCTTCAGCTGATCCAGAATCAGGCTGCCCGCCTGATCCATTTTCTCCCTAGAGATCATCATGTCCGCCCCCTTCTGAAGAGCCTTCATTGGCTCCCTGTAGCCGCCCGCTGCAAGTTCAAGCTGGGTTGTATCATTTCTAAATCTCTAGCCGGCCAGGGCCCCCTCTTTATTTCTTCCCTTCTTCAATCCTACGTCCCTTCCCGCACTCTCCGGTCTTCCCAAATGGTCTTGCTTTCCATCCCTAGATATAAGAGGAAGAAACACGGCGGGCTCAAGTTCTCCTTCCTGGCCCCCACTTTTTGGAACTCCCTCCCCTTGTCCCTCAGATTGACCACTTCGTACCCCAGCTTCAGATCTGCCCTTAAAACTTTTCTTTTTACAGAATCTTATCAATAAATTGCCTTTGCTCTATCTTCTGCTCTCTTTACTTTGGCGCCAAGAAACCTAATGGTGTTAGTTGCGCCCTTATAAATTTATTTAACATAACATAACATAACATATATTGACCTATCTCATGTGGTCTACTACGATATTAGTATTGCTTGATTTGCGGACCGTCGACTTGGAAAGTTCTGTAACTCACTAAACAAACTACTAAAAAGGTTCACCTAGGACTGGCAGGCAGCAGTCCGCAGCACGCGAAGTGACAGACAAACTCCATCGTGATTGCATATCAGCGACAACACTAAAAAGTTTCCTACTACATTAACCAGTCATTAAAATACTCAAACTATTAATCCACCACCATTATTTCTTCTTATTGCCAGGTGTACAAAGGAAGGACTGGACTTGAGTCTGTAGGGGCAGATTTAGAAGCCCCTTGCATCTCTTTTGCTCCATTGTTGCGTCACTTTTGTGAAGCAGCTGCAGAACAAAAGAGGCCCCATGGTGCGGCGTATATTAACAACGTGACACATATGGGAGATGCATCACGTTGTAAAGCCCTGCTCCATCAGGGGGCGTTCCGGCGCAAGGAAGGGCACTCCTGCGCAGGAACGCATCCTAAAAGTGGCTGAGGGAAATCTACAAGATTTCAATCAGTCACTTTTAGGAAAATGATGCGTGACTCAAACCCTGCGCCTGCTTGAAGCAGACGTACGGCTTGATGCAGCATTGGGGAGATAGGGCATCCCAGAGCATTGCTGTAGCTGCGCCATCGTTGCGCAACTCCAGCAATGCGCCGCCTTTACGGCACAGATGCGTAACGCTTCGGTGATGTTTTGGGCCCATGGTGCGCCGCATTGTAAATACAGCGCACCATGGGTGGTGGTGGCGTGGTGCACAATAACTGGCGCATCCCTGCTACTTTGCAGGGATGCGCCGGTAATTAGAAATCTGACCCTTAGTGTCTAGCATTACGCAGTTCTTTAAACTACACTCATACATAATTTCTCAGGCCAATGAAATGAACACAAAATCGAAAACAAATAATCATAGTAGCAACGCTACTGAGAAGGAGAGCAGTGCACCTGAAATGCACAGAAGATTTTGAAATATAATTTACTTACAATGTTATCAGCAGCATTATTGCTCTTGGTAAAAAACAAAAATGTGCAATATAATAACACACAGAGCAGGAGAAAACAGAGTAGTGAAGAAATAGCTACTACTACTCACCAAGCCCGGGGATCTCGAGGCCGAGCAGGTCGATCAAGTCGCGTTCCCGGTCCAGGAGATCTGTCCAACGGTGGGTGGCCTGGTTGTAGGTGCGCCGGACCCGAGAGTGTTGGTACATGGCCGGGCACACCTTCTCCCACCGCTTCCGGCGCTCCTGGATCCCGTAGCCGCTAGCGATCTTGCCGCCTGCCATGATGGTCCTGGGGAGGTGGCGTTGAACATAAAAAACTAGTGCGGCCACCTCCTCCACGCTAAAGATCTCCCGGGCTGTGACCTGCTCCCCCCTCAAACGCCCGCACGGGAGCCGGGCACGGGGTGCGGGACCCTTCCCCTTCTCAGGATGCTTCCCGGCTCCCTTTACCATGGTCTGGGCAGAAAGGAAGGTAAATAATAAATAAGAAATAGAATAGGAAAGAAGAAAAGAAAAGAGTTTAAAAAAGTAGTTTAAAATTAACCAAAAGTAGCAGAAAACACAAAAATATAGAGCTAGAAAAATAGAGGGATAGATAATAACTAAAATAGATTAAAAAAAACTTCAAACAAGCAAAGGATGGCAGGGATTGACAGAGGATACAGAAAGCATGCCCAGAACCTTAGCAATGAATGAGAAACAAGATGGCCGCGCCCGTTTACGACCGTGTGGGTAAGTTCGCGCGAGATTTCCCTTGCGATCACATGCGAACTTGTACTAGCGAGCCGCACACTTTGCGAGATTACACATAGCGCCCGGAAACGGAAATACGTCATGCAAACAAGATGGCTGCCCCCATGAACGACCGTGGGGGTAACTTCACGTCGTTGCACTACAAGCGGCTCGCTAAAACGCACAAAACCTTGTGAACTAACACGCCGCAAAAAAACAAATCGCATATTCGCACGAATTTGTGGCTTCCGATTTCCATCTCGCGCTAATTCGCGCCCCGCGAATCCCGCGAAATTGCAGAAAAACGAGTTTTGCAAAACTGAAAGCACTCAGCAGGTGCAAAAGTTCAAACTCATCATTAGTAACCATTCCCTGTAGTGCTTCCTGAGGGGCCCCTCCAGAGTTGCCTACTTGCAACTATTCTATGACCCTGCTCTGACCCTCACAGCAGGCTCATAGAATAGCTACAAGTAGGCCACAAAGGTCCTGTGAAAACAAATTGCACTGCAACAGAAAGAAAATTACAGATAAGGAAGCAGGTGCCAGACTGGAAGTTTAAATTCAGTGACACATTAATCAACCTCAAATTAATTCATGTCAGTTGAAGCAGGGCAGGTGTGCTTTTCCCCCCCATAATCTACAGTGATGAACCAAAGGGTGGCAGTGATGTACCAGAGGGTGGCATGGGTGAACCAGAGGGTGGCAGTGGTGAAACAGAGGGTGCTGTGATGATGAACCAGACGTAGAAACAACATAGTCGCGACCGTTGCAAGCCGATAAGTAAGTTCGCAATTGCGAACTGGTACAAAACCCTTGCGAACTGGCAGAAACCCTTGCGAACACAAAAAAAAGAAAAAATCCGCAAATTTGCGAGAGTTCACGGATTTTGCGGATTGCGAATTCGTGAATACGCAAATTAGCGAACCGCGAATTCGCAAAATTCGCCCATGCTTATATAAAAAGCTATTGATACTGTACACCAATTTGAGGAGATGATATTAGGACTGAAATAATTATCTCATAAAGGTATAGATGAAGTGCAACCTGTTCAGAAGGTGGTGGTTGGAAAAAAACAGGAGAAGGTGAAACCAAGTACCAAGCGAAAATACAGGGTAGATGGCAATACCATATCTATTGGCTATTTACTAGTGAAAATGGCTCAGGAATAGGTAGCACTGCCAGATAATAATGAACACAGCTATAGTGTAGGATAGATATAGTTGGATTAAGTCTTGACTCTTTCTTTGCGCCCGTTGGCCAACGGCCGTCGCGAGCACTACCTCTGTAGTGCTGCACACATTCGTTGGCCAACACAGCCCCGCCCACTCATCAGAATGCCCGCACCGTGGCAGAATTGCAGTCGCGGTTAAGGTGTTAAAAATGGTGATAAAATTACACATTTCATATTTCTCATTTAATTTGTGCCACCGTAATTCAATGCAACTCGAACTTGTGGCATATACACGTTGTATGGAACAGTACAATAAAGACATGGGCATGGGCATCAGTCGGTTACAAAAGAATGATGTCCACAATTCGTACACATATGAAACTTTGTGATTTTCCAATACAAATTATGAGAAAAACAGAAATGTGGAACTCATAAAAATGCGCTGATTGTGTGTTTTATTTATGTTCCACATTTACACAGGTGGGGCTGTGATCAGAAAATTTGTTGACCAGGATCTAGACAGTGTCCATATCTGGAGGCCATACCATGCTAAGAAGGATTCTGAGTAGTATTGGAAAATTAAAATCAAGAAGGTCCTTCCTAAGATAGTATGTAATGTGGAACATAAATAAAAAACACAATCGGCACATTTTTATGAGTTCCACATTTCTGTTGTCAATAGAAGAAGTGAAGAAGTGTGGCTCAATGGTTAGAGCGGCAGACCCTGATGCAGAGGTCTGGCCCGGACCAGGGTTCAATTCCCGGCCTCGGCGGGTCTTGGGCTCAAAATTCCACGGACCTGATAAATCTCGCCTCAGTGCCTATTCCAATCATGGAGTCCCACTCTGCAACTCTGGGCAATAGCTTGCTTATTCTCCACAACGGCCCCCACAGCCCTAAGGATGCCTGGCCTCCACCTTGGGGGTGCCCAGGAGTGGACGCCTCACAGGGAAAGCCAGGATGGATTCCACAGCGGTATTCGTTCAAGTGCCTTGAGACCCTTGTGGGTGAGTAGTGCGCTATACAAGTATCAATTTACATTTACAATAGACTTCATTATTTACAGGATGCTTTGTCCGGGTACTTTAATTAGTACCATTCACTAGTATGGTTTCGAAGATCACTGCCAGACTGTGACTCTTTATACATGTGCACTCATGTACCTTCTCCAGACTATGACTGGAGTGGGATGATTCCCTAAGTAGTGGCGTTCCAATCTCTCCTTGTCTACACCTTTTATGTTATGTTATATTGCTTATATTATTAATGAGCAATTTATACAATTCTTTAAGGAACTGTATTATGGTGAACAGCTATGCCGGCTTATTGACTACAGAGTCCGTCGCTTTGGTTTCCCATTCCATCATGGCCGCCACACCGCCCATATTTCAAACAGTCACAAGTGGCACGTGTAATGATGTGGCCATTGTCACTGTGCATCCGTTATTTGAGTAATGCACTCGCTACCGCTATTCTCCAGTGAATTTTCAAATCGGGGCAATTCATTTCTGCTCCAGGCAGTGAAATATCATGATTAGCAATGCGGGCTGTTGGAATATAGAGTGCTTTCTACCCAGAAACACCTCCAACATGGCCGCCTCACTTTCCCTGTTTGAGAAGTGCCAAATTGGCTACGATGGGTGCAGTCTCTGCACATGCGTCCTATTTGTGATTTGGGCTCTCTGTTTTCCGTTTTTACAGATTTTTACAGATAAATACAGACAGGAAAACATTTACTTTCTTGCCTGTATTTATTTTTAAATGTGGATAAAAACAGAAATTGGGTAGCTTTTTGAGTCATTTTAAATGCTGTCTGTCATGACTTTTTGAAAAACACAATGCTATTAATATTCAATCTTTGCATTGTATTTCTTCACATATGCCATTTGAAGGATAAAGTCACGTTCAAAGGAGATAAAAACAAATTTGATAGAGAAAAATATATTTGACTAAGCGTGTCAATCTTGTAGTCAGTCCAATAATTAATTTGCTCCTTTCTGCCTGCCTGGATTGAATATTTGCTGCATAATAGCTGTGCAATGTATATGTGATGTTCATTGAATGAAATGTTGCTTCTATGTATAATGGTATGATTTATGTATATGTGTAATGTTTAAATGTAATGTTTTTCTCATGCAAAATAATTTCTACTGAACAAATGAAAAAGTAAAGGTTATAAATAAATTATACTGAACAAATCTAGAAATAGGACTGATTTGTTGCTCATATTCTCGAGCTCTAAAAAACGAACTGTAGGGTCAGCATCTTGTTTTTCAAAAAGTAGTATATGGTCCAGCTGACCCCACGTCCCAGGACCTACCTCCTTGATTTCATAAAGTCTGTCATGACTGGCAGGCCAATAGCAGTGTGGATTGACAGGTAAGAGGGTTAAAAAAGAAGGGAAATTTTAGTAAAGAGGCTTTAACATCTGTAGATATGCACAAGGTTGATACAGTAATTTGCATATTTTCATATAAGTGCATTGATTTATCTTCTGCAGGTGTTCACAGTATTGGAACGTGACAGGCACTCAAGCATGAGTTCATATTTATCGGTTAAATAAATGTGGAAATATACTAATTTCAGCTTAATTTTTCCACAAAACCTAAAATAAATATGGATAAATACTGATACAATGAGCAAAAAAGAAATATGGATAAATACAGATGGAAATGTCAAGAAAATAAATACCATAAAACCGGGAGCCCTATTCGTGATGCACCCGCAACCAGCAGCCTTCTGTGACAACTTAGCCAGATCTTTGCCGGCGCTATTTCATTCCTCCTCCAGACTTATACGGATGCACCCATCGGGATTTAGGTAAGTCTTTACCAAGCTTATTTAATACCCATTCCTTACAATTTTGCACTGTTTTTCAGCAGTAGGGATGGACCACGACTGTTTCCCGCGTTACCAACGCTTTTGACATTGTTCAATCAGCTATCCTGACTTCTGGTGAGTATGGGAAGCCTTGTCCTCCCCTGTCATTTGTCTTTTTTACCTTAGTTAGTACACACCTTAATGGTGATATTTATTGACCGGTACCTTCTGAAAGTCATCCATCAATTTTTTAGGATCATACCCTGCTGATCCACTGACAGAGTCCCGCAAATTGCTATCACCCACTAATAGGGTAAGAACTTACTCTGTGTGGCATATTTTATTCCCACATGTTGATTGAAGTGTATCTTAATGCACTCCCCTGTCCCACCCAATACTAGCTGATTTGGCTACTACAAATATAGGACAATTGATTCTATAACACCTTCGGCCAATTCAGAGTGCCTAGGGTAAACCCATATTAGGATTTTTCCTGCTCACAGCTCACACTATTACTTTAACTATATGTCCTATCCAGTCCCCAGAACCCCCGGTCCTGAAGAGACCCCGTAACATGAGAGGGTTGAAATGTCGTAGGCAACAAAGGAAGGGAGAGTCCCAGAAAGTAAGAAATAATTTCTAAAATAATGGATTAAAACCATATCTCCTAAGGGATCTCCCTTACTATTCCAATAACCAATTGCTTCTCTTTACTGTCATTGTGTAATACTTCACTGTTGGTTATGGGCACAACACTGGGGCACATCAGCAACGTTATTTTATCTTGCATATAGTGTGAATACACAGAAGAATTATTTTTGTAATGATTGTTTCTGCAAATAAAATTACGGCCATTTTCGGCTAAAGTGGTCTCAACAGTAATTCTGTTGTATGTGGTATTTTTTTCCTTTTTTTCCTTTTTTCAATTTTTTCTAACTTTTGATTGATTCCTTACCACAACCTATGAAATAATAGTGTTAGAATGTTATACTCTTCCGCTCTAACTGCAATTCTAATTTAGATGCAAGAAGCTAATACTCCTTGCGCTATTTCATCTTTTTGTTGTAATGAGTTCCTTGTGAACAAATGTATTTTTGGCTGATTAGCTATACTCAGTTCACAGGGACATATGAGTCGCCATTGTTTTTGTTACAATTAATATTAATAACGCATTCTTCAACGACCTGCGATATGATATTTTGTGAATTGACCTGTTTGTGTAGGCTCGAATACCATTTTATTCAATAAAATCACCTCACAATTTGCGGCCACTATTTGCAAATAAAATGCTAGTACACGAGGCCCTGTGTCCTTTATTTGTGCTTTGTTTTTAGTGTATGTACTTTTTAAAGGTTATATTATTAAATTGCAATTGGTTAAATGTGCATTGTTTACTTTCGGTACATTTCGATGTTGGAGGCGTGCTATGTCCCCAAATACTAATGTATGGGTGGTTGCTGGATTCTATACAATTTGCACTTCCACAAGGAGACTCCTAAAAACTCAAATGATCATTGGCTGAAAGGTCTCTGGGGGAGCTAGTGTGCAAACTACAAATCCAAGAATGCTTATTTCCTTTCCAGCTAGGTAAATATAAGCATGTTCAGTAGGCCCAATGTTACAAAGTAGGTTGATTGATTAAATCATTTGTCCACGGTGAATAGAACATTTCTTTACTTGCTATCCTCTTCGCTTATTTTCATAGTGTAATTCACAAACATTAGCCAACTTGAGTCTTTCCGCCACATCTGAACATTAGCTCGACTTCCTCATCCCTCCTCCATGCTCAAGCTGACATCAGGAGCTTTGAATTTAATGACATTTCTTCTCAGATAATGAAAATATTATATTTTATGTCTGTTCTGAGAGTTGTCCTGGTAACCCAGGTGACCTGGGTAGCCAGGTGTCAACTCCTGTAGGAAGTGTGTTGATATATCTGTTGACCCACTCTGCCACATATTTTTTTCTGCTCTGACTTCCAGCTGTCTCCCTTGAGTGCTTCTATGGTCCTTCGCTCCTTGTTGCTCTCTGTCATCTGTGTGTTTCAACCCGCCCCCTTCGTATTGCACCTTCCCTCCTTAACTCCCGACGCCTTTTGCTTGTTTGCTTCTTCCTCCCTATTGCGTATTGGATAGGTATAAACTTTTTACAAAAAGTAAACTTTATTTAAAAAAAGAAAATATTTCTTTATTTAAGCACAATCACACATATGATGGTCTGTTGACCCCACTCCAGCAGGTCACCATCCCTGTGATTATGGTCAGTGGCAGGGGTGAGGTGGAGTTGCTTCTCCTCCCCACCCCATCTGTGTTGTTTCCCCTACCCGCGTGCCATCATCTCACCTGTTGCTTCTCCTCTCTACACAACTGGTAGAGTCCTCCCTCTTGCCTGCTTGGCGATGTGCTTCTACCGCGCTCGCTCCACATTGCTCTCTAACCTGTTGCTTCTCCTCCTCAACCCCGCCATCTGTGTTGTTTCCCCTACCCATGAGCCGTTCTCTCGCCTGTTGCTTCTCCTACCCACAAAACTGGTAGGGAGTCCTCCCTCTTGCCTGCTTGATGATGTGTTTCTCCCCCGCTCGCTCCACATTGCTCTCTCACCCATTACTTCTCCTCCCCACCACTGCCATCTGTGTTGTTTCCATTACCCATGTACCATTCTTTCGCCCGTTGCTTCTCATCCACACACAACTAGTAGGGAGTCCTCCCTCTTGCCTGCTTGGCGATGTGTTTCTACCCTGCTTGCTCTATATTGCTCTCTTGCCTGTTGCTGTTTCTCCCACTCCCATCTACTCCCTGTTGCTTCCTCCCACTGGGGAAGCTGCGCAGCTTGGCTTAAAACCATTGTTCTAATCCGGTAGGTCACGAAAACGAGGCTTGTTGAATTTACCAATATTTGCTTTCCTTATAATATACTTCACTTCGGTTGGATGAATGTCTATGCACCTCGTCCTTCTTAGCCTGCATTTAAGTACATTGTCTTTCTGTGCATTTTCTATTCCGATGGTGTGATGGTAACAGGTCCTCGGCTACCGTTTTAAATGTAAGAACATCATTTTGAGATTGGTGGGCAGTCTAGCAGCCTGCTCTATTTAAAGATTCCACTGACTTGATGTGGATATGGTGCAAGTACAATCACTCAATGTGGCAAGATCACTTTCGTAAGAACTCTAATGCTGCTTGCTACCATGTCATGGTACCCAGTTGCCATTTTTGTATACAGATAAAGAAACAAACCCCCAAAACAGGTTGTAAGAGAGTTATTTTTCTAACATACAAAAAATAAATCAATGGTTCTGATATCTTTTCTGAACGGAGATCTCTGCCATGGCAGCAGAGATTCCCGCACATCGAGCCATAGGTTTTGATAGTACATGTGGGAGTTACAAAAGGGAGAGGTGGAAAAATAGGTAATAGTTACACAAAATGGGTTGAGTTTAGGTAAATTAAAGCAGGGGTTTAGGTAGAGGCATGCCAAAACACATACACAACTGAGAAAAACAATATTCATTCATAAAATACACACTTACATCTAATTGTGTTGTACTACTGATAAAAAAAACTTAAAGGTACTCCAGCCAAGCCTTAGAGTAAGTCAAGCACCACACATGACCAACCACTGTTACTGCAACATACTATCAAAGAAAACAGTGAAGACAGGAAATAACACTTTACAGGGAATAATATAAAAAAATGAAACTTTGCATTGTAAATATTTTTATATAACTTAAATGTTAGAAGACTTTTTGTAACATTTTGTATTATAATATAACATAAAATATATTTTATATATATAATAAATATATTTGAGCCACAGTTCTATTTTAATTAAACAACAGGGGGTGGTGATGGACAGAGTTTCTGAATTAAGCAGAATACTCTCACCCAGTCAAGAGATCAGGGCTTAATCCAACACCGTTTTTTAGCTCACTGCACCATCCCAGCTCAGAACCTGGCTATATGCAAATTAGTCTGTCCCTGGCCCAGTGTATCATGGGAACAGGGCAAACCAAACTACCAAGCCAATTCTTTCACTGGGAAGGAAACAAGCTACCGGGGACCGGTTTCTGGCATTTCAGCCGTCTTCGGCCCGACTTGCTTGAATCCTGTTGGTGCAATGAGCAAGGGACTCACGTCTGAGTATACCCTTCCACGCTTATGGTGGACAAAATAATTAAACAACAGGGGGTGGTGATGGACAGAGTTTCTGAATTAAGCAGAATACTTTCACCCAGTCAAGAGATCAGGGCTTAATCCAACACCGTTTTTTAGCTCACTGCACCATCCCAGCTCAGAACCTGCCTATATGCAAATTAGTCTGTCCCTGGCCCAGTGTATCATGGGAACAGGGCAAACCAAACTACCAAGCCAATTCTTTCACTGGGAAGGAAACAAGCTACCGGGGACCGGTTTCTGGCATTTCAGCCGTCTTCGGCCCGGCTTGCTTGAATCCTGATGGTGCAATGAGCAAGGGACTCACGTCTGAGTATACCCTTCCACGCTTATGGTGGACAAAATAATTAAACAACAGGGGGTGGTGATGGACAGAGTTTCTGAATTAAGCAGAATACTCTCACCCAGTCAAGAGATCAGGGCTTAATCCAACACCGTTTTTTAGCTCACTGCACCATCCCAGCTCAGAACCTGGCTATATGCAAATTAGTCTGTCCCTGGCCCAGTGTATCATGGGAACAGGGCAAACCAAACTACCAAGCCAATTCTTTCACTGGGAAGGAAACAAGCTACCGGGGACCGGTTTCTGGCATTTCAGCCATCTTCGGCCCGGCTTGCTTGAATCTTGATGGTGCAATGAGCAAGGGACTCACTTCTGCGTATACCCTTCCACGCTTATGGTGGACAAAACAAATAAACAACAGGGGGGTGGTGATGGACAGAGTTTCTGAATTAAGCAGAATACTCTCACCCAGTCAAGAGATCAGGGCTTAATCCAACACCGTTTTTTTTAGCTCACTGCACCATCCCAGCTCAGAACCTGGCTATATGCAAATTAGTCTGTCCCTGGCCCAGTGTATCATGGGAAAAGGGCAAACCAAACTATCAAGCCAATTCTTTCACTGGGAAGGAAACAAGCTACCGGGGACCGGTTTCTGGCATTTCAGCCGTCTTCGGCCCGGCTTGCTTGAATCCTGATGGTGCAATGAGCAAGGGACTCACGTCTGAGTATACCCTTCCACCCTTATGGTGGACAAAATAATTAAACAACAGGGGGTGGTGATGGACAGAGTTTCTGAATTAAGCAGAATACTCTCACCCAGTCAAGAGATCAGGGCTTAATCCAACACCGTTTTTTAGCTCACTGCACCATCCCAGCTCAGAACCTGGTTATATGCAAATTAGTCTGTCCCTGGCCCAGTGTATCATGGGAACAGGGCAAACCAAACTACCAAGCCAATTCTTTCACTGGGAAGGAAACAAGCTACCGGGGACCGGTTTCTGGCATTTCAGCCGTCTTCGGCCCGGCTTGCTTGAATCCTGATGGTGCAATGAGCAAGGGACTCACGTCTGAGTATACCCTTCCACGCTTATGGTGGACAAAATAATTAAACAACAGGGGGTGGTGATGGACAGAGTTTCTGAATTAAGCAGAATACTCTCACCCAGTCAAGAGATCAGGGCTTAATCCAACACCGTTTTTTAGCTCACTGCACCATCCCAGCTCAGAACCTGGCTATAAGCAAATTAGTCTGTCCCTGGCCCAGTGTATCATGGGAACAGGGCAAACCAAACTACCAAGCCAATTCTTTTACTGGGAAGGAAACAAGCTACCGGGGACCGGTTTCTGGCATTTCAGCCGTCTTCGGCCCGGCTTGCTTGAATCCTGATGGTGCAATGAGCAAGGGACTCACGTCTGAGTATACCCTTCCACGCTTATGGTGGACAAAATAATTAAACAACAGGGGGTGGTGATGGACAGAGTTTCTGAATTAAGTAGAATACTCTCACCCAGTCAAGAGATCAGGGCTTAATCCAACACCGTTTTTAGCTCACTGCACCATCCCAGCTCAGAACCTGGCTATATGCAAATTAGTCTGTCCCTGGCCCAGTGTATCATGGGAACAGAGCAAACCAAACTACCAAGCCAATTCTTTCACTGGGAAGGAAACAAGCTACCGGGGACCGGTTTCTGGCATTTCAGCCGTCTTCGGCCCGGCTTGCTTGAATCCTGATGGTGCAATGAGCAAGGGACTCACGTCTGAGTATACCCTTCCACGCTTATGGTGGACAAAATAATTAAACAACAGGGGGTGGTGATGGACAGAGTTTCTGAATTAAGCAGAATACTCTCACCCAGTCAAGAGATCAGGGCTTAATCCAACACCGTTTTTTAGCTCACTGCACCATCCCAGCTCAGAACCTGGCTATATGCAAATTAGTCTGTCCCTGGCCCAGTGTATCATGGGAACAGGGCAAACCAAACTACCAAGCCAATTCTTTCACTGGGAAGGAAACAAGCTACCGGGGACCGGTTTCTGGAATTTCAGCCGTCTTCGGCCCGGCTTGCTTGAATCCTGATGGTGCAATGAGCAAGGGACTCACGTCTGAGTATACCCTTCCACGCTTATGGTGGACAAAATAATTAAACAACAGGGGGTGGTGATGGACAGAGTTTCTGAATTAAGCAGAATACTCTCACCCAGTCAAGAGATCAGGGCTTAATCCAACACCGTTTTTTAGCTCACTGCACCAGAGAACTTAAGTAAGGTAAGGCTAGAGAGACTCTAGTCCTTCCTTTGTCCTCCTGCTCCTAAGAAAAGATAGTGGTGGATTGATAGGTTTAGTTACTTTTTAGTATTAATTGGTAATTTTTTTAATGATCTGCGTGACGCATCCTCTGTCACGTCACGTGCTGCTGAGTGCTGCTTACCCCAGTCCTTAGTAGAACCTTTTGTAGTTTGTTTAGTAAGTGGTAATATGCTTATCACTAGAAGAACATTAGCAGCAACCAACCAACAATTTGGTGTAGGCAAAAATGTATTCATGTGTCCGCCATCTATGCATTTTTGAGAACTAAAATGAATGGAAATGCAGACTTAGTGTACAATTAGCCCATCTGGAATACATGGGCTAGGTTAGGAGGTACTTAGGCTTAGTTAGTATTCCGAAATCAGAATGGATTATGGAACCCTGGATTAGTGTTCATAAATAATAACTAAACAGTCCGCGAATCTCGCAATATTAGTCGACCAGATTAGATACGTTAATTTTATTGCAATTGTTGTTTCCATAAATGTTTTTTTTAGCGTTTTTAAAAATATTTTATTTGTGTCACACCAATTATCCATGTTTGTCTCTTTCTTTCTTACATGTTTCATGATCAGCACCCAGGGGCAAGAAGACGGCTGCCTCGGTGTCGGTGGGAGCAGCTGATGGCCAGGATCGCTCCTCTACTGAGGGCTATGCTGCTGACCCTAGTAAGTCCTCCTGTTGTTAATATTAATAATTATACTTCCCTAACTTTTACTGCACCTTATTTTTTCCCAACTATTATTTTGGTTTCCTAATTCTATTTTTTACAAAATCTTCTTCGATCTAGACTATTTATTTCTAAATTCTTGTTATCCCTGCCTCTAACTGCCTCTGCTATGACTCTCTATACTACTACTATTAGGTTGTCTGTAGCTAAGCTTGCTCAGTTGGCCACTCTTTATATAAAAGGTTTCAAATAAAACTCTGATTCACCAATAGCTCTAGCCACTGAGTCCAGTCATTTGGGTTGTCCTCTTCAAGTCTTCTTAATCTTGAGGCTTTTCAACAATTCCCACCAACAAAATGCCCAACCAGATATTTTACTATATTTGATAGGATACTAGGACATTCTATTAATGTTTTAAGGATTCTGCACATACAGAACTAAGCACAAAAAATAGGACATTGATGATAGGAGGTTGGCCCTTCCTCACACCTCACTACCCACAATCCCCTGACCAACTAGCTATAATGTCTCATTAGCTTCTCAAACCCCCCAAAGATACCCAATGATTAGATAACCCAGAACATAACACTCCGACCTCTCAGAGTCGCGGAAGCAATGCACACCCTTTCGCTCACTGACTTGTGTAAGTCCACACTAAAAACCACACAGTGGGCCCGATTCACAGAATGAACTTAAGACCCAATCCTAAACTTACTACTATTTTGGTATTCACAGAATGCACTTACTCATTTCGGTATTCACAGAAGGCACTTACTCATTTCGGTATTCACAGAAGTTAGTAGTCCTAATCTTAGGACTCCTAAATGCCTTCTGTGAATACCGAAAGTCTTAAAATTAGGATTTTTCTCAGTTTAGGAGTCCTAAAGTTAGGAGTCCTAACTTTAGGACTTTCGGTATTCACAGAAGGCATTTAGGAGTCCTAAAGTTAGGAGTCCTAACTTTACTACTACTAAACTGAGAAAAATCCTAATTTTAAGACTTTCGTTATTCACAGAAGGCATTTAGGAGTCCTAAAGTTAGGACTACTAACTTCTGTGAATACCGAAATGAGTAAGTGCCTTCTGTGAATACCGAAATGAGTAAGTGCATTCTGTGAATACCGAAATGAGTAAGTGCATTCTGTGAATACCAAAATAGTAGTAAGTTTAGGATTGAGTCTTAAGTTCATTCTGTGAATCGGGCCCAGTCTATGTAGGTTCCAGAGGTTTATTTTCAACTAACAAGCTCTGTATGTTGTTCTATATTGCAGTATATTAGCCAGCACCAACAGCAAAATATATAAGATTAAAACAATAAACATTGTTACAACTGCAAGTTCATAGAAGACTAAAGGGGAAATCATGATAACTGAACAGTGGTGGGAGAACCTCCCTCCCCTTGGTAGGAATATTGGGGCATATTACCAACAACTAGCGATAATTATCGCTAGGTTGGCTTAGTGTCAATAATTTTATCGCCGTGCAGCGACGATTTTTATCGCTTAGGAGCCTTGATATTATCAAGGTTTATCTCCTAAACGATAAAAATCGGCCGAAATGCATGAATATCGCTGAAAAGTCAGCGATATTCATGCATTACCGAGCAAATGCTCTCAGCCATGTTATCCACCTCCCATTGGATAACATGGCTAAGAACTGCTCAGGGCAGGTGTTAGCTTTTGGAGATAATCGCGCTTAGCGCGAATATCTCCAAACGTTGGTAATAGGAGATAGCGATGTTAGCGACTGTTTCCAGTCGCTAACATCTTGGCACGCCCACTTTGCATGTCATTAGTGATAAATATCACTGACATGCAAAGCAGGGCCCAAGATGGTCGCTATCTCCTACAAGCTGTCGCTAACTGGTGTTAGCGGCAGCTAGGTAATAGGGAGATCATTTTATCTCCTCTTTCTTGGCTTTTAAAGCCAAAAAAGCGGAGATAAACCCCCTTGATAATATGCCCCATAGTTTATATAAATGAAGATCTCTGAGCGAATTCTGGGGGACCCTGGCCTCACCTTAGAACCTAGAAGTAGTGGTTACATCTTAAGCTCTGCAAAGCTCTGCTTCGTAGAAGGGAATCTTCTGTCTCTTATGAGAAAAATGGTGCACGTTAGTATAATGCAACCATTTCTCAGTCATGCCAAAAAGTGTAGCATGTTATGGCTAAGTAATACAGACTGACCAGAACTCCATAACAAAGTGGCTTGTTTTTCGACCTTGTGCGCAGCGCTGAGACAGTAGCAGTATGAGCTCATGTGGGCTCAAAGGCGTCTTACACAACTAGCTGTGAGATAACATGCGCAAAAATAAAAGACACAAAACTAAGATGGTTGCTTGGCTCAGGCTAACTGAGCAAAGACTAGAATGACCCTCGGCACCATATAACACTACT
The DNA here is from genome assembly GCF_964263255.1 of Lissotriton vulgaris. Taxonomy (NCBI): domain Eukaryota; kingdom Metazoa; phylum Chordata; class Amphibia; order Caudata; family Salamandridae; genus Lissotriton; species Lissotriton vulgaris. The sequence goes on along the minus strand of NC_141691.1, from coordinate 117,597,447 downwards.
ACTGTCTACTCTACTATAGTACCCGATTTGTACTAGTGATGTATGTTGTATATGTATTTATTAACTTTTTTCAATCTTGTTAGTGAAAAAGAATATATAGGCGGAGGTGTATATGGCATCTAAAAAATGTGTAATGTTTTTTCTAGGCGTACTACCGACCACCAGTGCCGGGCCGGCGGCGATGGCGACGCAGCCACTTCGGAGGGAGCAGGAGATGCAGTAGCTGCAGGAGCTACAGGGGGTGAGTCAGCAGCAGTGGCGGGTGGTAGTAAGTTATATTCCTTACTTATTGACACTACACTCGCTGCAAGGGTGTACACTTTACTGTTGAGACTTAGTAAGTAAGAAGTTGTTGTGAAGAACGGTTGAAGAAGACACCCTTTACTTAGCATTGGCAATAGCATTAGCGGCAGGAGTTGAGTAACCAATGGCCCCTTCTATCTGACTTCAAATCAGCTGTGAAAGTTGTATGGAGAAGACTAAAAGTCAGATCAGATGACTTTGATGGATGGGTTGAACGAAAAGGGAAAGAAGGGTGGAAGGAGGAAGGACGGGCGAGACGTAATATTTCTGACTGGCAGAGAAGGATACGTGGGATGCATGCGTAGGTGGCTGATAGGAATCAGATGTATGGGTGGTTGAAGGATGGGTGGAATGTGAAAGAAAGATGCCTGCCAGGGTGGGTGAAACTGTATGGGTGGATAGCAAGAATCCTCCGGGATGTTAGGGTCAAATTCAAAGCAAAGGCAAGCAAGGAAGGAAGGACGCATAGGTGGTGGTTTAAAAAAAGAATTAATGTTAAGGTTTGTTGAGTGACTAAGAAGAATGATAGACATTTGCTTTGAATGGATGGATGCCTGGATAGTATTCATCATAGATAGCATAGGTGGAGACTGTCACTGGATGAAGAGTCTTAGTTTGAAGAGAATGTAAAAGAAACCGCACCAGAGTAGCAAGGAAGGTGTTGGCAGCCATGGCCCGGCGCCGGAAGCTGGAGGCCATCAGCCAAGAGTACTGGCGGCTGGTGGTTCTGGCGGAGGAGGAGGTGGCAGCAGCTGCAGCCTCCTCCAATGCCCCGGGCAGCTGCCAGGCCCCTCCAGTGTTACAGCACCCCGGTCAGGCAGCTGCCCGCAGCCACACTACAACATCCAGCACTGCTGCCCCCTCTTGGATGCAACTGCAGGGCATATACTCGCCACATGCTCCTCTGAATGGCGCTTCTAGAGGAGCACTTAGTGGAGTAGAACAAGAAGATCAAGGTCCTGGAAAAGAAAGTCAGAAGAGTCCACTGATAATCATAAGACCCTGTTGGATTTCCCCTTTTTTAATCCTTTTTTTGGTGGGTGGGAATTGGGAGTTGGGGTTTATTTATTATGGACAATTTGGACATTGGTTCTACTTTCTCATTTTGGACATTGGTTGGGGTTAGGGAGAGGGGTGGGTCGGGTGTTGTGAGATTTTTTACATAGTTTATTTTTGTTAGGGGATTAAATTATATTTATACTTCAACATAGCATACTTTGTTAATGTTTTGTGGGGGGTTACTGTTTTACGTCACATGGTTTCCTTGCTAATGCAGGGCCGCAGCCAGTGTTTGATTTAAATAATCTGTTGATTTTGTAACACAAAAACAGATAGATGCGGTACCCCTCACTGAGTGACTTGTCCTACTAGTACTGTCAGTCTCTCCTCGTAGTCCATTATTATACCTCCCTCAAACTTCCTATCTTACCTGTGATTGATGTTTAAGTTAGGCACTGTGATGGATGACTGGCGATGAGGGTTTGGTTTCCAAAGTCCCATGGTTGTGGTGGTAGTAGTAGACACTGGCAGTAGCATTTGCAAAAAAAGAAAATGAGACAGTCAGTCACCTGATAGAGACTCTGGGAAGTACAGTAAATGCACAAGAAGACTCCCAAACAATAATAATATTGTTAATTAGCAATGCTAAAGTAAAATAAAACATAATGGTGGTGGGAATAGCCTAGTACAACAAGTTACAAATTGTAGTTGTGTCGAGTCACTCAACACAAGCGTAACCTTTAGTGCTGTGTAGGAGGATGATGAATCCAATCGATGCTGGCAATTAATTATTATGGATTATGTTCCTTTGGAAAAAAAATTGACTTGCAAATATACTGAGCATGGGAGGGCAAGCAGAAGAAGATCCTCGCGCTGCCTTTCACCACATCCGCCCCAAGCAAGCAGGTGATTAGTTATTGGTGTACATTTAATTTAGTCACACCTCAATTTAATTCACACAGCCTGGGGGAAGAGGGTTAGGGTTTGATTAATGGGTAGGAAGGGGGGTCTGGGGAAAGGTTTGACAAAGAAAAACATTACGCATGGACAAACAACAAAATATAATCTTGCCAGATGACCATCATATACATAATTCTGTTAAGGTAGAAAAAGGAAATGCATGCATGATGATGATGATGACTTGATGGTTAATGATCAGTATTACTTACTAACTAGACTAGTAGACATTACAGGGCAGCAGTATATTATTATTTATTATGCAATGTGCTATGCCTGTCTGCCCTCAGAGAGACCCAAATTACATAAATTTTGACTTATGTTGTACCAGGCTTACTTTTTAAAGCTAGCAAAGAAAATAACAAAATAGCTGTAGGGATCAATTATAAGCAGAGAGCCAACAACAACAACACACAGTTGTAACGATTGAAGAGGAAAAAATAATACAATTATTTAAAAGATGAATATTGATACTAAAGTGTTACTGTATGTTATCCTGGTAAAATTGGGGAGTTGCATTTTGGCATTCCTCTTTGTCCTGGCGGATACTGATTGGTAGGTGAGTGTGAGTTGTTTTTCTCTGTTTAGCACAGGGTAAAGGCCAGCCTGCAAGTGTAGATGGGAAAACAAAAGGAATATTTAAAAATCATGGAAAAAAACCCATAAATTACTGAGGAGTGCAAACACTTTCAGAGCGGCATGGCTAAATCATGTCTACTCTGTTGTCTGTTTCCAGAATTAACCTACAACAGCAACAGGACAGAGCAGGCCCACGGCGCCCACCCAACCTCCACTTAGTTTAGATTTTGACTGAGCCAGACAGAGCACACATGTCACATATACAGCAACATAGATTTTTCCAAAGTAGGTAACTAAAACAATCGAATGCACATCTGTCAATCATACCACTACTACACACTCGTGGCTCGACTCCACAACTACACAGACAAGTAGGTCTGCTGTGGTTGTTGTTGATTTGCTTACCTTTTATGCCACTCATGAAACGCCCTGAATTATTCCATCAATCATCTCTGATCCTACTGACTGACTGCGAAGATATTATGTCACTGTGGTCATCATCATGGTATTGTCCAACTCAGTCTGCAGAATACCGAGTGAGTCCAGATTCCATATTCAAAAATGCAATGGATCAGCCAACAGTAGAAGTACAATTTTGTTACTGAACAACAAGAAGGGAAACATTGACTTGAGTCACTTTTAGTGTGTAGATTAAGTATTAGTACACAATGAATTCACTTCATGCACAACAAACAACAACAACACAAACACCAATTACTCAGAGTCAGTGTCCAATGCATGCCATCATTATTACCTGTTCCTTGTTCTCATCTTATGTTACGGTGCAGTCTCTCTCTGCTTTGAAGGGAGGATAGCTATAGTAGTCATCATGTTACACTTCTTTTGGAGGGACTCAACGAGGCAAAATTTTTTGGTACTTTTCTCCATCCAATCATCATCTGGCTTCAGGGAAGTGAATTTTGGGCAAGTCAGGAGGATGGAGCAGGACTCGGAGGAGTGGACATAAGTTAAATGCACAGAGCTGCAACTCCAATATGGAAATAAAAAAGACTAGAAAGACAGAGACACACACTACAAATAAAAGTAAAATAAGGAATAAAGAAAGTAAGAAGTTGAAAGCCTAGTTGTCAGGGAAGTATAGCTCATCCTCAAACTCTGGTGGTTCAACCAGAAGTAGGTAATCATCTAAGACACTACTTCCGTCACCTAAGTCGATGTACTCACCTTCCTGCGTTGATTCGTGTATTTTATAATTCAGTGGAATAAAGTGCTGGTTAATTTTGATCATGGTTGACCTCGCCACGTTTTTGGCCGAGAGACTGGTCCTTCTCACTGTTATAATGGCACCAGCAGCACTGAAAACATGCTCAGAAGAGACACTAGCAACAGGGCAAGCCAGATAGTTTATCACCAGCCTGTTGAGCGCTGGCCATTAGTGCCTTTTACTGTACCACTACAGCAATGGGTTTTGGTCAATGTAGACCTCTGTTGGGTAATCCAGATAGGCCTGGACCATCCGCTCAATGTTCAGGTGTGTTCCACTTTGCTGCGACTTTTTTGTTTTTGCCTTGGGACTGCTTGATCTAGCAAACCCTTGCTGTAAATACCAATCCTGTGCCGATTTTACTGAGGCTGATGATCCGGTTCTTGCTGTTGTCGATAGTGTTGGTGACAGCTCGGAGCCAAACGCATTGCCCTCAGGCTCTGAAGTTGAACTTGACGCCGGATGCCCTGCTGCTGTACTTGTTGTGGGTTTGAGTAGCGGGCCTTTAATTACCAACTGTTCATTTTCCAATTTACTGCCTGGCTCAGCTACCTAAGTTTTGTACTGGGCAACATCCACTTCTGAAAAAGGAATTATTGCTTACTGTTCAGTGGCGATTTGTACCATGGATCCAGAATTGGGGCATAAATGTAATGTTTTTCAGAAACAATGCGAGTTTGCACCCTTGTATTGTCAGCTAAGTGACGGGGATAAGCTCTCCACCAACTCATATGCTTAATCTTTTGTTCCTCACCTGTGTACATTTCAGATACCATCCTTCAGACGTTGCTCTAACATGTGCAACAATGAGATAGCTTGGCCCATAGTACAGTCCTCCTTGCTGACGTCACGTGTGAAGAGCTCGAAAGGAAGTAGCATCTCTGTCAGGCATTTACCTAGGCCCCATTGGTGCATCTGAAGGGTCATGCCTATCACAGTTGCATCCCCTCTTTGCATGACATATTCATTGATTTGTCTGTGGTGCTCAAACAGACATTCACGCATGTAATAAGTTGAGTTCCAACGTTTTGGCACCTCCTGGATGAGTGCTTTGAACGGCATTCTACACTCATGTTGAATGATATTACTGCCATTATCCATGTCAACAAAACCAATATTAAGCCCTCTTGGGCGCAGCCATTCAAAGACTTTGCTGTTAAACTCTTCTAAAATGTATGCAGCAGTATGAGATTTCTCCATGGCAAACTTGGCTACAGTTCAATGTTTCCGAGTAGCATTAAAAATCTCAGCAGTGTCATCAACACCTGCTTCTGATATCTTTTCTCTAACCCGCAGAAAAGAGATCCAGTGTGAAGTGGTGCAGATGTAATCAGTGGCTTGGCAACTGGTCCACATGTCTGTTGTCAGGTGGATATTGTGAAAAACACTCTGCTGCAAAGCTTGTCCAAACAATTCCAGCACATCATGATGTAGTGCTGGAACAGCAACTCTGGCGAAATAGGACCTGTTGGGAACCTTCTATTTTGGGCAGATGACTGTCACAAATTCAAGGAAACCCACCCCTCCCACAAAAGAAAAAGGGAGAAGATCCAAAGCTGACATTTTAGCCAGCTTCGCATTGTACAAACGTGCCGTTGGGTGGTTGCTTTCATACTGCCCCTCCAACCTAAGCATGCTGACGATGGTAGGCTGGATTATTTTCCTTTCTGGTGCAGCTGATGCTGGTGACTTCTTGAAACCAGTTAGGCTCAACGACACATTTTTTTCATTGCAGTACTATGTTACCTTGGTGTCTCAGCCTGACTCTTACTACTGTGCCACTGTGATGTTGCTGAGGATGTGGGAGTTACCACTACACTGCTGGGGTCAGGGCTAATTTTTGTATCAGAGAAAATGTCTCCCTCTAGTTCACCTTCCTCCGTGATCATATCTTCTTCTACTTTTTCATCCATACCAACAGCAATGTGTGCAGTTTTATTTTTTAGGCCTATAAGTTTTTCTTCCCACTGGATCAAGTGGTGTTTTTTCAGATGGGTTGTTTGTCCTCCGGTACCATAGTTTGTACCAAGCTTACCCCGATTAACACTATGCCGACAAATTGAGCATATAGCAACATTCTCCTCCTTACTGCTAACCGAAAAGAAGTTCCAAACTGGGGAGCTGAACTTTCTTGCGCTTCTTGGAGGTGCCACTTGCAATGCTGGAGGAACTGGAGGGTGTGCCTGGAATTTGACTCTGGGCAGTACCACTACTAATTACTGAGCTGGTGGTTGTGCTGGATGTAGGTCCCTGCCGGGCTTTTGCAAATGCAAATATGGAAGATGGAGGTGGTATTACCTGTCTTGGTGGTATCCATGTTTTATCCCTTACTGCAATTTGGGATATGGTAATAAAGTTGGTCTCCATTTCCACTGTGCGGGAAGTGATGTTCATTATGACTGGCTCGTCATCACCCCCCTCTTCCAAATCTACTTCCATAACTGTAAGGCTTTCTGGGACCTTCCTTTTCCCTTGACTTGTCTTGTGGCGTGCCTCCCTCTCAGAGTGAGCTGGTGGCTTCCAAGTGGCATCTAGATAATCAGAAGGGGGCTTGAAGAAGAAGTTGATGGACTAACCCTCCTTTTTCTGGCAGGGGATCTGGAAGACAATCGATCTTCTGAAAGAGTGACTTGCTTCTCTTCGTCTGCAGGAAACCCGATTTCCTGAACTGCCCCTACTTCGGGAGGAACAACTGCTATTGTGGGCTGTTGTTGCAGCTGTTGTTGCGGCTGTTGTTGTGGGTGTTGTTCCGGCTGTTGTTGCCACTTATCTGATGAGTTTCCACCTGTGTTGATTGGGTACTACTTTGCGATAATGACATTTCAACATCACTGCTCATTGGTGTTTGCACAAGTAGACTGGCTACCTCTGCGACACTCATGGGCTTGGGCCTAGGTTGGTAGGGTGGGCCCGCTGATGCGGAGGTGCTGCTCCCAGCTTAGTCCCTGGACACCGCTGATGCAGGCGTTATTTTTGCTTTCCCAAAAAACATATTGGCCGGCACACCAGTCTCTGTAAGTGGCAGTGCTACTTCCTTCTTCTGGTACTTCTTCTCACTGGCAACTTTCTTGGTACTGGAGGGCTTGGTACCTATCTATGGGGCCATCTTCTTCCTTCCGATGTCAGCAGGACGCAGATGCACAAGTTGCAGAGATGTCTGTGGTCACACGTGGACTTGACGTGGTGCGCAGCAGGACTTATGTCGGGCAGTACAACGGGTGATGATGACACCTCTTCCTCTGTATTTTTTTGTACCTAAATGCAAAAAAGCCAGGAGAAGAAGAGAGGTGAAATGTTGCATTTGTTGTTATGGTTCACTTACTACTAGTACAAAGAAACAAATATAATATATAACTTAGTGTGTGGTGGTCACACTTGTTAGTGTTATATTATTATATTTTATTAACTCAGTTTAAGTTATTAAGAAAAATATAACAGTGTAGCCATTTGTGAGACTTTGACAACAAGGTTTTTCATGGTATACGTACTCTGTACACTCAGGAAGGATAGGAAAGAAGAAGAACTAAAACAAAAATACAAATGTAATGGAAGTGGAACCTGTTTGGCATTAATTTGTTCATCATGTCATTCAGGGAGCTGCAGCTGGCAAAGGGGATGGAAGCAGTAAGCCAAGAGGAACAAAGGACAGACATTCAGGCCTTTATGGCAAAAGCAGCCCACTACTAAACTACCACCACAAAATGGGCACCAGCCATATGACCAAGCCCACAATAACAAGAAAGAGAAGACAGACAATGCAGGTCTATGGCAAGAGCACACTGCCTGGCTTCAAAATGGCTGCCAGCCACATGGCCAGGCCCACAACAACAAGAAGCTTAGACCAAAAGGAACAAAGGAAACACATGTAGGCCTATATGACAAAAGCAGCACACTTCTAAATTACCACCACAAAATGACCACCAGCCACATGGTCACTCACAGTCACAACAAGCAGGAGGCCTGGAAAACAATGAACTCAAGCAGGCCTATAATGGCCAGGCAAAGGAGGCATGCTAAACAACACAGCTTTAATGAAATAAAATGCAAAAACAAAAATTCACAGGGCTAAACAAGGTATGCATGTTACACAACAACCACACCACACACACAAGAAAGCATTTATTTAACCCACACCAAAAAAGTGAAATAACCTACAAAATACACATTTTGCAATCCAATCCAATTCCATCCATGCCCTAAATGATGTTTAAATTCAACAGACACCACAGAAACTGTTGTTTCATGCACCCACCATGACTAGCTCTGGGCCTACTGGCTAACCACAATAAAAAAAAATTAAATGATGAAAAGTACAAAAACTGTAGTTGCAACAACTGCAATGCCCCAATCAAACAACACCAACTTACTTGTAAAAACTCAAATCCAAAAGTCCTCAAATCCAATTATATATGATGCAGCAGACACAAAGGGTGATCCTTCCAGTTCCAAATCCAAATAAAAAGTGAACAGGCCATTGACAAAGCACTGGGAGGAACCTGCTGGACAGGAACAGGAAGTTGGAAAGTCTGGGGCATTTATTTCCTCTCCAAAACAAAAGTAAAAAAACGAAAAAGGACTCCTTGCACAAAAAAGCACAGCCAAATGTCAATCTGAGGAGTTTTTTTTCCATCAAAATTATCATTTTGAGAAGATTTGATGCTGCTCGAGAGATATTCTTTTGCAGATTGCAAATGTTGTGTGTTCAGCATTGTGAGCTTCACTGCGATCGCACACTCTCACGGGATCGCGAGGCCTGCTACCAAAATCCCGTGGCGCACGCTAACGGATGGGAAAACTTGTTGGCGAATGCAGTGAACCAGTAAGTCCCTGCTGAGCTTGCGAAAACACATTTTGAAAGCGCTAACAAGGGAAAAACTCTTCTCCGCCGTGGATTGTGGAGTTTTTGGTGACTCCGCATTCTAGAAGGAATGCGGAGTTGCCAAAAATCCGCAAACTTCACGAGCGGAGCGGATTTTACCACCCAGGCTTAGTTTTGGTCTAGTTGTCTGTTTTTATTTTATATACAAATTCATTGTATCTGTCTGCATATGTTACAGATGGGCTCTACCTGTTTAGATATTCATGCACTGCATAGATTGAAGTGAAAGTTGGTAGACTAGACATGATTTTTTAATGTTCCATCCATCATCCATTGAGAATTTTTTTTATTAATTTCTATTTTGATGCATGCTATCAAATTACCATGTTTTTAGATCAGAGCTTTGGTTGTTTCTCATTATACACTCTTGTCTATTCTTTAGCTTTAAAGCATTCAGGTATAAAACACCTCTGTTAGTATCTGTAGATAATATTTTACTGCTTAATATTTGCGGCATATGCTCCTTCACACAACTCTCAAGATATACTTTTCATTTGCTCATTTTCTTCTCTCACTTACAAACAGATGCTGTTTAATTGTTGTCTTAAAACGAGTAACCCCACATACCCAAATCAAGCTGTAAACGTTCATGTGCATGTGTGTTGTATGTGTTATAGATCACAACCCATTTTCCAGTGATACCCATTTTCCAGTGAAACATGGCTGGTGCCCAGTGTGTCTGTACACTCCCAAGCACTCCGCGTGTCGGACTGTTTAGAAGAACACCTCTCCCAACCATCTTACATCCTACCTGACACACACAGTAAGTCCAGCGTGTGTGCCTCTCTCCAAAGGCTTATAAAGTGTGCTCAATGCCAATTCCACTTTTCCTTCTTTTTTAGCACACTAGAAAACGCATCAATGTAGTAAATGAACACAAAGGACTCCATTTCCACTATTAACACTCTGTGGACCACCATTAAGGCTGGTCCACAGAGCTACACATTCCATGGGTGCTACTAACATCGGTAGCTGACTTCACAAAGATCAGAAGGTTGGACCTGTAGAAATATAGAGGAAATCTGTAATTCCTGTCCCGAATCCCTTGGTCAGTTCCTATTGCTCCCCTGTATTTAACCTGGAGATTTAAGTTCCTCCTTTATTCCTTAGGGGTCACCAGGTGTGCATGCACTAGTGGAGTCCACTCTTCACATATGCTCTTCTACTAACATTCACTTAACTCTTGAAACTTGAAGTTACTGATGTCTGGTAAAGGGTACTACTTTGTCTGAGGTCGTGCTCTGTGTGAAATAGTTGTATGACAGAATGTAAAGGAAAGCAAAACACACAAACACCAGCAAGAAAATATTGATCTAAAAAAACTTTGTAAACCTATACTTAAACAAAAAAATACAAATATCGACTTCAAAGATTTTACTTTTACAAATATCTAAAACACTCAAATACTGAAACCAAAAAAAAGGACATAAACAATATTGTCACAATGTTAAATGTATGTGAAAATTAAGATATCAGCAACCAAAATATTCTTATCAATAAAAATAAAGCCTTTAATTAACAATCATTAATCACTAATTTAAAATATAGTAAAATTTTAAACAACAAATTTATATATATAGTAATAATTACTTAACTTGTACGCACTAAATAAAATATGTCTAGATATTTAAAAAAAAGTAAAATTAAACTACACAATCAAAAAATAACATTAATTCTAAATATATATAATCAAATAACCATACACCAACTACACAACTAATCATTTATAATTATTTATTTAACAATAAAAATAAATCATACCAAAATTTCCTGACTGTACTACTGGCCAACTCACAGGTATCCCAAACTTAATAAGACAGTAAAGAAACAACAGAAACTCTTGTTGACATAAATATCCCTTATAATTTAACTGTAACACATAGCGATACGCCTTATTTAATTTAGAGAACCAATGACAATAACAAAAGAAGAAGAATTGATGCAACATAAACTACCTTCTAAGATAAACAAAATGCAACACAGGGATGATGGTTGCATGTCTAAATTGTGTCCTTTCTTATTCACAGAAATCTACACTATGCACAGTGAATACCACAACACGAACATACTGTTCATCAATGTACTGTACTTTTACCTAATAAACTACAACATGCCACAAATTACTAACTGAAATAAAATCGAAACATAACAATTAACTATCTCCAAAAAATGATTGATTTTGAACAAGCAGTGATGAGCGCCATTTAAAAAATATACCCACATAGACCCAGACAGGCCTGTTATTATCATTTTAACCAGAGTATATGGAGATACCGCCAGAAATCTGCACTATAAGTGTTGAGTACTCAATTAACATCAAGTTTGCCTATGAAATAAAAAGTTTAATTGCCCTAATATACAACCCAGTAATAGCAGTATCAAACCACTTCAACCTCCTAATAGAATTACCATATTACCAAGGATACAAAGACAAACCAAGCTGCCTATTGGACTTTTTTGAAGATATTAAATAGTTGCCTGACAGCACTTTTCCGGTCACAGGCACCTGCCTGAGTAATACGTACTATGGTGGAAGGTGTATGATCTTACCATGGTACAACAAGCTAAAACAAACAACACAGTGGAAGTGTGGATCATAACCTCTTCAGTGCGGCATTAGGCTGAAGCCACCCTATTCCCCACCAATTCACACAAATACTAAAAACGGAATAAAGCAATTTAAAATAGAACAACCTATGATCCAACTTAGACCATAAGTACCACAACTGACCAAAGAAATGTACGTAATACTGCGTAACAAAATGTATTAGCTAATAATCAAGGCCTATGATACCCAGAATTAATCCATTTGACCAAATGAGCCAAAAATATGTATTTTATTATGGACCAAATCCACTCAGACTGAAAAGTACACACCACTAAAATAAATATTAATAAATAAGTTCATAAACAGTAGACCACACAAATAACATGTCTTTGAAAGAGGAAACCGAATACAAATTAGCAATAAAATAAAAACAATGCATAACACATAGCAAAGCAATATAACAACAGAAGCAACTTGAAAGCAAATAACAATTTTTCAACCATTAAGATAAAAAATATAACTTACAGTTTTATTGCTGAAGTTCACAATCTCAAAGTATTTCACAAAAAGATACATCCACAAAAATAGATAAAATAATTCTCCACAAGAGATCAATGAATAAAAAAATGCATCACCATAACACTTTAAAGACAGCATGAGCCAGGACCAATTTGAAGGGTCTCTTTCTGAACACGCATGTCACTAAATTTTCATCACAGAGATCACATTACACCCTGTTTGACAATGATTCTATAACAGGAAGTGACCTCACATAATTGCTTATTGACATTAGATGCAACCAACTAGAGGCAAAATCTGTCAAAACCTAAAGCCAGTCAGGAGTTGCAAAGCAGTTCACAGCAGCAGCAAAAACCACAGAGCCGAAATTTCCAACTGTAGCTACTCCTGAAAGAATTGTAAAGGCATTCTCCTATTTAAAAATATATGTGCGGAGAGGCGCGCAGCGGCGGCGGCAAGATGGCCGCGCCCTGAGGAGGCTCCTCAGCGCCGGGACAATCATCCGCACGAAGGGTCTCCTTATCCGGACCGCATCAGCTTGGAAGTGCAGGTGCTGCCGTCGGAAATCGCTTGGAGCTAGGAGGCGAGTTTCCGCCCTTCTTTGATAATGCGCTGACCTGTTTTTGTCCTTTTTGTGCTTTCCTCAGTTGTTCCTTGTTGCAGCCGCCATTTTGTTTTCATCAGGAGAGTCGATCCTTTATCTCCACAGCATATTCCACATTGGAGGCCCCAATCTATGTGCCCTATTCCACATTATGACTCGTATGACAGCCAAACCTCCACAATGGCAGTAAATATGCTTAATTTTTAAAATCCATTCTTCTGGGATTTTTCTGCACAGCGTGAGAGCTTATTTGTGCACAGTTGCTCTAACCTCAACTGGTGGCTTTTTTTGTAACTACACTTCACAAACTTTGCATTGCATTTATTCATTCATTCTTCCTGCTACTGCGACTGTGTAACAATTTCTTTTTATGCACACTTACCTCTGCATATTTACATCAACTGTGTAAGTGCCATATTTTTGAACAAGTGTGGTAGTCATGGTATTGTGGCTCGCTTATACCTGAGTTTAACTATTCTGCAGTGCCAACTACACGCCAAGGTCTTTGGTGCTAGTTTTTCACTTGGTGTTTGCATTTTCTTGCTCAGTTCTTCAAAATGGATCCTTCGCTCTCTACTAAGTCGCACAGTAAGGCTGGTTCTTCTTCTGGAAGTCGGAAAGACTCTACAGCTAACAATAGCAAAAGCCTTAAAAAAGATCCTTCATCTCCAACTAAGTCCCCTCTTCCTATCACACTGGAAGAAATCATGGATGAATTGCGTCTCTTCCGCCTCTTCATGTCGGAAATTACCCCCACCCTTCAAAAAATTGAGGAAAAATGGTCCGGCCTTGACATGAGATTACCCGACGTGGAGCAAAAGGTGAGCAACGCACAGGATGTCACAGCTAAGGTAGAATCCCTCACCAAGGAAGTTCATCAGCTTAAAAAATCTACTGAGGATTTAGAAAATCGCAATCGGCAAAAAAATCTTCGTATTTATGGCATTCCAGGAGGTTCTGAAGGATCTGATATGATCACTTCCTGAAAGACTCAAGTTTTGCAGATTGTCGGCCTATCAAAATCTGTTGACTTTAATATCCAAAGGGCACATAGATTGGGGCCACCAAATGCATCTACTGCCACCAAACCAAGAGGTATCATTGCCTACTTTCTATTATACTCTTATGGAAATCCTATCAGCTGCCAAACAGCACAAACAGATGTATTGGTCAGGTCACAAAGTACTTTTCAGTCAGGATGTATCCAAACCAACTGCAAGTAGTGGCAAATAATTTCTGGACCTCAGGCCTGCATTACCATCCATGAACGCCCATTATGGTCTTATAGATCCATGTTTCTTCAAAGTGACTTACAAAGACAGGACATTTTCTTTTGAGGATCCTGCTGACCTTCGCAAATTCATTTATACACATCAAGAGGAACACATGGAACTTGGCAAAAACACTGATTGCTTACTTTGTCTTTTATCTTAATCCTTAGACTTCGCATTTGGTGTTTGTTAATATTAATTTATCCTTTTTTCCATTTTTAGGTTTTTCTCGTGCTGTGGCGGAAGACTCCTGCATATTCCTCTCGTTTGTCTGTTTGTTTGATGTCTCCGATCATCTTGTCCCCTTGTCTCTGGTAAGCACCCGTTTTCCTTGTCTCCTTGTTTTAGAATGTTTTACCGCTTCCTTTTCATCTGATTTTGTCTTAGTGATATTTGTTTCCCGGTGCTCCCCCCCAGTGGTGTGGCTTCATGGGTTTGCCATCCCCCCTCCATTTAAAATGTTTCTCGTTCTTTTTTATTTCATTATCATGACTAAAGCCCCTTGGCTTCCTGTCATCTCTTCTTCTTTACCTCCTTTCACACATTCCCTCTCCCCTCTATTGTTTTTCTGGCAACATTATCATTTTCTTCACTTTCTGCCACTTTTTTTTTAATCTTATCTCATCTTTGGTTTTGTACTTTTGTCTTGTCTTGTTCCTCCTGCGATTGTTTCTTACGCATATCTTTCCCTGGGTTATTCTCTATTATTTTAGTTTCCTTGCTAATTTACTCTCTACTCTTTTTTCTAGCTCACCTTTCTTTATTCTTATGGTTGCCTTTACTTAAAATGTATTCATGAAAGGTCTTCGCGTTATTTCCTGGAATGTTAAAGGAATTCGTAATCCTATCAAAAAACAGCGAGTTTTATCTCACTTGGCAAGATTGAAAAGTCAGATTGCATTGTTGCAAGAAACGCACCTTAAACTACAAGATTTGTCCTCACTACGTCAGCATTGGGTAGGAGAAATGTTTTGTTCTCCGGCAGTGAATAATAAAAATGGTGTTGTTATTTTGTTTCACACATCATTAAATGCTCAGGTACAAAAGGAGTTACATGATAACAATAGTAGATGGTTGTTTTTAAATACTACTGTTAACAATATACAACCTTCCTTTTGTAATGCTTATGGCCCTAATGGCATTGATTTAACTTTTTGACATGAATTTTCTACTGTTCTCTCTTCGCATGCTGCTGATAGCTTAATTGTTGGTGGAGATTGTAACCAATTTATGGACGGCACTCATTTTGCTTGACCTCTCAGCCACGTTCGATACGGTCCCTCACTCTTTGCTCATGTCACGCTTGGCCAGGATAGGGTTATCGGGTGCTGTGTAGGGATGGCTCCGCTCTTTTATGAGGGGCGGTCAGAGCAGGTATGGATTCCTCCTTGTTCCTCCGCTTCGCAGTCAGTTACAATGGGTGTCCCGCAGGGCTCTTCCCTTAGTCCCATTTTATTTAATATCTATATGACTCCCCTGCTATATTTAGCAGAGACGATGGGGGCTAAGGTGCTGACCTATGCGGATGACACCCAGTTGCTTTTCACCTGGGCAAAGGGGGAAGATTCAGTGCTCCGGGCCCAACATTGCCTGTAATATATTTTTAAGTGGATGGCAGAGGCCCAGCTTAAATGAGGGGAAATCAGAGATCTTACTGTTCGGTACATTCCCTGTAAATTTTAGAGAACAGCTCTGGCCCCTGAGTTCCCATGTCCTACCTCCACTGGGCAGTCAGCAAAAAATATTGGGGTCTGGTTCGACAAAGATCTCTCCTTTGCGGACCATATCATGAAGCTGACCGGTGGTTGTTTCGCCTTATTGAAATTTCTCAGATGCTTTTTTCCCCTCCTCCCTCTGGCGGCAAGGCAAACAATTACTTGTGCATTGATCCTGTCGCGGCTGGATTACGCAAATGCCCTTTTTGCCGGGATTCCTGTCTACAGGCTAAGGAGGCTTCAGGTGGTACAGAATACCGCAGCCAGACTTTTATCGGGTCTATCATCCAGGGATAGTGTTCACCTCCTGCTGCGATTGTATCATTGGCTGCCCCTGGCTGCCAGGGTGAAATTCTAGACATTGATCATGGCACACCGTGCGCTTCATGGGCATGGCCCTCTCTATCTACAGAAGCTCGTGTCTTTATATGCGCCTATGTGCTCTCGGCGCTCCTCGTCCTTACTTCTGGCCCAGGTCCTGCGTTTTAAGCGCCAGAGGATAGGGGTCAGTTCCTTTTCAGTCAAAGCGGCAGTTGCTTGGAATGCCCTTCCTCTGGTCCTGCGCAACATCCAGGACCTAAGTGTATTCAAGAAAAATCTGAAGACGCATATGTTTATGTGAAGCCCTCTGCCATTCCCTTTGGTTCCGCGCCGGGACACTCACGAGTAGGTGAGTGCATAATAAATTCATTTATCATAACATAACACAACATGGACCCCTTTTTAGATAGGAAGTCACAAACCAGATATGTTCCTAATAAGATGCAAAAAACCTTTTATAGAGCCATTTCCTCTAGAGACCTTATAGACACATGGAGAATTTCCCATCCAGATACATTTGAATTTTCCTTCTTTTTCCGTTCATAAATCTCACTCTCGAATTGATTATATTTTCCTTACACAACATGCCTTGCAATAAATGACTAATTCAGAAATAGGCTCTGTCCTCATTTCTGACCACACTCCTGTCATCTTAGATATGGATTACCCTTCACACCCTCCCACCTCCGGTCACTGGCGCTTTAATAATTCCCTTCGCCTAGATTCCCATTTTGTTGAACAATTTACTCTCTTTTTGAACGAGTTCTTCCTGAATAATATTCATTCTACTCTTCATTTTCATTCCATTTGGGATGCCTTTAAGGCTTCTGCACGAGGTTTTATTATTGCTTATGTATCCCAGAAGAAGAAGAAATGCTCTTGCAGTCTTCCCTTATCCTTAAACAGATTAAAGACCGTGAACATCAACATTTTACAGCAACCTCCACTGACCCATTTTCTTCTCTTATTAAAGCTAAAATGCAATACAATAAATAAACATGGGATTCTGCCAGTAATAACCTCCTCAGATTCAATGCAAAGATGTATGGCGGATGGAATAAAGCGGGTAAATCTCTTGCAAAATATCTTAAAATTAAGAAGCAAAAATCCCAAATTATTGCTATTAAAGATAGTCTGGGTGTTAGTCACGCATCCAATGATGAAATTCTTGACTGTTTTGTTCAGTACTATACCTCCCTATACACTTCAGAATCCACTCCGTTATCTGCACAAATTGATTCCTTTTTTCAAACCATTCCTAAACCTCCTGAAACTTCTATAGATCTCACGGTTCTAGACACTCCTATTTCAGATAAAGAAATAGTCAATGCTATCACTCAGTTGCCAAAGGATGAAACTCCTGGCCCAGATGGCTTTACTGTTCGCTTTTATCTTCACTTTAAATCAATTTTAATTCCCCATTTGCTTTCACTGATCAATTATTTTTTAACTACGGGTAAATCTGCTGATTCTTTCACTCAGGCAATGCTATGCTTTATTCGTAAAAAAGACAAAGATCCTTCTATGTGTAAAATTTATAGACCCTTATCCTTAATAAACACTGATTGTAAAATCTATGCTACAATTCTTGCCATTCACATTAATAAAGTTATTCCTGATCTTATTAATATTTATCAATCAGGGTTTGTTAAGGGTAGATCAATCATTGATAATTCCAGAACTTTTCTCTACATCATTCATCTTGCTGCAAAGATGGATTCTCCGGTTGCAGCCATCACATTAGATGCGGAGAAAGCATTTGAAAGGTTGAGCTGGGACTTTATGTTTGGAGCATTGAGATGGCATGGTTTTAGTCCTCATATTATTCAGTTTATTCAACTGTTATATTCTGCCCCCTCCATATCCATTTGGGTCAGCGGTTCTCAATGTAATTACTTTTCTCTCCATAGAGGTACCAGACAAGGTTGCCCCCTTTCCCCTCTTCCTTTCATCCTTGCGTTAGAACCTTTTTTAGAAAAAATTAGGCGTTCCTCTTCCTATACTGGTTTTAAATTTCAGAATATTGATATTAAATATACTGTTGATGCTGACGATATTCTTTTATACATTTCTAACCCGTCTACTTCCCTTCCTTCCCTTTTTTCCTTACTACATGAATACTCTTTATTTTCTGGTTACAAGTTGAGTATTGATAAATCTGAGGTTTTACCTTTAAACAAATTCTGCCTCTCTCACAAGTTTCAAGGTTCTGGTTTTCAATGGAATCCTAGAAACATCAAATGTGTAGGTGTCCTCTATGCAAACACCATTAGAGAAACTATAATTATTAATCATGCAAACATATTGAAAAAGCTATCTAATCTTATTGATGGCTGGTCCCCCCTTTTCTTTTCCAGGTGGGGACGACTTTCTACTATTAAAATGATGCTCCTCCCTATCGTTAATTTTTATCTTTCCATGCTCCCCATCTCTCTCCAGCTCTTATTTTCAGAACCATTAATCAAATTTTTATAAAATTTTTATGGAAAAATCACAAAACCAGGATTTCTTTGTCTCAGCTTCAACAACCTAAAGATCTAGGTGGAATTAATTTTCTTAGTATTAGTCAATATCATTCCGCTATTACACTAAAACAGATCCGGCCTTTTCTTTCAGATTCCCCTAGCCTTCCTCCAACTGCTTGGAGTTTATTGAATTGGCACAAATCTCACCTTTTTCATATCTTACTGCTACTCGCTTATCCCAGCCCCCCGAAACATTTTATCACCCCCTTATTTAATCATTCTAAAGCGCTTGCTCTCTCGCTCTCTCGCTTCTTTACTCTACATAGTGAGTCTCACTTGCAGACCCCGATTTGGTATAACAAATCCTTAAAAATTAACAATAGGGCGCTATTTTGGAAGGAGTGGATTGATAAATGAATCATTGTCTACAGCCATTTACTTGATAATAACTCGCTGAAAGATTTCCCTGACATTCATGAATCTTTTCAGCTATCCGATTCATATTCCACCCATTACCCTCTACTAAAAAAGGCCCTTGACTCAATACTCTCTCAAAACATTCCTCAGCCCACTGTTGTTCCGACCCTCTCTCCTTCACCAGATTTTTCTATTCCTCTTAAAGCTGCTGCTATATATAAATTGCGTTCTTTTTCACAGGTTGTTAGGGTCAAATCAAAACTAGAACTTATATGGGAATGGGAACAGGACTTAGCTCAGACTTTCTCCTTTCCAACCTGGGATTCTATTTGGTTAAAAATACACAGTTTCTCGTTCTGCAAGCACTACAAAACTTTATATTTCTTCTACAATAGATTCTTTCTCACCCCCTCCGATCTTCACAAATTTAAACTAATTGATTCCAAGACTTGCTGGTCCTGCCTACATGCTAATAGTGACTTCCTACATATGTTTTTTTACTGTGCCCTTGTTAAATCCCTTTGGTCTAGTGTATGGTCTAAGCTTAATGATATTTTAAATACTGATACACCCTTTGACATTGTACATATTTTCTTGGGTGGTTCCTCAACTCTTTGGAATGTTTCATGCATTGTACGAAAGTTTATAGATTTGTTTATAGCTATTTCCTTTCAGATCATCACAACTAACTGGAACGACACTTCTAAAATTTCATATAATGCTTGGTGGAATTTGCTATGCCATCATCACAGACTTGATCATGCTTATGCCACCACTTTATCTTCACTCATCAAAAAGGATTTGTTATGGTTACCACTTACTGATTTTCTTTCCGTTTGAAAGTTCACCAAATTGTAACTGTCATGCTTTGAATGGTTAGGTTATGTTGCTCCCTTTCCTTTTCTCTCTCACTCTTTCTCCCCCTCTCTCTTTCCTCCATTTTTTCTCTCCTTCATCTTCCTAATAAAATTCCCCAGAAAATGCTTTTAGTAATTTATATAGCTCTTCTTCTTTGGTCTGGATTTTATTCTTTCATACATTTGCTCTTGCAACTTATATTAATCCTTTGGTTGTACTGATGATTTACTTTGCCTATTATATTCAATAAAGCTTTCTAAACTTAATTAAAAAAAGATATATATATATATGTGCACCCCCTTCGGTTCCACTGTGGTACTGGTCTCTGTGGTCAAGGTTGGTAACGATTTGCCCCATCACAATGCCAATCCTAACACCGATTCATCCAGGATTTACTGGCTGAATAGAGTGTAGGAATGATGCTGAAAGATATGATGTCAGAGACCTACTCCTGTACTTTTCATCTGCTGAAAGAAGAAATGTGAGAGAGGAGGAGACACTTTTAGAAAAAGGAGAAAACCGGGCCAGGTTTATTGTAGATCCCTACATATTTAGCCCCATTTTTCAGGGGCAATCTCATAGTTGTCCAATATTTCCGTTGCCTGGAAGTAAGGATACTAGTGGCATTAGTGCTTCAGGGTGCGGGTTGGGCCGCATGTGGGACATGGAGTCTCAAGTACCACAGAAATGAACTTCAATGCAGAAAAAATGACAAATCATAAGAGTATTTGACAGAATATACCACTGGAAATCTTGGCAAATTGGAATAAAGTACAGGGTTGCCCTGTCTATAGCCCTGTCTATGGTTGGTCAGTGTACCTGCTGACGGCTGTCTGTAAGGCCTCATCTAATTGGACACAGTCATAAAGAAAGGACAATGGTAAACTATCAGATACTGGTTGGTATTCACTTTGGGCTAGACGGCAAAGAGACTAGCAAGATCTCAGACACTGTTATAATATTATTTTATTCTTATTTTCAATCTTATTCTTCATATTATTATTTTAATTAGAACCAAACATGGTGATTCAAAATAAGATCAAAGTTAATCTGTGGTTCAGTCGAAATAGGGTTTGAAAACCACTTCCATACTAGAAGAAGTGTAAGCTTTTCTAAAATAAAAATCACAGTACATTGTCAAAATATCTATTGCTCTGAGTAATCTTTCTACAAATTCTGTGAACTGCCACCCACCACCTCCAGCAGCCACAACAGAAAAGAATACATTGTCAAACCTCGCTGGGTGGAAGCCAGATCTGTGAGCCACAACTGCTGAAAAAGAACTGAGTGTAAATGCCAGGGCACTGCTGTAGTTACAACCTGGCCTGGCAGAGGCCCAAGTTTCCACTTTCTGTTGTAGTCATGAGGCACGTACCATAGAGATCCCTCATCTTCTCTGATTTAGGATAAACAGCTCATCCAGGGGCCGTTCCTGCAGCTCCCTTGGAAAGCATGGGTTGTGCATGAAGAAAGGGTCCCTTTAAGAAAGAAAGATGACCAGAGAAATACCCATAGTACACTTCTTTACTTACTTGATGAATAATGGTTGCACACCTTCTACTTTACAAAGAAAATCCTCAAAAGAATTAGCAACTCACATTTTCTTTCAGGACATGCCTGGTGAGGGCTCACACGAGGAATTTGGTGTAAAAGTATGAGCGCATGGCTGACAGTGCTTTTGTTTTGATATTTTTATGCATTATTAACAATGCTAAGAATGTGGATTTACTTGTATATACTTACATGATGATATTGAATTTTAAATAAATTTGCTCTGTCTTGTTAAAGTGTGATTTTTATGGCTTATGCTAACAGGGCCTCAACACCATCATGTTCAAAATGGATGTCCCCTCCTGTTTGTTCACTGTTCATCATTTCTACAGCACAGTCAAGCTGAGTCATGATTCTTTATTTTCTTTGACTTTGTTCTTGCTGTTTTCAAAGAACACTTTACAATATGGACACAGTAATGATGTACTTTTCCAGGGCCTTCTACTAGCTGCCTGTACTGCATTACTGTACAAGAATTTGCTATTATTCTTTAACTGGTTTGTCCCGCCATGTCCGGAAGACATCACCAGAGTGGGCAAAAGCAATATTCATTTAGTGTAATAGTGCTTAGATGTTTAGGTAATATGATGTTTTGTAGAACCATGCTCTGATTTGCTGAGGGTACAATTATTTTGCTGATGATTAATGATGTCCTATGCAAGAAAACTGAATATAAACCCTAGATTTTGGGGGTGAGCTAGAGCTCTTTCCTATGCTACTAGGAATTCTGTCTGTTTTCTTATTGTTTTTGCTGCTCACTTGAAGCTTAAGTGTTTCAGATTTGTTCACTTGATTGTGTATTGTTCTATTTGCTGAGGGCCTTCATGGTCATAAGCATATGCATTTGTGATCTCTGTACTACACGTTTAGAATTTTGTAATACGTCTATAAAATTTATATTCTTGTCCTAGAAATCAATTTTTGAGTGTATCCTTATTTGACTGTATTTTGATATACAGTAAGGTTCCTTATCTCGGGTACACATTGCCTCATGAAATTGAGATTTATCCACCAGTTGGGCATGCTGTTGAGGTAAAAGTTTGGGGTGTACAATTTTAGGTGTTCCAGAAACCCAACAGCGGACGTCTTGCGTGTGAAAATTGAACATTCACTAGGGGCTGCCAGGGAGCCACCATTTCAAATTCTATGTTTCCCATATCAAACTATATATTAACGAGACACTCGGTTGTCTGAAGATCCATCTTCTGTACAAACTCCTGGACAGTAAGAAGCTGATTGATAGCCATTTTGGTGAACACTAAATGGCAGAAGAAGCAATGGAGGACACCTGTGGATCCCTTGTGACTCTGCCTTTTATCAGCCTCTATTGAATATAATTTTACTTCTATTTTAGTTCTTTAATACTCTTCATATAATTACACCATAGTCAAGGACTAAATATTACCCAGTCTTGTCTCATAATCAAGGCAGAACATTATTTGATATAATTTCCTATGATATAATGGCAGCACATTGATTCTGATGAATAGTGAATGTGTGTACCAGAAAACGTACTTTTTTTAAAAAACAATTTTTATTAATAAAAAAAATAGAAACCAGTACAAAGCAATGGCAGAGCAATAGTCAGGTCCACAGTAAAATATAAAATAACACTGCATACAATACAGTAAAATAACAATGATCACAGTGGCTGTCCCCAAGCCAAGCCAGGGTGCTATCTTTCCGTCTAGGTGATGAACAACAAGGGGTAGGAGATCTGTATACATCGATAAAGTACAAAGCAGATGAAGTCGCACGGATAAACATATATTAAGGAATTGGGGGTGGGGGGTTTTCATCATTTGCTAGTTGATCTAGTAATGAGTTTATTTCATACTGCAGTTCTATAGAAGTTATATGTTGCATAGGGTCAGGGCGATTGTTTAACAGCTTCCCCTCTGTATTTGTTCCATTTCCCCCATTTGTGGTCCCATTTCTTGGGGCACCCTCTACATTTGAACACATCCTTCTCGGCAATCATTGCGCTGTTCATATCCATAGCCCAATCATGTAGGCATGGGGCCGTTCCCATACTCCATTTTTGAGCAATATTGCGTTTTGCGATGGCCCATCCCATTGAAGCCCATGTTTGTTCTGCCTGTGAGAGATCAGTAGCATCCCATATATTGAGAAGGCAGAGTTGGGGGGATGCCTTCAAGGTTTTGCTGCAAGACCTTTCCATTTGCTTTGTAACTTTCTCCCAGTAATGTTCATTAGTGGGCATTCCCATAAGATGTAGAAGAAGGTGCCAGTCTGGTTGCAGTGTCGCAAGCATAAGGGGTCAGGTGTTCTACCCAATCTAAATAGTAGTTTTGCATCGAAGTACACCCGGTGGAGGATTTTCAATTGGACGAGGAGCAGTCTCATGGGGATGGCCACCTCCTTAGGGGAAGCTAGCGCACTCCTCATCGTTTATGCTCCCCAAGTCTGACTCCCAGCCCTCCCGCAGATGTTGCATAGGGTCAGGGCGATTGTTTAACAGCTTTTTATAGGTGAGAGATATTGCCTTTTGGGGCATATGGTCAAGTATCAACCTGTCCTCTAGAGGGGAAGACGCAGGCAGGGAAAGCTCCTTGGTCATGGCCGCAGAGATGGCGTGACTGATCTGAAGGTACCTGAAGGTCTCAGTGTGTGCCAGCAGGTACTTAATCTGTAGGTCAGCAAGCGTGGCCAATTTCCCCGTCACCTACATGTTCCCCACTGTGGAGATGCTTATTATATCCCATCTGTTAAAGCCAGGGCATTTACTAAGCTGACCCAACATATCTGGTTCCCAAAGCAGCGTGGCTTTTGTCAAACAGTTGAGCCAGCCCCATTTCTTTGTGATTCCATGCCAGACCTCCACAGTGCGTGCGGTGGGACCTGTCAAGTTAAGCTTGTGGGGATTCGTGTAGAGTGCCCTTTTATATCCTCCCCACCCCAAAAGTCAGTACGAAACACCTACCTACTAATTGCGACCAGTTGTGAAGCCTGGTAATAGAGTTGCATGTCCGGCAATGCAATACCTCCGTCGTACCATCCCATAGTGAGTTTATTCATGGCTATTCGTGGCACACGGTCTCCCCATAGCAGTCCCCGCACTACGCTATCAATTCTAGAGAAATAGGCATCGGGGATAGTATTAGGGGTGTTCTGTAGTGCATACAGGAAATGCGGTAGCGCAAGCATCTTCAAAAGCGCTGCACGTCCCAGGAGGGTAAGTGGAAGAGACTGCCAATGTTTGACATCTGATTTCAAACGTGTCAGGGGCCCCAGCAGATTATTTTCATAGATTAGATTAGTATCTGGGGTAATGAAGATTCCAAGGTATCTAAAACCTCGAGACGCCACTGGTATGTTGTAGCCCCGAGGGCTGGTAGGCAGGTCACACCATAACACATACATCTGAGATTTAGACCAATTATCGTATAGCCGGAGTGGACGCCGTATATGTCAAATATGTGGAGCACTCGCGGAAGGGACCGCGAAGGTGAGACCAGATAAAGGAGTATGTCATCTGCATAAAGCGAAATGCAATCTTTGTGATCCTCTGTCTATTTTAGTCCCCTTATTTTCGTGTAACCCTTAATCCAGCCTGCCAGTGGTTCCAATACGAGGGCGAAGAGCAGTGGTGACAAAAGGGCATCCCTGCCTCGTGCCCCGCCTCAAGGGAAAGGTAGCTAAGATGTTGTTATTGACAGTGACATGAGCCGTTGGTTGCATGTAGAGTAGCTTAATCCATTTGATGAATTTGGGTCCGAAGCCCATACGAGCAAGAACCGCAAAGAGAAACTCCCATTCAATGGTGTCCAATGCCATGGTGGCGTCTAACGACAGTAGAATCGCGTCTTCCCTGATAGTCCCAAGTCTACCGAGGGCCCCATTCAACCATCGCAGGTTCAGGGTTGTATTTTACTCCCTGGCATAAACCCGGATTGATCCGGATGGATCAACTCAGTGATGTGAGGGAGAAGTCTGTTTTAGCCAAAATCTTCGCCTCCACGGAGAGGAGGGAAATGGGCGATAGGATTTGTAGTCATCAGCTGGCTTACTTGGTTTGTGTGTGACCGCAATAGAGGCTGTCCTAACGTCGGTCGGAAGGAGACCCAATTCAAAGCTTTCAGTGTACATGCTCAGTAGGTGAGGAGATTGCTTAGAGGCCATGGGCTTGAAGAGTTCAATATGGAGCCCATTGGGACTCATAGCTTTGCCTGAAGGTTCTTTCTTTATTACCTTCTGGACTTCGGTCTCTGTGATGTCTACTTTCAGGGAGTCACTATCCTGTGTGGATAGGATCGCAACTATAACAGTAGATAGAAGTGCAGCCACTATCGGGGCCTGAGAGCTCCCGGTAGTCCTGTATACCGACTCGAAATAGGCGGCGAATGTATCAGCTATTTGCTGGGGGTCAGTGAGAAGTGTACCGTCAGGCCTGCTCCCTCTTTTCCAGCCAGGACAGGAGTTTGCCCGTGCGCTCACCGTGTTCGTAGATCCTGTGATGGGTAGCTAGGGAGCGCATCACAGCGGCTTCTGAAAGAAGCTGCAGATAGTCCTGACGTACCATATTCAAAGTGTGTGGTGCATCAGGATCGGGGGCACGCGCAATGGCCTCCTCCCGAATTAGGATGTCCCCTTCCAATTCTACCACCCATTTGGAACGTTCTTTCCTGTGTCCCACCATTAGTGATAGGGCGCAGCCCTTGATGACTGCACCAAATGCCCCCCCAAAGTATCCCAGCAGAGGTGACCGACCCTATGTTTTCTGCAAAGTAGTAGTTGTTTCCTTGAGCAGCGTCTCCCTAATGTGGGGTATCTTTAATGCCCAAGGGTTAATAGAGAGGGTATTACGGCGCCTGGCCTGTTCCAAGCTTACAGTCATGAGAATAGGGGAACGATCAGAGATACTGTGTGCCAGGCATCAGGACGTAGTAAAAATATGAAGGTCTTGTTCATGCGTGAACATATAGTCTATGCGAGACTGACTATTGTGAGCCCCAGATAGAAACGTGAATTGGGTGGTGGTCGGGTTAAGCCATCTCCAGACATCCACCATGCCGAAGGAGGTGGAAAACTCAATAATCCGGGAGCCATGAAGTGTGTCACTGCGTGGCGGGAGGCGATCTCGAGAGCCATCCAACATTAAATTAAACTTGCCCCTTAGTATCAGCACACCTAGGGGCAAGTCAAGTAGGAGAGTCCTTATGTCTCGCAATGCAGTGTGCTGTAACCCAGGGGGGACATAAATGGTGAAAACATTGAGAACTTGACCGTCCCAGGTGCCCACGACTGCTGAATACCTGCCCTGCTTGGTTGTCCAGGTGTTAAGGATCATATAGGGGCAGCCTCTGTGGAGGACCACCCCCGCGAGCCTGAGGAGAACCCGGAGTGGGTAACTAATCAATATCCCCACCTATTCAGCGCCCCACAGGAATTTCCAACCAAGTGTGTCTCCTGGAGCAGAACTATATCTAGTGCCTGGTGCTTCAAATATTGCAGCACGATACCCTTCTTAATTTTGTCACCCAGGCCATTAACATTCCAGGTCAGGAGCTTAAGAACTGCTTGTGAAGTCATAGTGGTTGTCTGCTAGGAAAGTAGATTGTCGTGGAGGGAAGGGGCAACGGATGGACCTCTGGCACTCCCCACCTCAATGTGGCCACACCCTGATGGTGGAAATAAAGCATCTCAATTGAAGTGTGTAAGTAAGTAGGACAGTGGGACCCATTGCCAAAAAAGAGAATCAAGAATGACATTGCACAAGTACAGTGAACAAAGAAACAAAAACAACGAAACCCCGCCCTACCCAATTCAAACGCCCCCACCCTGCCTCCCTGCATGATGGGCATTGAACCACCAGCCAACCCTAACTTGCAGAGTGCCTGTTACCCTTCCTCATCAACTTCGGGTACGTGAACAACCCCACTCCCTGGGGCGACGATCCATAAACCTAAACAGTAGCCCCGGCCAGTAAACCCTTAGGCTGGAATATAATTATTACAAATAGCAGGTTACATATTGAGGAGCATATCCAGTACATCTCACAAAACCAAGGAGGTAAGGAAGTTGAAGAACGTAGTGCAGTTCCATTAGAACATGCGTGTGGTTGTGGCACCCAAAATACAGTGACCTCTCCCGATCCGTGACCTGAAAGTCAGTCTCTCAGCAGTGCCTCTTACTTGCCTATTGTCTATCCTCACCTCGTTGGGCTCTGCGCACCTGAGCCGGTACTAGAAGGGGACCACTGTCGCCGGTCACTGAATTCACCGGCCTCATTTGCTGATTTATGTGAGTACTTACCCACTGTACACCAGCCATCGAGCCAGTCCCAGGCATCCTGTAGTTTTGCTGGGAACAACATGGCATATTTGACTTCCTGGTCTCTTAGCGCTTCACGTCCAGGAAGCTGCCACTCTGTTTCTGGACTCTCAAGGTGAAATCTGGAAAAAAGGTTACCTTACTATTATCAAGTATCAACGGGGGGCCCGCCTTTGCAGTCTGGAGTATAACATCTCAATCTCAAAAGTTAAATACTCTAGCGAGAAGTGGTTGGGTGGTTCCTGGCTACGGCCTGCCCCCAAGGACACGATAAGCCTGTTCAATTGAGAAGCACTTGAAAAGTCCCCGTGGCTGAAGCTGCTTTAGTATCAGTTCTTCGACAAAGAGGTCAGCAGCCTGCCCCTCCCCCCTTCCGGAACACCAAGAATCCGTATGTTATTGTGCCTCATGAGGCCTTCGTAATCGTCCATCTGCAGAGCTAGCGCTTCATGAGAAGTTTGAAGTTAGGTCACTTGTCTCTTGAGGAGATCCGTGTCGCTCACCAGGTCTTTTGTTACGTTTTCAACTGTACTGACTCGGTCTGCCATTTTGCACATGTCTTCTCTGATTAGTGAGACCAACTTAGCGACAGTTCCTATCTGGGTTTCGAGGGCTGTCCGCACAGAGGTTATGGCACCTAAAATGTCTTTATTTGTGAGGCCTGGGTGCATACCCTGGGTCGTGGAATTGTTATGGTCTTCCTTTTTCTGCCACACAAATTTGTCTAATTTCGCCTGCACTGCATTGCGCCCACTGCGGCCTGCCGCCATGAGGTCGCCAGAAGAGAGGGTTCGGGGGAGGGCTGGGACGCGTCAGCTACTCACCACCGCCTGCAGTGGGGATTACCACACGGCCTGACTGCTTTGACTGGTAGCATCCCAACCTTCGAATATCTGGATGTCTAGGCGGTACCCCCCAGTAGCGCAGTGGTCTCAGGCCGTATATAGCTGTGAAGAGGATGTAGGCTGCGGTGATCCAGCGGCAGGCATGCCCCCGTCCCCACTGCTGGTTGTCAGATGTCCACTAAGCCCACGATTTATGCACTATCCTTAGACAGTCAATAAAACTGCAGTGCCAAACACGTACAACCCCTGGGGTGTGGGCACGTAGGTCTTGTGGAGGGGTACGCTTGTCACCACTCCCAGCCGGAGAGTATTTGCACAATGCCTAAGGTCGCCCGGAGCTTCATCACCGATAGGTAGAAGGAGTGGGCCGGGTACTGGCAGGGAACCTCGAGGCCCTCAGGTAGTCCTGCGTGCACTAAGGGCAGGGATGCGGGGCGTTATACACACCTTCAGCTCCAGGGATGGGAGCCCAGCACTCTGACCCCCTGCCCTAGGCGCCCTCACCTCCAAGTGTAGGCCACAACGGTGGCCTCTCGCCTCTCCGGCACAGGCTGGGTCAGGCTGGGTCTTCTCAAGACAGTGGAGATGCCCTGTAGTCACACAAGCGCCCCACACACAATGACCAGTGCGGCCAAAGGCGACAATGGCGCTGTGGCAAGCCGGCTCTGGCTGGGCCAGGGATCATCCCTACTCACACGCAGGCGCCGGGCTCCGGCGGGGACAGCAGTGCCCGCTCCTCTGGAGAGTCACGATCTCCTTGGGCAATCCTGCGTGGGCATCTCTGGCACCACCTGCGACACCAAGGACAGAGCACATACTTTTTAACTCTTCTACTAACAGAGTTGAAATGTTGTCTTCCAATACCAAAAAGTACATTTCACATCCTCTGTTTTCTTTGGAGGGGAAAATCTACACCCTAATAGCTGGAACAATGTTCGATTAATACATGAAACAACATGGCAACGCTTTCTAAATGGAATATGCACATTCCTACAATATTAAGAAAACCCTGAACAGTGTCTCAAAGAAAAGTATGACTTTCAGTTTTTGACAACAATAACCCACTGATTATTCATTGAATAAACCATACAGAATGAAAAAGACATGTAAACTGAAACACATCAACATATTTGCAGGGGTACAGTTTTTGTGATCAGTCATAAAGTGGCCATAGCTGTAGGTAGCACAGTGCTCAGTACAATTTGCACAGCACACTTCTGTGATAAGTGAAAAAAACAACAGAAGACAATATAAATGAGCCCCAGTAATAGAAGCACACAGCTAAGATATAGTTTGTGAGGGGTGGCCCAACTGTTGTTGTAATATTGGTAGGTTATGGTATTGTTCAAGAAGTGTTATAATGGTGTTTTACCGAAATAAGGACTCCAACATATATACTGACCATAATATCATGCTACGGAATATTGTGGAATTTAGAACTAGTTGCTTAGGATAACTGTAGCAGCAGCAGCGATGTTCTTGCTCAGTGCTAAATCAATGCTATCAAGTTAGGCCTATCCATGATGTGCAAAGCCACACTCTCTTGTATGACATTTGATGATGCAAATTATTGAATTACTTTCTGAGCTATGAAAGTTTTAAATTTTGTATCTATTTGAAGGTGGAGAGTGTACTGTCCCTTGATTTAATTTCTTAACCTTTATTGTCTTATGTGCCCAGAATCCACTTGTCTTCCAACTTTGTAATTCACCGTTTTTTTTTGTTACTACTGAGGGGCTGATTTCGATGTCAAGTGGAATTGCTACGGCCTGACACGTCTCAGTCCTGTGACCGACGACCTCCGGTCGGGCGTCCCAATCGGCTTATTAAAATGCAACCGAACACTATTCGCTGCATACTCTCTTTACCTTGCTACGGCCGGTTGAGAAAAGGGAGGTGCAGTTCACCCCTACACCCTTTGGCAGACACCTCAAGGTGCCTGCCACAGGGTGCAGGGATCAACAGGGGAGCACCATAGGTGCCTCCTCGGCCCCCAACCGGAGGCCGTAATCACAAGGCAACCATGCCGGAAACCGTGCAAAGTAATCTCAAGGGTGGAAAGGCCTCCTCTTGAGATAACTGGCCAGCTTCCGACTGGCCGACGGGCTCCCAGAGCCTGCCGGAAGCTAGTCGGAATGACTGGCCAGTGTATTTTTGGACTGCCTAGATCATAATTAAGCAATTGGAAAGTAAACTGAGGGTCCGAGTACGATGAAGTCCTGAAGGCTCCGACCATCGGTCGGAGCCATAACGGGCCGCATCGTAATGGCCCCTAACCGTTTTCAGATTTCTAGATTATTGTACGCACAGATTTCTTTAACAACCTGGTGCATTGGTGCCAGGAAGTGCCTATGCTTAATTAACGTTGAAGACAAGAGGCCGGACCTGACTCCAAAGGAGAACCCCTGGTACCAAGGTACACCAAAGAGTTCACTGATCAAGAGGGATTGGGTGGCGGTTGATTCAATAATTAGTTAAGACAGGGCTAGAGTACGTGTACATTTTTGAGATACAGTGTCTAATGGTGGTTATTGACTGGTAATCCTGCTTGCAGGTCAGGCTGCTCCCCACGCCGCACAGCACCACCTGTTTGTCCGTGCCTCTTCCCTTGCTGCTGCTGACGCTGCCGTAAGTTCGCTGCTCCCCGTGACTTGTCTTGCTCTTTTTTGTGCCTGTCTTATATTGTTTTAATTGTCGCCTGCTTATTCCCTCTTTTTCCCATTGCTGTTTTACTTGTTGCCCCCCTTTTTCCTCTGTACCCCATTCTCTGTTCCAACAGCTGCTTCCCTGGGGCTCCACCCGCTCATTCGCCCCGGGTTTCCAGCTGCTCCTCCCTTCCACTTCCCCTTATATGGCGCCCACTGCGCGGCAGTGAGAGCGACCCTTGACCCTGCTTGCAGGTCAGCAGGCCGCTCCCAACACCGCACAGCACCACCTGTGTGTACATGCCTCTCCCGTTGCTTCTGCTGACGCTGCCGTAAGTTCGCTGCTCCCCGCGACTTGTCTTGCTCTTTTTTGTGCCTGTCTTATATTGTTTTAATTGTTGCCTTCTTATTGCCTCTTTTTCCCCATTGCTGTTTTACTTGTTGCCCCCCCTTTTTCCTCTGTACCCCGTTCTCTGTTCCCGCCACTGCTTCCCTGTGGTCCTGCCCCCTCACTCGCCCACTGGCCCCCCGCTCCCGTCTCCCAGCTGCTCCTCCCTCCCTCCTCCCTCCTCCCTCCTCCCTCCTCCCTCCTCCCTCCTCCCCTTATATGGCAGCCCGTCTGTGCCCGTCCCCGCCTGGACTGCACCCAGTTCCAGAACCCCTGACCCCTGCGTACGACACAACGCCCGACTCCGCTACGATGACAGCACCCTCCATGCACTCAACCCCAAGCCTGCTACAAGGCCACCCTTAAGCACACTAAAGGACCCTTCACCTGCCAGACCCACAGCTTCACCAGCATCCCAAACTACCTCAGATGCATTGTCCTCAACACCTGCTCCGCCCGCAAACACGCCATTGAACTCTGGGACCTACTCGACTCTACCTCCTCAGACATCGCATTCCTGACGGAGACCTGGCTGAACCCCACTCAGCACACGACATCGTCATAGCCATCCCAGAAAGGCTACAAGATCATCCGCAGGGATCGCACCAAAGGAGTAGGAGGAGGAATCGCCATTGTTCACAGGAACATCCTCAGAGTCTCAACAGTCATCGACGACACACTCAGCAGCGCCGAACACCCGCACTTCCAGATCCACACCGACCCCAACACCACCCTCAGAGGAACCGTCGTCTATAGACCACCCGGACCACGACCACAGTTCAGCGACTCCATTGCCGACTTTATCATCACACACGCACTCGCCTCCACGGACTACATCCTCCTCCGGGACCTGAACTTCCACCTCGAGAATAACAACAACACCTACTCCACCACCCTAATTTACACCTCGCCAGCCTCGGACTCCAACAACTTGTCACAACACCCACCCACTCCGCCGGCCGCACGCTCAACCCCATCTTCTCCGCAAAACCCCACTGGACCGACCATCGCTGCATCCACTTCACCTTCAGGAAGCCCACCACGCACGACCGCACCCAACAGACGCCTCGCCGCGGCTGAAGCAAAGTCACCGATGACCAGCTAACTACCACCATCGCCCAGAGCCCACCGTCCGACCCCACCGACCCGATATCGCCGCCCGCAACCTCAGTCAATGGATCCAAGACTGCGCCAACACCCTCGCCCCGCTCAAGACACCCTCCTACAGTCACTCCAGCAAGAAAGCTAGCTGGTTCACCAAAGACCTCCAGGCCTCCAAATGGACATGCCGGAAACTGGAGAAAAACTGGCTCCCCCAACGAACACCGGTCACCTACGCAGCCCAAAAGAACGCCGTCACCTCATCAGAGCTGCCAAAAGGGCTTCATTCAAAGACCGCCTAGACAACAATGCACACAACAGCAAAGAGCTCTTCAACATCGTGAAGGAACTCTCCAACCCCAGCTCCAACACCAATGACATCCCACCCTCGTAAGACCTGTGCTACTCACTGTCCACCTTCTTCCACCTCAAGATCGCCGACATCCACAACAGCTTCAACGCCATGACCACCCCCAACAACCACTGAGACCTCCACCCCCTCGACCCCCTCCCACACCAACCACCTGCTCTCCTGGACCAACAACGACGATGAAACCTGCAAGATCATGAACACCATCCACTCCGGATCACCCTCAGACCCATGCCCACTCCACATCTTCAACAAAACCAGCACAACCATCGCACCTCATCTCCGGAAAGTAATCAACATCTTTTTTGAGACAGCAACCTTCCCGGAAAGCTTGAAGCACGCCGAGATCAACGCCTTACTCATGAAACCCAAGGCGGACCCTAAGGACCTCAAGAACTTCCGACCCATCTCCCTGCTCCCGTTCCCACCAAAGGTCATCGATAAAACTGTCAACAAACAACTGACCCGCTACCTCGAGGAGAACAGCATCCTGGACCCATCCCAGTCCGGGTTCTGCAGCAACGACAGCACCAAAACCGCCCTCATCACCACCACCGATGACATCAGGACCCTGATGGATAATGGAGAAACAGCGGCCCTCATCCTCCTGGACCTGTCAGCCGCCTTCGACACGGTCTGCCACCGCACACTATGAGCACGCCTCCACGACGTCGGGATCCAAGAGACAGCCCTTGACTGGACCACCTCCTTCCTCTCCAGCAGAACTCAGAGCGTCCGCCTCCCCCCTTCTGCTCCAAGGCCACCGACATCATCTGCGGCGTACCCCAGGGCTCATTCCTCAGCCTCACCCTGTTCAACATCTACATGGCACCTCTCGCCCACGTTGCCCGCTAGCACTACCTCAACATTATCTCCTACGCTGATGACACCCAACTGATACTCTCGCTTACCAAAGACCCCCACACTGCCAAAATCAACTTACATGAAGGAATGAAGGCTGTCGCCGAATGGATAAGGTACAGCCAGATGAAGCTGAACTCGGACAAGACAGAGGTCCTCATCCTCGGATCAACCCCTTTGGCCTGGGACGACTCCTGGTGGCCGACCGTATTGGGAGCAGCTCCAACACCCACGATCACGCACAAAACCTAGGGGTCAGCCTCGACTCCACCCACTCCATGAGTAAGCAGATCAACGCTGTCTCCTCCTCCTGCTGCAACACCCTCTGCATGCTCCCCAGGATCTACAAGTGGATCCCCACAGCAACGAGAAAAACGGTCACCCAGGTCCTCGTCAGCTGCAGGTTGGACTACGGAAACAGACTTTACGCAGGAGCCTCAGCCAAACTCCTGAGACGGCTGCAATGCATCCAGAACGCCTCCACAAGTATGATCCTCAACATCCCCAGCCGCAGCCACATCACACCCCAGCTGCTAGACCTGCCACCTCACTCGCCCACTGGCCCCCCGCTCCCGTCTCCCAGCTGCTCCTCCCTCCCTCCTCCCTCCTCCCTCCTCCCCTTAAATGGCAGCCCGTCTGTGCCCGTCCGCGCCTGGACTGCGCCCAGTTCCAGAACCCCTGGCCCCTGCGTACGACACAACGCCCGACTCCGCTACGATGCCAGCACCCTCCACGCACTCAACCCCAAACCTGCTACAAGGCCACCCTTAAGCACACTCAAGGACCCTTCACCTGCCAGACCCGCAGCTTCACCAGCATCCCAAACTACCTCAGATGCATCGTTCTCAACACCTGCTCCGCCCGCAAACACGCCGTTGAACTCTGGGACCTACTCGACTCTACCTCCTCAGACGTCGCCTTCCTGACGGAGACCTGGCTGAACCCCACCTCAGCACACAAAATCGCCATAGCCATCCCGGAAGGCTACAAGATCATCCGCAGGGATCGCACCAAAGGAGTAGGAGGAGGAATCGCCATTGTCCACAGGAACACCCTCAGAGTCTCAGCTGTCATCGACGACACACTCAGCAGCGCCAAACACCTGCACTTCCAGATCCACACCGACCCCAACACCACCCCCAGAGGAACCGTCGTCTATAGACCACCCGGACCACGACCACAGTTCAGCGACTCCATTGCCGACTTTATCATCACACACGCACTCGCCTCCACGCACTACATCCTCCTCCAGGGCCTGAACTTCCACCTCGAGAATAACAACAACACCAACTCCACCACCCTGATTTACACCTCGCCAGCCTCGGACTCCAACAACTCGTCACAACACCCACCCACTCCGCCGGCCGCACGCTCAACCCCATCTTCTCCGCAAAACCCCACTGGACCGACCATCGCTGTATCCACTTCACCTTCAGGAAGCCCACCACGCACGACCGCACCCAACAGACGCCTCGCCGCGGCTGGAGCAAAGTCACCGATGACCAGCTAACTACCACCATCGCCCAGAGCCCACCGTCCGACCCCACCGACCCCGATATCGCCGCCCGCAACCTCAGTCAATGGATCCAAGACTGCGCCAACACCCTCGCCCCGCTCAAGACACCCTCCTACAGTCACTCCAGCAAGAAAGCTAGCTGGTTCACCAAAGACCTCCAGGCCTCCAAATGGACATGCTGGAAACTGGAGAAAAACTGGCTCCCCCAACGAACACCGGTCACCTACGCAGCCCAAAAGAACGCCGTCACCTCATCAGCGCCGCCAAAAGGGCTTCATTCAAAGACCGCCTAGACAACAATGCACACAACAGCAAAGAGCTCTTCAACATCGTGAAGGAACTCTCCAACCCCAGCTCCAACACCAATGACATCCCACCCTCGCAAGACCTGTGCGACTCACTGGCCACCTTCTTCCACCACAAGATCGCTGACATCCACAACAGCTTCAACGCCATGACCACCCCAACAGCCACTGAGACCTCCACCCCCTCGACCACCTCCCACACCAACCACCTGCTCTCCTGGACCAACAACGACGATGAAACCTGCAAGATCATGAACACCATCCACTCCGGATCACCCTCAGACCCATGCCCACACCACATCTTCAATAAAACCAGCACAACCATCGCACCCCATCTCCGGAAAGTAATCAACATCTTTTTTGAGACGGCAACCTTCCCGGAAAGCTTGAAGCATGCAGAGATCAACGCCTTACTCATGAAACCCAAGGCGGACCCTAAGGACCTCAAGACCTTCCGACCCATCTCCCTGCTCCCGTTCCCACCGAAGGTCATCGATAAAACTGTCAACAAACAACTGACCCGCTACCTCGAGGAGAACAGCATCCTGGACCCATCCCAGTCCAGGTTCTGCAGCAACCACAGCACCAAAACCGCCTTCATCACCGCCACCGATGACATCAGGACCCTGATGGATAACGGAGAAAAAGCGGCCCTAATCCTCCTGGACCTGTCAGCCGCCTTCGACAGGGTCTGCCACTGCACACTATGAGCACGCCTCCACGACGCCAGGATCCAAGAGACAGTCCTCGACTGGACCACCTCCTTCCTCTCCGGCAGAACACAGAGCGTCCGCCTCCCCCCTTCTGCTCCAAGGCCACCGACATCATCTGCGGCGTACCCCAGGGCTCATTCCTCAGCCTCACCCTGTTTAACATCTACATGGCACCTCTCGCCCACGTCGCCCGCCAGCACTACCTCAACATTATCTCCTACACTGATGACACCCAACTGATACTCTCGCTCACCAAAGACCCCCACACTGCCAAAATCAACTTACATGAAGGAATGAAGGCTGTCGCCGAATGGATGAGGAACAGCCAGATGAAGCTGAACTCGGACAAGACAGAGGTCCTCATCCTCGGATCAACCCCTTTGGCCTGGGACGACTCCGACCGCACTGGGAGCAGCTCCAACTCACACGATCATGCACAAAACCTAGGGGTCATCCTCGACTCCACGCACTCCATGACTAAGCAGATCAACGCCGTCTCCTCCTCCTGCTGCAACA
This sequence comes from Lissotriton vulgaris, assembly GCF_964263255.1. Taxonomy (NCBI): domain Eukaryota; kingdom Metazoa; phylum Chordata; class Amphibia; order Caudata; family Salamandridae; genus Lissotriton; species Lissotriton vulgaris. The sequence continues at coordinate 117,560,682 of NC_141691.1, read as the reverse complement.
CCCTCTGCATGCTCGGCAGGATCTACAAGTGGATCCCCACAGCAACGAGAAAAACAGTCACCCAGGCCCTCGTCAGCTGCAGGTTGTACTGTGGAAATGCACTTTACGCAGGAGCCTCGGCCAAACTCCTGAGACAGCTGCAATGCATCCAGAACGCCTCCACATGTCTGATCCTCAACATCCCCAGCCACATCACACCCCAGCTGCTAGACCTGCACTGGCTCCCCGTCAACAAGACGATTACCTTCAAGATCCTCACCCACGCACATAAAGCACTCCACAACACTGGACCAGCATACCTCAACAGATGACTCAGCTTCTACACCCCCACCCACTAGCTCCACTCCGCCGGCCTTGCCCTCGCTGCAGTCCCCCGCATCCAAAGAGCAACCTCCGGCGGCAGATCATTCTCCCACCTCACCACCAAGACCTGTAACACCCTCCCCACCCACCTACGGCAGACCCAAGACCTGCTGACCTTCAGAAGACTTCTCAAGACCTGGCTCTTCGAGCAGTAGAAGCACCCCCCACCCTCAGCACCTTGAGACCCTCACGGGTAAGTAGAGCGCTTTACAAATACTATGATTGATTGATTGATTGATTGACTGAAAGTGTCGTTTTGGCGGGTGATGATAGGAACGATCTTGGAAACTGTTGTCCTGGCAGGTGACAGTGGGACAAACTGCATTGGGTAGGTACGTGAGAGTCCCAGATCAGGAAGTTAGAGGGCTGAATGAAATCCACAGTATGGAGCAGAAGGCTCTAGAGAAGGTGCCTGAAGAGGGAAAAAGGACAAAAGTGTGTCTAGAACCCACAGCACAGAGTCTAACAAATGAATGAGTGCATGAAGAGGGATGCTGATCAAGTAACGCCAGAACCTCTGTAAGCCTTGACAGGCTGGGCCTGAAGAATTTCAAAAGCAAGGGTTCAATGGCTAGGAATGCAAGATAATTTCCTACCTCCATGAGAATAGCCAGGAGGGAGCTGTTAGTGCCACCCTTATTCTTTTACCATTCTACCCACCCCCTCCGTAGGATGAGCTGTAGCACATGGCTGACAGAAACCTTGGAGTCACTTTGTAGTGAACAAGGGGGCAGGCAGGAAAAATGGGGACATAGAAGTTGTAACTACAACAGGCCACTGCTAAAGGGATTCCAACCCATGTGATGTACTGCTAGCACAGCAAAAGCACAAGCATGGGTTATTTGTCCTTAATATTGTTGCACAAATATTGTTAGTCCTTAATATCTTTGCAGAACTATTGTGTTGTCAAGATTATTGGGGGATACTATATCATGGGTAAGGTATTTCTTTACTTTGTATTTCATATTGATCTTACTAATATCAACTTTTTAACTATCATTGTAGTTACTATTTATGTTCAATGATATGTATTGTGCTTGTAGGTGGTTTGTTTTAATTTGGTTGGTTATTTTTTATAAGTATTGTTGGTGCATTTAATTTTAGGATTTTTTAGATAATGTTTTAGCGGAGGGTTTTAAGGTTTGTAGAATAGGATGGGAAGTGTTTCAAAAATGTTTGTTTTCTGAATTGTGTAATTTTTTTTAAATGATTAATTTTTAAAATTGCTAATATTTTTACAATGTTAATTATTATTACTAATTATTTTAAGGTTAATGCTTAAGAAATGTTTATTTTTTGAAGTATAGCCATACAAATGTAATACAATTATTTTTTATATTTATTAAAATGTTATTTATAAAGTGTTTTCTGTTTGGGTTTTGTGTAGGATTTTTTTATGCAATATGAATATTAGATATTGAGTACATTGATGTTTAATTTGTTTTTTTAGAATTTATTAATTGTTTAATACAATTAAATTTGTTAGGTTTGTATTAAACATCAGAATATTATTTAAAATTATTATTAAATGGATAATTGCCATTAAATTATTATTTTGTGCACTTTATTAACATTTTTAAGTTGAGTGTACACTTTAGTTGTTATTAATTAAATATTTATTTTTAAAACTGGTAAAATGCTATTTATAATTTTTACTTATTTATTTTTCAATAAATGTCAGTAAATAATTACTTTTGTTTTTATAAAGGTATTTATAAAGGTATATTAATTTAGGTAGTTGGTTTTGTATTTTAATTTTATATTATATTATAATAATTTTATATTATATTTTTGAAAATTATTTTGTGCTAATGATTTAGTATTTCATGAATAATTTAAATTTGTAGTCGTTTTGTGTATTTAATTGTGTGTTGAGTTTTGTTTCTATTATTCTTAAACTGGTTATCGTATTTATATTATTATTATGAAATGTGTATTGTTAATAATAAAATTATGAAGCCCTTCAGTTAACAATTTCACCGATGTGGCTCAGACTAGAGTGGGAATAGTAAATTTAAACACCTCGAAGTCCAACACATTCCCCAATATGGTTAAGATTGAAGTTTGAAGTGTATATCTGCATTCTCTCAAAAGTCCAACACTTTTGCGAATGTGGTTATGTTTGCAGTAGGTTTAGTGAATTCAACTCCCCAGAGTCACAAAGTTTTACCAATGTTACAAAATATAGAGTGGGTCTATATATCTGATGCCCTACAAAGTCCAACACTTTCCCAGTGTTGCTAGGTTTTGCCTCGCAATTCTTAATCTAACGCCCCCATAGTCCAACACTTTCCAAAATATAACTATGTTTGGAGTAGGAATAAAACGTTTTACCCAAAAAAAAACAGATTCCGCAGTGTGATTCAGTTTGGAGTGGGAATTTGTTAGTTTAATCCCCTCAAAGTGATACAGTACCACTTCTATTGCTATTCTACATTTTTATTCATAATGTAAGACACATTATATTTGAATAATTTGTATTTACAAATTATATATCTAATTTTACTATTGCTGTTTGAATTAGTATAACTTAAAATATATACATATATACATATAAGGTTTTTGTTACACATAGTCATACAGTTTTCTTAACATTGTCTTAGTAACTTCTGTATAATCATTTATAACATATTTTTTATTATTACTATGTTTCTTAGATACTAATATATACTGTAAATTAAATAAGTTACATGTATTTATCAGTAAAGTTTAATATATAGTAACATTTTTTTTAATATTGATATTTTTGAAGATTTATCCAAATTTGTTGTATTTTGCAAACATACTATACAATGCTCCAAATTGATCTTTTTACTTGTTTCAATATAATGAAAGTATTTTTTCTTAAATCCTTTTCAGCCATTTTTTGCTGCCGGTTGCCCTATTTTGTAGTCTGTCACATTTGTCACTGCATCTCTGCAGTGCAGGTAGGAACCTTTTCTAAGGTACATAGGTGTATGGAAGTTATATCAAGTGTTTAAGCTAGTATAGTGTTATGAGTTGAATTAGTTAATACTGGGTTATGTTGTAGTTTCTTGCTTTTGCTTGCTTTAGACCTGATTGTGTAATGTTAAATATGTAGGTCTAGTTTAGACGTGACTGTAATAGCTTTGTATTATATTAAGAGTTATTAGCAAAGTTTTCGAATTTTGTGTGGGTTTTGTTTGTTTTGAGGGTGGCGTTCTATGTTTTCTATTTTTTCGAAATTGAATCCTTATTTTGTGGATTGTGACTGCATTATATCTTATACTTTACCAGGAAAATTAATAGAATTTTCTGTAACCAACTATTTGTGTTATTTTTCCATTATTTGCAGGTTTCAAGATTGATTTTTTAATTTTTTTATATTTTCCGGGTTTTGAAAGGTGTCAATAGATTTGATATGGCCTATTAGGATGGATTTGAGCAATGTTCCAAATGTATTTTTGTGTTTTGGGGAATGTATTTTATTCTATTTTGCTTAAATTATTTTTATTTAGGCTATTCAACTAGGGATGGAAAACCTCTGCTACTAAACTGTAAGTATAAACTTTTTTTATTATTTTCTAGTTGTGTGGAATTGTTATTTTGTAATATGTTTTTATCTTGTATGTTTGCAATACTATCTTTTATTTTATATGCTTTACTGAGGTTGTATTTTGTTGGTATGCGTGGTGTGTATTTAAGTTTGTTCATTCTGTTTTATGCATTGTGTTCTTTATAAATAAAAATAATTTAACATTGTATCATTCTGAATCTATTTTTAAAAAACATTCATTATTGTTTTCATGGTGATAAAAATGAATTACTACTTTTATTATTTGTTATTATTTTTAAAATTGTTTCTAGAGTTAATCTTTAGTTTTTGGTTTATTGTTACTCACTATTTTGAGGTTTATTTTATTGGTATGTTTTTTAAGTAGTGTTCTGGCTGTTGTTTCATGGTAAGCACTTAATTTATTAGATGTAAAAGAGCCACATGGATGCAATACATTAGAGCTGATATCGTAAATGGATCATGGCAGGGGAGTAACACCAGGATAGGTAAGGTGTTGAGTAAAGACGTGAAACTTTGTTAAGTGCGAGGCACGAATGGTAAGCGGACACATTCTTTGCGGATAGGCATTAGGAAGAGGCATTGACACTAATACAGAGGGCTTCCAGCAACCCTAGTTGATACTTATACAATTTAGCTTAGTACAATAGGTGTAGATCATCTCAGATGCACAAAATAGATCGTACAAAATGTGTGCAGAGTCCTATTTATAAGCAAGCCCAAACTATATATTACCACTTCACCTGGGTCTGTCCCCAAAATTGATGACACTGGGAACATGTGATGTGCAGACAGAAGCGTAGTGTTTGTGGCCAGTGCTCTGGGCAAGGCAAATATCCTTCCACTTTTCTTTTAAAATGTTGCGCCCCTAACAATGCCCCTAAGAATTTTGCACCCAGCCCCCTGTGACTCTGCCCACGCTATGGCACAGCATGCAGATAACATGAAAGGATATGAGAAGAACTGCAGCCGCGCCAGCAGGATTGCCTGCAATCTATAGAAACCAGTCTCACAAAGAAACAAGTTTTCGGTTTTATGGCGCAGTTACCTAGGAGATGCCTGATAATGCCTTGACTAAGCCCTGAAATCCCAAATATAGTAGGATTTGTGGGCATAGCATGTGCCTGAACAGATTAGAATGAAAGTAACTTGAGATGAGAAGCTGCTAGAGGATTTAGAAATGTGGCATGATTTTACCAGAAATCTGCAGCTCCCTCCAAGTGAGCATCATGAACGCTTTGAAGTATATGCAATCTGGTAAGGCATGTGGAGGGACATGTATACAGATAATAATAGACATGGCTATGAAGTAATGTCAATATGATAATGTTGTACAGAAATAAGCATTGCAGAACATGAAACCACGAATATTGATAGTACTGATTGTACTAGGATCTTTTCACCCTCGCACAAGTTTGTAAGTCTTTTGTGTGTATGTGTGTTTTCTCTTTCTAATTGTACATGCAAATTTGAATAAACAGACATATAAAAAAGAAGAAAGGTCACAGCGCTACTAGAGAGAAATTACAAGTGTGCCTTCCCTTGTTCGCTATCCTTGTCATGGCATTGCAGGGGGATTGAGGCAACTGTCTGCCAAACATTTTGAAGCCATCCTTGAGGTACCTAGACCAGCTACAGTCTCTCAGGCACAGACGTTTCTGAGAACGGTAGTCTTTTTCATGCAGAGGATACTGGAAACTGTAACTACTGTTAGACTCCTCCACGATTGTGTGTCGAAAGACACCGTGGAGCCCTCGAGTTAGACCAGGCAGGCAATGTAAGTCCTTGTGTCTTTGAAGCAAGTACTATAGTCTACCCCTGCCTTAGGCCTATTGATTCTTATAATCCATTCACTTTGTATTTAAAAAAAGATGGATTTGCATCAGGGATGTTGGTGCAAGATCATGGAGATCAAAAGAAACCTGCTGCCTATCACTCCACTGTCATCAAAGCTGTGGCTGCAGGGCATCTGCCCTGTCTGCTCATCTCCTTGAAGCCTCAGAAAACATTGTCCTATTATAGTTGTTGTGTTGTGAGATGCCACTATAAAATATTTTGCTCTCTGCTTCTCACCTTAAACTAGTCTGGTGCCATGTGTTTCCTTCAATCCACTTGCTGTCCACTGCCATGCATGGTTAGCCACATGTTTACATCATTGTAATTGTCCACCTGACTAAGACCTGTTTTGAACTCTCTGGAGCACCAATATACATTTGTGATCAGGCAGATACCAGACGAGGTCCATTGTATCTTCTATCCCTTTTGTTTTCTCCCGCCCTCTCCCTGTGCTGATATAGCAAGTTCACTGTTAAAGGCTCAGTGAACTGCGGTCGGAGTGAGAGCAGAGGACTGGGCTTTTGAGCTCGCTGCTTCACTCAAGGTTCCTGTCCTTCCTGCACAGCGGCCGGGCTTGGCTCCGCCATTTCACAGCAGCAACCGACCGGCCGGGCTTGGCTCCGCCGGCCGGACCACATCCCCCAGCATCCTTTGGGGCCAGCGACGACGCCTGTAACCAGCGCGCCAGGAGGTGCATAAAGCACCGGCAGGTCCTTCGTCCCGCGAGGACGCGCGCGGGACGCGCCGGACCAAGCCCGGACTAAGGGCGGACAGTCTAAGACTGTCCGAGACAGGCAGAGACTGGGCTGGGCCAGTTACTCTGCCCGTAACTTTAAGGTGAGACCTTCCCCTTGCTCGAGGCCGACCCTGGACATTATTAGGCACTGACTTTATATGCAGTGTGGTTAAACTGTTTTGAGGGCCTGAGGTACAAATTTCCTGCGTATCTACACTGTGTTTCTGGGAGGGTATTGTTTATTGGTGTACTATGCCTAGTAAAAAGCTATCCCCGGTAAAAAATACTATGGACAACTACTTAGTGCAGGTAGTTGCTAAAATTAATAGTGAGAGGAGATCCTCACTTGGGTTGGGTGTATCTCCTAAATCTCCTATATCTATTCTTCCGGCACCTGACCCTGTTCAATCCCCTGACCCAGTTAATAGTACTTGTCCGGTTGTAATACCTGATTTTGACGACAATGCTCTCCTGGACCAGACTAATTGTGCACTAGAGGTCAGTGATAGTGAAAATGAGGCTGAACTACATCCACATGAGGTAAAAGCCCCTACCCCAGTACCTGCGCCACGCACTACTAGAGGAGTAAGAAAGGGCCAGCCAAAGCGTGGAGGGCTTCGTTCAAGTCGTAAGAAGCCTGCCTCCCCACCAAGTAACATTGTGGTGGAGGAAGAAGGGTTAACTGATGTAGTCGGTGTGTCTTTAACCAATGAGCAATTTAAGAAGCTGCTGGCCATGATTGACACCAAGATTCAGGGAATTGTAAAGCCGTTGGTAGGAAAGATAGATAAGCTCACTAACGAGGTTAAACGATTAGAAGGCCTTTTGAGTAAAACTTTGGAGGAAGTAGAAAAATTGCCTGCAGAATTGATAAACAAGGTTGAGTTAAAGAATGGAACATCTAGATCGGAGGGTGGTGGAGGAGCATTCCCCCTGTCTAATCATCCTGTGGTTCCACAGGTAGCTGTAGGGGATGGTGTGCAAGGGGTAGTTATTCCTCCTGTTGTACTTCCAGCTTCGGAACCTCTGAAAGGCTCGGTTGAGCTTATAGTTGAGGCTTCCCCCCTAATGTCCCAACACTGGCTCCAGGACAGGAATAAACTACTTCATCACTGTTGTCCAAAGCCTTACACTGGCTAACCAATAATATGGTGATAACCCCCTGGGGTAAGCAACAACTGTCAGAGGAACTAGTTATGGCCAGGAGGGTGGAGTGGATTGGTAGCAGCCCAAAAAGATGTAGGGGCGATTGTGTTGTTTTGAATTTTTCAGATCCTGAGGTACTAACCAACACCCTGCCCAATCTTTTACCGCCACAACGAAGGTCCACTGACATCATCCCACTTACCTTAGACTTTTTTTACTACCGGAAAGGGGGGGTCCCAATCGGTGTACATTAAGAACAAAATGGAATGTGGTTTCTGCAAAGGGGAGGAGTGTTGCTAAACCCTCTGAGTGGGGATTAAATCTTGAGAATAGGTTCTCAGCCCTCTCCAATTTGAATGATTGTGATTGACTCCCAGGGGGTAAAAGTTTATTACCATCAGCTGTAAAAGATCAGAGATTATGCTCCCTGCTTGTCCATAATGGTAATGAGGTTGCCCAATTGGATGCTTCAAGCACTGTAGCGCAGACAAGTTCAGTAGTATCAGTAGTAGGAGTACCCTTTTCCTTGATTGTAACTCCTGATGTGCAACTTGATTGTCCAACCGGGGTGGGGAATCTAATCTCTTGGAATTTGGCTGGGCTATGCTCCAAAGTAGATTGTGGGGACTGGCTTGGCTTTGTTAACTCATATGATGTATGTATGTTTCAAGAGACATGGGCATGTGAACCTGTATTTGTGCTAGGATATTTAAATTTTTCAGTGCCAGCAATAAAGGGTCCGAAAGGAAGACCAATGGGGGGTCTTACAATTTGGGTTCGTCAGACCCTTAAACTTACCATAAAAAATATAGAGACTAGCTATAATAACATCCAGTTGATTAGGGTAACCAGTGATGTAACAGGGCCACTAGATATATACACCATATATGCTAGGAGTAATAAGGGTGGTAGATCTGATGTTTTAATTGCATTGGGTAATCTTCTTGATAAATTTTCCCCTGATAATAATGTTGTGATAGCAGGCGATTTTAATCGGACTTTTGAGCCCCTGGTCATGTGCGAGGCCTCCATTGGAGCAGAAGAGGACTCCCATTGGGGTATTCCTGCGTTAGATCTGAAGCCAGTTACACGTTGGACTGAGGACATTATAGATCTGAATGCAATGTGCCTAGAAAAAGGTCTGAGAGCTTTGAACGGACGTACAGCTTTGGACAGAAAAGGCTCCATGACCTTTGTAATGGAAGACACAAAAGCAGGATAGATTATGTTATTTGCAGCTTACTGCTGTGGTCATCTGTCTGTGATATGGAGGTCGTCGTGAGACCCGAGAGTGATCACAACCCCTTATGTGTGGAGCACAAATGGTGGCCCGCTGGGACAAATCCTCCTTGTTTGAATGCTCTTGCTCCGCCTTTGATCATCCCAGAAAATAACATGCGTAGGCTTAAATGGGCTAGTGTAGTGACCAATCAACAGGCTATTGATAGTATCAATTATGAAACTGACAAAGCTATAGCTGCTTTGGAAACAACTAGTGTTTCCCCCTCTGAAGGAAGTGGTTAATATTCATGATACCCTTTTCGCCAAGATCAAAAAACATTTCCTGAAACCCGTTAGGCGAAATGGGGCTAGAGCTAGCAAAGATGCAAAACAGTATAATGCCGAATGTAGGGCTGCACGTCTGGCTCTAGGTCAGGCAATCAAAAAGAGGGTGGCCGAAACTACCCGTCTAGCCAGAAAAAGTTACAAAGCGTGCATAGTGAAAGCTAAAAGAGCCTGGGATGCGCTACACTGGTGTAAATTGAAAAAAGCTAGTGATAGAAAGGACTCAAGAGCGTTTTGGAATATCGTTAAATGGGGTAGTGAGAGAGTAGAGGAACCTCCTAATAGCAATGTACCTCAGGAAGCTTGGGTAGAATTTTTTAGCTCACAGTATGCTCTTAATACTCAGATTACAGGTGAGGACAGTATTACTATGTCCTTTTCTCACGGTAATCTTTTTAATGACAAAGAGATTCTGATTGCTATAAATACTGTGAATAGAGGACGTGCTCCTGGATCAGATGGCGTTCCTGCAGATATCTTTTTAAATGATAAAGAGCGGTGGTGTAAATATATTCATCTACTTATCAACTTCATTGCTAAGGGTGCTGAGGTCCCGGCTTCTTGGAGAGGAGCTGTGATCATCCCTGTGTTTAAAAAGGGAGACCGTGCACAGCTGGGTAATTATAGGCCAATAAGCCTCATTGACACTGTACAAAAAATAGTTGGCCGTGTGGTTGTAAACAGGCTCCTAGAATGGGCAGAGGAAAATAATATTCTATCACCTTAACAAGCAGGATTTCGAAGGGCAACAAGCACGGTGGACCAAGTATTTTGTTTCCAATTGCTTCAATGGAAGACTGTGGTGCTGGGAGGAGGCAGCCTATATGCGGCATTTGTCGATTTGAGGGCTGCCTTCGACCTGGTGCCGCGGGCCAAATTGTGGCAAGTTTTACAGAGTTTGGGAGTCCCTGAGGAATTATTGACCTTGGTAATGCGATTACATGAGCTTACTTTTGCTAAAATACAGTGGGGAGGCCATGATATGGTCACCGATGAATTTCCAGTAGAAAGAGGGGTTCGACAAGGGTGTTCAATGGCTCCAACCTTGTTCACTTTGTACATAAATGGCGTTGTCCCCCGTATGGTAACAGCCCCAGTAGATGCTCCATCTCTTTCAGGTTTAAAAATCCCTATATTAATGTTTGCGGACGATACGCTTATTATGTCAAAAACCCCTAGTGGTTTGCAGCGTGCTCTGTCCATTTAGAGAATTTCTGTGGGGAACATGGGTTAGAGGTGAACGCCACTAAAACTAAACTCATGGCTTTCAAACCACACCGTAGCTTTAAGTCTAACATTGTTATGAGTGGGTGGCCTCTTGAGGTGGTAATCTCATTCACATACCTGGGAATTCTCATTGCAGATAATAATAGGTGGAGCCAGCATATAAATATTGCCACTCTGCGACATAAGCAATTATCGGGTGCCATTAATTCGGAGCATAGGAAGTCTTTGACCAAACCTGTCAAGCCAGCTTTGCTGGTTTATGAAGCAAAGGCTATAGGGTCCGCACTATATGGTGCGGAGACGTGGGGCTTTGAAAATTTGAACTCTCTACAAGGGTCGGAGAACACATTTTTAAGATTACTCACTGGCACCCCGAAAAGTACTCCTCTCCTGCCTTTAAGATATGAGCTTGGCAGGAAACAAATCAAGGATCTAGCTAGACTACGACCAGTCTTATATTGGCGAAGACTCAGGACTACTCCCGAGCTTGTGCACTATGCCGAAGGTTTTATTGATGTCATAAAGGCGGATTGTTTCCATAGAATTAGCTGGCTCAATTCACTGAAGACAATACTGTTCGAGCTTGGGTTAAGTTCTATGTGGCTTGATCCATCAGGTGCATCATTTCCTACCAAGTCTGCCCTAAAAAATATATTTTGGGAACACGTTGCTAACAAGAGTTTGTGTAATTCTAGTAATGGGTCTATGTCCGCGGGTTTCCTTGAGGTAAAACTGTACCCGGCTTTGGAGTCGTACTGGGATATTATCCCAAAACCAGGTGACAGGAAGCTCCTATTCCAATTGAGAGCTCGAGCCCTCCCCATAAGATCACTGACAGCCAAATGGGGCTCAGGGGGGTGTGACATTTGCCCAGCCTGTGGAACGGGGAAGGAAACTCTTGGTCATTTTTTGTTCACTTGTAAAGCATATTGTGTCCCAAGGCGCGCCTGGCTAGCACCTATGTGTAGGAACCTTGGTACCACTTGTAGTTCTGTCGCTCTGCGCATTATATGTTCACGCCCACTAACATGGATATCAATAGCGACAGCTAAATATATTGGCTGGGCATGGGCGATCAGACAGAGACTGCTAGTCAATTAACTATTCTCTGGGCGATCAGACAGAGACTGCTAGTTGGTTAACTATTCTCTGTCTGTAAAATCTGTCTCTAAGAATTTATATTTTTAGTTTTTAAATTAATAATGAACAGAGACTGCTAGTTAATTGACTATTCTCTGTATGTAAAACCTGTTATTATGAAATTGACACTATCGCTCTTTAAATTGTATATGCTTTTTATAATAATGTATTAATCAAATCTCTTATGAATTCTTTTTAATTACTTAGCAAATACTGTGAGACTTTGTTTTTAATTAATTATATTTTATGGATCCAATAGTGCTTTGTAAATGTGTCTGATTGTAAATTTAATCCTATTTTAATATTGTCAATATTTTGTGTATGTTTTGCTCTTATGAGTATACACTCGAATAAAGCACCTTTTGAATTGAATTGATTTGTGATCTTGTCGAATATGTTGATAAATTATAGGCTTGTTTATGGCCAGTTATTTCAAATGTACACTGTATGAAGTTGATGAATGTATATATTTTCTAGAGGGACATTCAACTGACGTTTGGTTGCTCTTCCTTGTAATTGTATTCTTGCTCCTCAAACAATGTTTAACCTATTTACTGAATATAGTACACCTTTGGGTTAGCCCAAAATTATGGGCTCCACTGGATTCGATGGGATTTCTTCACATCTGCTAGCACTCCAATTAAAAACCGTACCTATGTTAAAGGTATGCTTGATGCTCTTATGTTACCATTGAAACCCACAACTGTAAAATGTCTTGCACATCAGTCTTCTCAGGTTGAAGTGCCTGGCCAAAACGCTCTTGCAGACCAAAAAGACTGCTTTATCACCAAGTTCTGAAATCACTTTGCATGTTCCTCAAACCACTGAGACCAATTGCCTACCCTAAAGGATTTCCCTGATTTGCAGAAATTTGCCTGTGAGGCAGAGGAAAAGACTAGGATGAAACAAACCTGTAAAAGGGACTCCAATGGAGTGTGGTGGGACAGCACTGAGAGAGTGCTTGCTCCAAAAAAAAAAAAAAAAAAAAAAAAATATATATATATATATATATATATATTCACTGAAAAAAACATAGGTTTCACCTTTTTTCCATGCCAGATATTTCCCCGCAGCCTTAGACGCGAATATCTCTCCTCCTGCTGTCTTGGCTATAGCTAATTTATATGTTATTTCCGTTACGTCTAGTTTGGCCCTAATTGCTCCACTAAGTTCTTCTTCAATGATAGCAACTTCCCTTAACTTCCCCTCTACCTCCTCCCTTTCTGCCTTGCTGCGTTTGATTGAATAACTAATTGTCTCCCCCCCCCCTTACGCCAGCCTTCATGGTGTCCCAGACTATAGCTGGTGAGGCAGTCCCTCTGTTTATTTCAAAGAACCCTTTTATCCATTCTCTCATCCAAACTACATACTTTTCATCCTGAAGCAAGGCTCTCTCAAATGTCCATTTTGTCATCTGCTTTTTTTGATTATGTAGTGATAAATCCAAAGTTAGAGGGTTGTGGTCCGACATCACGCGAGGCAGCTTATTAATCTTAGCTATAGATGTAATTGAGGGTGATACCAGAAAATAGTCCAGCCTTGCTAAAACTTTATGTGGAGCAGAATAGTAAGTGCTGCCACCTCCTAGATTTCTTTGCGTTTCCCAGATATCCACTAGCCCATTATCTTGCATCAACTGTAACAATGCCTTGTGGCTTCTCTTCTTCCGTCCTAAGAATCTTGCTGGGTCATTTTTCCACAAGCCATTCAAGCCATTAATATTTAGATCCCCACCGAATATTATTGGCATGGGCCAGTTAGACATTTGTGCATTCACAGAATTAATAGCCTCGGGGTCGTCAATAGTAGGAGCATATATCGAACAAAGTGTGAAATTAAACCCCTGAACCTGGCATACAGGAATTACCCACCGACCATAAGCGTCTACCTTCTGTCTATTCACGGTTACGCAACCCCTTCGGGCCAATACCGCCACCCCTCGCGTCCTTGTCCCTTGTGTCGTATGTGCTATTAATTGATATCCCAGCTGTTCTAATAAATTCTTTTGAGAGACCTCGATATGTGTTTCCTGCAGGCATATGAGATCCGCTTGTATTGTCCTTAAGTATTCCCTCAATCCCCTTCGCTTTTTCCCATCATTTAATCCACATATATTCAAAGTGACTATCCGCATAAATAATCCTGTTTTAGCCTCCTTCCCCTTCTTCCTGCCTTCTGCTCTCTAACCTTCCCTGTATCCTGGTGTGATGATGTTTTTCCCACCTTTTTCCCCCCGCCACCCCCTTTTCTCCCCCCTGTCCTAGGAAAACCCTCCCCCACCTTACCCTCCCCTCCCCCTCACCTATTTGAGCAAGCAGACCGAAGGTCCCTGTGATGGAGTCTGGCCATCGGCTTACCTCTGCCGGTCCTTATCTACAGAGCTTGGTGCCTTGTTGAGCTACATCTTAGAAAAATAAACCATTTCGCATGTAACCCCTATCCCTCTATCTTTCCCACCTTATACACACCCATCTGTGCTACCCTTAAAAAAAAAAGGAGAGAAACCCAAAAGTAAATTATCCAAATATTTCCTTTCCATTAATCTATGTGCATATCCGAGCATTTAAACAACACCTCCTGCAGGTATATCTTAGTTATCAAACATTGTCACTAGCTGCTTCCCTGGTACGCAGTGTGTCCATATAGACTCTGGCTTGGATTTCAGACGTAAAGACTCTAGTGGTGTTTTTATGAATTATTTTCAATTTCGCCGGGTTCATCAAATACGCCTGAAGGCCCATCTGATGACACGGATCCATTAGCTCTCTTAGTCTCCATTGTCTTTCCACAGTGCTATGACAATACTCAGGTGTTGTGAAAAAAGACTGGTTCTCAAATTACCTTCAGGCATTAGGTCGTGCTTTAGCATAGACTTCTTCCCTTAACAGGAAATTGCCGAAGAAGATCAGTATAGCTCTGGGTCTCTGCACCCCTCCTTGATGACTCTTCTTCTTCATGATCATTGGGAATCTATGCACTCTTTGAACCTCCTTGTCCAAGTCCCAATGGTTCAGTTCTGGAAACGCACCTCTTATCATTTTCAGGACATAGGCTCTGATATCCTCTCCTTCAACGCCTTCCTCAACGCCTAAAATACTCAGATTATTTCGCCGTTGGCGATTTTCTAGGTCCTCAAGTTTCCACTGAACGTTGACCATCTGCTTTTCATATCCATTCAGTCTGGTCGTATCCTTTACTTGTTGATCTTCCAGCGTACAACCCTCCAAATGGGTCACTCTTGCATTTGTTGTTGTACAAATCTTAGCGACTTTTTTAATTGCCCCTTGTAAATTCTTTGTAGCAAGTCGTTTTTTTTCCCCTCCATCTTTGTAGCATCTTGCAGTTGTTTTACTGAGCTTAAAATTAACTGGAGCGTTGGTTCCACAGCCGCCATGTCATGCACTCCTCCCTCTACAATATTCTCTGTGCAAGTCAGCTGGGTAGCAGAATAGTCCCATCTCAGAGCGGCTTCTGTTTCTGTACTAGCAGTGCTGACTCGCCTCAGGCTGTTGCCAGCCTTCTCCTGTGATTGCTAGCTTCTCTGTCGCCTTGAACGTTTTTTCCTCCTTGCAGCTGGTGTCTTATTTTCCGAGGATCTACTTTCAACTTCTGAGCTTAAGTCCAGACTTGAGTCTGTATGGATCCCCTCTGCGCTTTCTTCTACATCGGAGGGTAAATCCTTAGGATCCTCAGACCCATCCGTAACGGAGTAAAAATTGTCCGCTGTCTCCAGGTTGTCTTCTATACCACTTGGACCACTTTGCCCACTTGGGCCACTGCTTCCAACGACCTTTTGCACCATTGATTCCATCTGCAGCTCCGATTCGGTTGAGAGCACTATGTCTCTAAGATTCAGCTCCTCCAGACCGGACTCCAATGCGACGTGAGTCTCCATGATCTCCCCCCATTGAGCCTCGGATTGGGCCCCCTCTGTCCCTGTTTCTGTTCTCTGTATGGCTGTTAGGGTGGTGATTTTAGAGATCTCTCTGGAAGTGACTATAGGGGTGTCCGCCTTTTCCTCAGCCCCTGATTTTGGTGTGCCCGCCAGGTTGGAGGGGGAGAAGTAGCCTGTGATAGCCTTGGATGTTCCTGTGTTCAGGGTTGTAACCAGTATGCTCTGCTTTTTGCCCCTGGTTTTCCCGAAGGTGCTTGCTACTTCACTATTCATATCTTTGCCCCCCTCTGCCCCACACTCGCTGGGGATCTTGCTGGTTTCCTTTCCTTTGTCTTTGCATTTGGCAGGCTCCTTGTGTGCTACAGGCTGTTTGCCAGGGACCTCTACATCAGGTCCTTTCCCTCTCCCTCCTCGGCCATTTTTAGGGGCCATTGTTCTTGCCTCCACCTCTACCTCTCTATTGCCGCGCCTTGACCTCTTTGCCGTAGTGTCCTTTGTATGGTCACCGCGATCGCTGCAGCCGCTCTTACCGCCTGCGTCGCTCTCCCAGCTCTTACCGCTGCCACAGCCACTGCCACGGCTACCGCCAATGTTCCTCGGGATCTCCCGAGCTCCCGGGGCTCCTCTGCACCAAGCTTGACCTGCCCCTTGCGCTCTGTTTGTTCGGAGTCCACCCCGTGCTTCAGCGGCTCTGCACCAGCGCACGCCGCCTGATCCTGCTCTCCGAGCTCCGCCAGAAAGCCTGGCTCCGCTCCGACACTCCGGCTCCGCCCCCAGCGATGAACCAGCGGCTCAGCTTGACCCTGTCTGCTCGGCAGCGGTGTCCTCCAAGCTCCGCAACGAGCCTCTCCACCGACGCTACTATCGCCAGCATCCACCGCCAAAGCTCCTCGCAGGATCTCAGACACAGGTTAGCACTCTGACCCGTTTCCATAGGTGAGAGATCGGGATGTTCTCAAACTGCACCACCTTCTTTTTTCCTCCTTAGACCGGCATGGGAAGTGATCTTGACCAGCCGCCTAGCCAGACGCCATCTTGCTCATCCCCATGATGTCTCCCTAGCCATTCAAACACGTCAGGCAGCTACCAAAGGGGATATAGCTGAAATCAGGCTGGAAGATGGTGGTACAGCAACAACACCAGGTGGCATATGTGCTAGTTTCCAGAGTTTCTACCAAAATTTATATAAATCTGATCAGGGGATAGATATTGATGAAATAGATAGATATCTCGAAAGTGTAACACTAGAGAAACTAACAGCGGAGGATAGGGAAGCTTTGGAGATCGTATTCGATAGGGGGGAAATGCAGAGAGCGATTCAAAGCTTACCAGCAGGAAAAGCGGTAGGTCCAGACTCTATCCCATTGGAATTTTACAAGAAGTTTTTACCCGAAATAGAGGAGGATTTGTATAATCTTATAGCTAATATACAAAGCGGTGCAACACCCCCGGAATCTTGGGGGGAGGCAATTATGGTGGTGTTTTTGTAAAAGGATAAACCCCCAACCAGTCTCCGATCTTATAGACCAATTAGTCTAATGAACAGCGACGTAAACATTTTCTCAAAACTGTTGGCTAACAGGCTCGGAAATCTAATTGGAAAAGTTGTCTCTCCTCGGTAACACGGGTTTATCGCCGGCAGAGGCACAGCAGAACATATTAGAAGAGTACTTACATTATTCGATGGAACTGCTGCCTCATGAGACCCTATGGTGATAGTATTACTAGACGCAGAGAAAGCATTCGATAGGGTCTCGTGGGGGTTCCTCTGGGCAGTTATGAAAAAGGTAAATCTAGGGGAAGGCTATGTGGGAGCTGTGAGGGCATTATACCATAATCCGAGAATAAGGTTGAGAATTATGGGGGAGATGAGTGGGATAATAAATATCGGGCGAGGGACCAGGCAGGGGTGCCCCTGCTCCCCGCTCCTCTTCGCTCTATATATAGATTCGTTTATTAGAAGGATAGAGCAGAATAGAAATATTTTGCCAGTGACGTTAAACGGGCATGAAACAAAAATTTTGGGGTATGCCGACGATCTAGCCATAACATCGAACGATCCAGCGTTGGCCCTGAGAGAGATAGAAGAAGAAGCAGCAATATATGGGAATCTGTCAGGGTATAAATTAAACAGCAATAAAACCCAAGTGGTAGTAAATCAAAAAATAGCTATGGTAGACCCAAGAATAACGGAGAAAGCAGTTTATTTAGGGATCAAGATAACATCTGACTTATCCAAAGTGGTGGCAAAGAATCTGGATCCAATTATAAAGAAGGCTAAAACTGATTTTGATAGGTTGAATAACTTACATTTGACAACAATCGGCAGGTGCAACATTGTAAAAATGTTGTTCTTGCCAAAAGTCTTATACCTATTTAGGACTATCCCCTTAAGATTTAATATTTGCTGGTTTAGGGAGCTAGAGAGAGTCACAAACAGCTTTATATGGGCTAAAGGCAAAACACGTCGAGGCCAAAAATTCCTGTCTCTGCCGAGAGAACGTGGAGGGCTAGCACTACCCGACTTTAAAATCTATTATTGGGCTACAGTCTTGCAATACATCAGAGGGATGCTAGGCGGAAATGTTATGGATAGATGGAGAGGTAGAGAAGGGGTCCCGGATGTATATGAACTATTAGTTAATGACTCTGACAGGTGGCTTTTATTATATGATGAAAGAAGCTATTATAAGAGAGTACGGTTTAAGACCCTAGGGGCGGCCATGTCAGTCTGGTCTGGGATCAGGAAGAAATTAAAGATAGGGAGGATGAATTATTATACACCTCTATATAGAAACTCCTGATTTCCCGCGATCTTTCACGATTCAGTAATGAAGGGCTGGGATCTATTAGGGGTTAAAATTTTAGGGGATCTTATAGGGGCAGCTGGCTTAATGACTTTCGAACATATACAACGGCTATATAATCTGGGGAGCAGAGACTTCTTCAAATATCTGCAAGTTAGGTCGGTTTTAGTAAAGAAGCAAGAGGGGGGAATTAATTTCCAAAGAATAGAACTTATGGAATATTTAAGAGATGAAACTGGATGCTCCATCTCACAGCTGTATGGTGAAATCTGCAAACATAAAGAAGACGATTGTAATAACATGTTTGAAAAATGGAGAAATAAACTAAATTTATCAGGGAGCGAACCAGAGAAATCGCTTATATTGTCAAACTCGGTGTTGAGAGTAGCAAATTTACAAACCCAACAATACAAAACCTTCTTTGAATTGTATTACACACCCCACAAAATAGCTCAGTGGGGGAGGGACCAGTGGGGTAGTATGTCCAAGATGTCAATCCCCTTATGCGGATACCATACATATGTTTGCTTTATGCCCCGCTTTAGATACATATAAACAGTCATTGGAGCAATTCTTTGCTAACTCTCTGGGGATGCCTATAACTCTAACAGATGAAATAATGATCTTAGGGGTGACAAAGGGGGGATTGGAAGTGATGCATCATGAATTTTTGTATCTAGCAATGACTCTCAGCAGATTATGTATTGCTACTCTCTGGAAAGACCCAAATCCGCCATCAATGCAACAATGGATTTCCCGGGTATTGACTACATATATATTAGAGAAAGCCCTATATGAAAAAAGGGGAAGGAAAAGAAAAGAAGCCGGGAGAAGGATATGGGCTCCAGTATCAGAATGGAAGCAGAGTCTAGGAGAGAAGTAAATCAGGCATTAAATAATGAGACTGATTATAAATGGAATTTTTACTGATTGTATTATATCACTCAAGGCCGCATTTCTCTATTGTAACCGCGGATATCGCTCTTTCTTTTATGTCGGAAATTATTGGATTTGAGAATATTGATGTAAAGGCTATATTATCTTAATTTTTCTCTTTCTTTCTTTTCTCTCTCTCTGAAACATGTACTTCTGTGTATTCTTGATGATGATGAATAAAAAAATTTAAAAAAAAAACCATAGGTTTCAGAGACGTTATAGTTAGAAATTAGCATTTGAAAAACCTTAGAAATTCACAGAAAAAACGTAGGTTTCAGGGGTGGTATAGTTAGCTGGACATTTCACTCTTACAAAACCATAGAAATTCCTCCGTTATAGTTAGTTCTGCTAACTATAACTGGCGCACCCGCAATGCACTGCTGATGATGTCACATATTACATCATTCATGACATGGTCAGTGACATCACTGATGACTTCACTGATGACATCTCAAATGACATCACTGATGACATCACTGATGACATCATCCAGTGAATGTGGTTTAGTTTGAAATTTAAATATGTATTATATATATACCAATCTGTATTGAAGATAGAGTGGATATATAACTGTCTGGATGGAGGATTTAGTAGCTGTCTGACTGTCTGTTTAAGTGAGTAATTAAAAGTGTCTCACTTAATACATGGATTAGTAACTAAACTATGTGATTGTGTGCATCACTGACTCTGTTGTTGCATAACATACTGCATAAGTTGGTCACTAACTACATGAGTGTGTATATTAGTTATTGATTAGTTGGGTGTGTATTTGTATGGGACACTGAGTTTGTGTGTGGTTGATGGGGTGTGTGTATCTATGCATAGATGTGTGAAAGATTGATTGACTAGGTCTATAGGTTTAAGTGTGCATGTAGAACTGTTGTTTGGGTGACTGAGTGTATTTATTTGTGTGTCGTGAGCGAATATATGTTTTAGTTGTACATCTTCAACTAAGTAAAAAAATAAAAGGCATTGTATGTGAGAGTTGGTGTATATAAATAAGTATATATGAGTCAGTGATTGTGAGAGTAACTATATGAATAAGTGTGTAATTGTAATGGTGATTTTTTAACATGTTAACTATGAGTTACTATGAGTTTGAATAAATGAGGTATTGTGTGTATAATTGTGTAAGTGAATAAATGTAAGTGTGATAAAAAATATTCATGAGTGAGTAGGATGACTGCATAACCGACTAAGATGACTGCTGAAGAGTCAATATCTATATATGTGTATAAGTGCATTTGATAGTGTTCTATTAATTAGTGACTGCATGTATAAGTGATTCTGTTGTTGAATGGGTAGTTGTGTGTGTAGACTTAGGAATCAGTGAGTGGGTATGTAGCAACTAGTATTGGTGTGTCAATGGTTTCAAATATATTACTCTGCATTTTACAGTGAGTGATGAAAGGTTATAGTAGTTTATGATGAGGTGTATCAGATTGTCACGTGGATGATGTAATCAGGGATGCCATTGAGATTTCGTCATGGATGTCATCAGTGATGTCACGGACCATGTCATGAATGATGTAACATGTGACATCATCAGCAGTACATTGCGGATGCACGACTTATAGTTAGCAGAACTAACTATAAGGGAGGAATTTCTATGGTTTTGTACGAGTAAAATGTCCAGCTAACTATAACACCCCTGAAATCTATGTTTTTTTTCTGTGAATTTCTAAGGTTTTTTAAATGCTAATTTCTAACTATAACGTCTCTGAAACCTATGGTTTTTTCAGTGAATTTCAAAGGTTTTTTAAATGCTAATTTGTAAGTGTAATTTTTTACCTATTTATTTATAAATATTGTATTCATTAAATAACATTATATATTTTTCTGTTTTTTTTTTAAATGTAAAAAAAAATTCAAACTGAAATATTGTTTACTTTTTTCTTTTAATTTTTGTATTTTAATATATTTATATTATTTTGTTTTTCTTCCAATTTTTTTTTCGGAGTTGCGCACCCAAAGCGTACACATCACGGTGGGTAAGCGTATTCTAGCCGCTATTTTAGAAAAGTCCTGAAGGATCCGCGTACGTTATGCGATGGCTGCGTGTTTTTCAGTTACATCATATACATTTAATATTACGTGATGTGCGCGATTGGTATGCGACCAGTCCACGACTCCTTCTCCCGCGCATTCACAACACATGCGCATTACGGTACGTGACGCGTGCACTGTGGCGGGTCCTGCGTGATGTCATATATGTGCTGGGGTGCGCTGGGTTTGCGACTCCCGCAAAAAATGTTTATGCCATAAAATGATATGTATGTGTCTTTAATATACATATTAGGGCAAGTGATTATGTAAGATATTCATAAAAATAATATATTTGTACTAATAAAGGTATATTATTTTAAAATATATTTTCGCAAAGTCCCGTTGGGTGCATGATTCGTGAGCGCAGAGTGCGCGGATCCCATGTGACCTAAAAAAAAAAGATTTTGTTGGTTCATAACATTTCCCACTGTAACTATTGAAGGACCCCACCCATTTTAATCATTCTTGTTGGAGCATCTTTAGAGAGACATCTCTTTTCCTACAAAAACCCTTTTTGCTTGTTTTTTTGGTGTTTTTCAAAAAAATATCAAACAAAATGGCATCTGGACAGCAGCAGCAGGAGGAAGTATCTTCTGAAGAAGAATTCTTGCAGGAGGCACCACGTCCACAGAGGCCGGAATCTGTCATGTGGAAATTCTTTACTTTTCCACCTGGAGAAAAAAAGTAAATGCGAGAAAGGGGACGTGTAAACTTTGTGTCAAGAGCCAGTGAAAAAAAATACTCTTGTGGCACAGCTTCTATGTACAAGCATCTCAGGACCACACATCCTCTCAATCTTGCTCAGGAGGAAATGAGGCGAGCTGCTTCGAACCCCTCACCTTCTGTGGCAAGTCCATCTGGAGCATCCTCAGGAACACCTGCAATGGACATTAGGCCAGAATTCGCCTTTTTCGAGCAACACTGAGTGAAGTGTAAGAAACTTATATGCTTCTGTGAGCTGTCGGTGGATGCAGTTTGTGCTGCGCAATGCAACTATCGTTGTTAATTTTTTTTTGTTTGCTTTTGGAATGATAATTAATTCCAAAAGTTTCCTGTTTTATTTGTTCATTTTTTGAAAAAACACAAAAAAAGTCAAAATTGTTAACATAAATACAAAAAAAGAAGAAAAAAAAGTTCTTATCAGAACTACCTTATCTGGTTAAAGAAAGAACTATAATTGCAAGGTAATGTGTGAAAGTTTGGTTGAATATATGTATACAGCATGATTGACTGAAAGAATGCATTAGTAGTGTATGGTGAATTTATAGGTGAAGATGAGGAAGTACTGCAGCGTGACACTGCAAGCTCTTTAGCTGCACTGCACTGTGGCACTTCCAAAACACAGGGATGTGACATATGTACCTGAATAGGTTGCAACTCTGTGCTTCCCTCTGCACTGCTGCATAAACTGCAGCCATGCGGTGACACAGGCTCCCTTGCACCATGGTGCAAGGATGTCTGTGTCGTGCGGAGATTGTTTTTGTGCAGGAAGGGACACCTTCCTGCACATAAACAATCAGTAAAGGCATTTTTCTCTTTCAGTGTATGCTGTGGAATGCAGCATAGACTGAAAGAGGAACAAATGAGGAGAAATGAAAACAATTCTCCTTGTTGTGCCTTGTTACACCAACTCTAGGATGGCACAGCATTCACACACATCTCCAGATTTACAATTTCTCATAAATCTGGAGATGTGTCTTCTACTATGGGTGTTGCGTGGGAACATCCACAGCAATACCTATGGAACGCCTCTTCAATGCAAAGTTCTGGGTACTATTGAATAGTTACAGAACTACAGGAGGAAACATGGCGGCGGCCGGCTGAGCCGTCTCTTGGTTCGGTCCGATGGGAGCAAAGAAATCTCAGCGGGTTTGATCTCATATGCCGTGCCGCTATACCGTCATACCGCAGAGAGCCGCTTTTGATCTTAAAACTCGCTGAACTTACAGAACTAGTTTGACAAGCAGTTTTGACCACCATTTTCAACCATTTTCCTCGGCATCAGCGTTTTCTCCGTCTACACCTTCGCCTACGCCTCTCATGTGTTTGGGGGAGGAGGCAAACTCAGAGCCCACAGCGGCAGCAGCAGTGTGCGCGGCGTCCTCTCAACCTACGATCTCACTCGGCAAGCAAGAGCAGGCATCACAGCGTTTAATGATAGTAAGTCCGCCAGCATTCGAGCCCTCGCATTCCTTAGCGAGTGGCTGGATTTGGTCACTGGCCGCCCTGGAGCTCCGGAGAGGACGCCGAACACGACGTATTTTTTGGGGGCAGCATGGTGCAGCAGTGGCTTCAAAGGCACAGATAAAAGCACAGCTAGAGCTGCACGAGGAGGAGGAGGGAGAGATTGTGGAGAAACGGTCCCCTGCACAGCAGCTGCGTCAGCGCAGACATCAGAGCAAGAAGCAAACCAGTGATACCAGTATTGATAGCACTGAAGGGGGTAGTGGGGAAGATTCTGTTCCTTTGAATTCTGCAGGCATATCACTGTGTACTGAGGAGGTTTTCCAGGACTGCAGTGGGAAAGGCAAAGGGAAAGAGAGAGGGAGGGTGAGAAGGAAACGCGCAGTTGATGGCAAGAAAGAAACTAATAAGGCCTCTCTTCATAATGCTGAAACTAAAAATATAAATAAGTTTCCCTCTTCTGGTGTGGATACATCGATAAATTACAACGTTCTGAGGGGGGTAGCTTCTATTGGTGTTCGGAAAGAGGGCTTGATTGCAGAAGGCGTAGTCACCCACTCTGCCACAGAGACCAATATCACTGCTGCTGTTATTGCTGAGGGTACGGGGAAAATAAAGTTGTCGACCTATTTAACTGGTCAGGTTAAGGCAAAACGCTCCTATACTCCTAAGTCTACAAAAAATAAATCAAAGAACTCCGCTACCACTTAAAAAAAAATTACCCCCTCATTGCGCTCCTACTTTAAAGTGGTTCCTCAAGTGGTGCTCTTGGCAAGCAATTCTTGCTCTCCTCTTTTAAACCAGGAGGTAGGGGAGGTAGGGGATACTCCACCGGAGCTACAGATGGCCGCTAAACACGTGGAGGAGCATACTGTAAGGGAAATGGTAGGAACGAATGTCTTGGTCACTGAGCATATTATTAGGGAGATGGCTGGAGCTGGAACGAATACCCCTACTCCAGATCCCTTTCTGGAAGCCGGTGGGGTTTTGAATGAAATCAGTACTTCTGCCACTGCCTCTGCCACTGCCACTGCCAAATCTATAAACGATAGTACCACTGTGAACAATGCTAATATTGGCAATATTGATGTACACAAGGAAGATATGGACTACCACATGGATCAATCGCGCTCCTCTAAGTCAGGAGAAGTAGGTCAATTGAATTCTGCAGATCACCTAAATGTCATCAATTTAGGGCAATCAGCGCCTTCGTTGGCACTGTTCGCACCGCTGGCACCCCCACTCCCTCTAGCACCACCGAGTGTAGCATCCGGCCTTAGCCTACAGTCAGTGTTCCAGGAATCAGGCACAATATCTTCTATTGATTGCAGGGGAGATTCCAGCTTACCCAATGATACCACACAGGTTCTGAATTCAGATCTGGTTTCTACACTTCAGGCCTCTTTCCAGGCAATGTTTGCGACCCTGGCCACAGATATTAAAAAGGGGTTTGAGACTTCTGCATCAAATCAAGCCGATATTCGATGCTACTGTCAGTCATTAGACAGCAAACTTGGTGCTCTCACGACTAGGACAGAGTCTCTTGAAGATTCCGTTACGGAAGTTAATATTAACCTAAGTGCCACAAAAGCAGAACTAAGGAACCTTAGACAAGAGAATCAGAGCTTGTCCGAAAGGCTGGAGACGTTGGAAAATCATGCCCGCAGGAACAATCTTCGAGTTTTGAATATACCAGAGGAGAAAGAGGGTTCAGACATTAAGCAATTCATTGTTTCTCTCTTGAAAGAGGCATTACGGCTCGATTTGTCAGAACAAGAAATAGCTTCTGATATTCAGCGCATTCACAGAGAGCCTTTTCGGAGAAACTCGCAGAGAACAAAGCCTAGGAAGATCCTGGTTAACTTTCTCACATACTCCCTAAAAGAAACTATTCTCAATTTAGCATTGAAACAGAAAGTGGTAAATGCCAAGGGGTTCAATTTTCAGATTAGATCTGATCTCTCGAGAGTCACGCTTGATAGACAATGGGAGCTTGGCAAAAGGTTGGAAGCTTTCAGGAGTCAAGGGGCTGTCGCTCAATTAGTCTTCCCTGCGGCATTGAGAGTTATGTACAAGAACACTATGCATAACATAAGATCAGTACAGGCTGCAGATGATCTTTTGCTGAGTATGGGCAGGGGGTCAGAGTCTCCTAAGTAGTACTCCCCCTTTCCCTCTATCTGTTTTCTTTTTAGGTTACCTCACTGTATCCAAGTTTCTTGACAAATTCGACTAATACTCAAATTTACAATTAACTCTAATAACTTTTTCTTTAGCCTAGGTTATTTAGCCTAGCTTAAAAACTTGCTAGATGGCTGATAGTCTGCAGCTAGACACATAAAAGAAATAGGAGTTCTTTAGTATTGAGATAATAGGTGGCGGGCAAGTGTTTAAATAAAAAAAAAAAACAAATTTTTAAAAAAGGGGGGGGAAGAAAAAGGAGAGAAGGGAAAAAAAGACACAAAAAAAGGAGAGGAAAAAAAAGGGGATATACATATATAAAATAACAATGAATATATATATATATATTTTTCTTGTTTAATCTTGTCAAACTAGGTGATATATAATCACTTGTGGGCTTTAGTTTAGGAAATCATAATATCTTTTTAATCCCATTTAGGTCTTTTTTCTTTCCTGCCCTTACTTCTTTTCTTCTTGTTTATCTCCTCACATAACTGGGGGATGGTTGACATCTGCAGGGGTCCACAGCGGAGTGCTATCCTTTTGGGGTTTCCAGATAGATTGTGTGGGGGTTTCCCGTGGGTGGGGGCATGGGGTGGGTGGGGGGTTAGGGGGTGGGGGAAAAAGCAAAAAAAAAAGTCCTCTAAAACGTCCTTTACAGCACTTTCTAGAAAAAAACGAAAGGAGTCGCTCAATTTATAGTTTTCTCTTTGGAGTTTGGCAGTATTGGTTTTTGAGTTATAGGATATCTCTTTTCTTGCTGTAATGCATAATCTACGTATTTTGTCCTGGAACACTAATGGGCTTCGTACCTCACCGAGAAGAAATAATATTATGCAATATCTTCGAGATTCGGCTGCACAGGCATTAGTGCACCAGGAGACACATTTATCAGAAACGGAAATGCAAAACCTGTTGAGCAAGAATAGATGGATAGATTTTGGAGTTATAACATCTCAAACCTCACACATTAGGGTGGTGGCCATTCTTTTTAAAAAAATCTATCAAGGCTAGGCTAGTCACTAAACAGGTAGACCCGAATGGTCGATGGGCAATAGCTTCTGTTATTATTTCGGGCTCACCATTCACCATAGTAGGTTACTATGTTATGTTATGTTATGTTATGTTATGAAGCCTTTATATAGCGCACGGCTACTCGAAAGGAGTGTCCCGGCGCTTTCCACCTGCAACTCAGAGTAAAAATAACACAACACAGCGAAAAAAGAAAGAAGAGACAGAAAAAAGAAACATAGAAACAGCCTAAAGATTAAAACCAAGACGATCCATCAGTATTGGTATCTCTCTTTGCAGAACTATATGCATTTTCTGAGCCGGTTATCCTAGCAGGCGACTTTAATATTGTTCTAGATCCATTATTAGATAAGTCTTCCACTAACAGGGCTATAACTTTATCCAAAACTAGGATGTTTTTATTAAATAATATGAAAACTCTGACCTATATCGACATATGGAGGACTCTACATGGGTCTCAGAAGGGGGTCACTTTTAAAAATTATAAATTTCATCATCAGTCTCGGATAGACTTCATTCTGATTAATCAAAATTTAGTCAAATACGTAAAATCAGTTTCTCATCTACCTTTCCATCTCTCAGACCACACTGCCATCTTGCTTGAGTTGGAGGATCCATCCAGGCCCTCGTTAAAATACTGGTCGTTCGATAGATCAATACTTTTCTCTTCGGATATCTCAGAGGCATTAAATCAAGAAGTCAATCTCTTTTGGGAGTTTAACCAGGGGTCTGCACCACCTGGAATAACATGGGACACATTCAAAGCAACCCTAAGGGGCTATATAACTAATATATCTGCACATAAAAGTAAGATTTATAGGGAAGCAGTTGCCTCTCTGGAAATGGAGATAGCAAGACTTCAAGAAGAGATTACCAGGAATTTAACATCAATAGGGTCCATACCTGTTGGGATGCAAGAGAAATTAATAGTCCTAAAAGGAGATCTTTCCTCAGTCTTGAATGCACGGGTCTTAGAGTAGACTGGCTCACTTCGAATATGGGGAAGGTGCTGGTAAGCTCCTTAACTGGAAGTCAAAGACTGATAGGGTCCGAAATAATATTAGTGCCATCAGCAAAGATGGTAGATTATACTCTACAGATGAGGGAATTAGTGGCGCTTTTAGGACTTTCTTTAGTGAGATATATCAAGAAGATAGTTTTGTACAACCCAATCAAGCAAGGGACTGGCTATCCAGGATCGCTTTATCGGCTCTAACCCCTGAACAAATGGGAATGTTGGATGGCCCCATTACATCGGAGGAAGTTAGCTTTGCCATCTCGAAAAGTAAAAAAGGCAAAGCAGCAGGACCAGATGGGTTACGGAAATATACAAAGTAATAAGTCCAACTATTCTTCCCTACCTTACAAATCTGTTTAACAACATCTTACTAGAAGTTGCCCTACCTCCTGCTTCTTGGGACAGGGCCTCTATAACCCTGATTTTAAAACCTGGTAAACCCGCATCTAATTGTGGGTCGTATAGACCAATCTCAATTCTCAGTACGGATTACAAAATCTTTGCAGCTGTACTTGCGAATAGATTGAGTGGTGTAGCAAACAACATCTTGCATATGGATCAAAAAGGTTTTGTGAAAGAGAGGCAACTGCATGAACTGACGTATGACCTCATTGGTGCAATAGATATGGCCACTTCAGCATCACTTCCGCTAGCAGTTTTCACCCTGGATGCCACCAAAGCCTTTGGCAGGGTAAACTGGGTGTATTTAGAAGAAGTGTTAAAAAGGTTCAATCTGGGAGAGAATTTTAGACGAGCAGTAAAACTATTATATAAAAATCCTTCTGCTTCATTATTGGTTAACGGGGAGCTCATGGAGCCATTTGATATTACACGAGGAACCCGTCAAGGGTGTCCCCTCTCACCACTTTTATTTGATTTATATATCGAGCCTTTTGCTCAACTGATTCGGGATAGTACTAATATAAAACCTTTTATTTTCAAAGGTTGGGAGCGGAAAGTCGCACTATACGCCGACGATGTTCTTATCTTTTCATCTGAGTTTAGTTCAGCCTTCCCTACGGTCATATCTATTGCAGAAGAGTTTGGAGCAATATCCGGCTATGAAGTGAATGCTTCCAAAACCGATATTATGGTTTGGAACCAATCTGCTCCGGTTGTAGGAGTACAGCCAAGTGCTACCCTTAGGTATCTCGGATTAAATATCTATACGGATATTAATAAGATCGCCCCGTTAAATTTTGCCCGAGTGGCTAAGGAAGCTCGAAGATTGCTGAGATCATGGTCAGCTCTTCCTATTTCCCTGATAGGTAGATCTAATTTGGTCAAAATGACTATTTTACCCAAGATTATGTTTTTGTTTAACACTACCCCTCTTTTCTTTGATCCATCTTTGATTGCCAAACTTCAAACGGAATTAAATAGATTCATTTGGAATAGTCGTACGCCCAGGTTATCCTGGAAGAAGATCAGACGGCGTCGAGAAAAAGGAGGCCTTGCAGCACCAGACCTTCAGATATACGGCTGGGCTTTCCAATTTTCCCATATTAGGATGCTTTTAAAGACCCCTAATAACGTAGGGAACGGTAAATTATTCGAGGCACTTCTTAAAGGGGAAAAAATGGGGCCAACAAACTTTCTGTCAAAATTTGGAGACCCAAAATACTTTAAGAAGGTTAAGTTAAAGGTGCTGAGGGACTTAGCTAAAACATGGACAAATCTAAGACGTACACTTAATTTGGATTATTACCAGAGTAGGGCCCCGTTATGGGACTCCCCAGGTGCTCCATCTTGGCTTTTGGACAGTTTAGCCCTCCCAGTTAGAGAGGCTGGGATCTTAGCTTGGGGGGACCTGTTTGTTGATGGAGAATTACTTCCATGGGAGACCTTGAGCTCAATAATAGGAACTCGCTTTTCACGCTTTAAATATCTTCAAATCCAGAGTTGGTCTCAAGCTTACAGCCTAGGAAGGGGTAGGCATAAATTAGGTGCTGATCATAATCTAGTATCCTATATGATGGACAAACCTCCATTTAAAAAAGAGATAACATTTTGGTACAACCTTATACTAGATGAGATTGATGGTGAATTTTTGCTTCCCCATTCCCTTTGGGAAACATATATACCTAATACTGATGTAGAGGGTTTGTGGCTCAAATCTTTTAAGATTCTGGGGGAGACTGTAAAACCTTCCTGGCTTCGTCGTAATCACTTGATGACACTGCATAGAGCGTACTATTCTCCACTACGTCTATCAAAGTTCACCAATAATGCTCAGGTTGCATGCCCTAGATGTGGTTTACTAGCAGCATCAGACGTACACATGTTCTTTGAGTGTCCCGATATAACATCTTTTTGGAATGAAATCTGTGGCTCCCTTTCACTAGCAATTGGTCTACAAGTTAGTCCCTGCCTCATGTTAGTTTTCTTTGGTATTATACCTGCGATTGAAGGTATAAGTAAAAAACTGGTCTTTTATAGCTGTTTATTAGCTAGAAGAGAAATTTGTAAACGCTGGAAAGACAAGACACCTCCTTTCTATACAGACTGGCGAGCAGCGATGTTACAGATGTCCAAATTAGATCTGGCTAGAGTAGGCAACCAACACAAGAGGAGATTTTGGCTACTTTTTAACTGGTAACTATAGGCCAGAACATCGTGGTTTTTTTTTTTTTTTTGGTTTTTTTCCCCAAGTCCTATGATTGTGCTGCTTGGATGGATCATTTATTTTTATTTTTATTTTTTTGATCCCTTTTTGCATTACATACCCAATATATGCGACTCTGGCTATAAAATGGGTTGTACATAGCAGTTCACTAACTCTGTTGGTTCCATTGGATGAGGACAAGGTTGGGATGCGTGGCACTGTGGGATACGCTGTCAGGTACCATCTAAATCCCCCCCAGTTTACCTGGGCCAGTGCCTCAGTCATCTTCTATACTTCTTCGTCACTATATGGTTACCAAGGGCGAATATGAGGACACAAAAAAAAAAAAAAAAAAAGATGACTGCTGAAGAGTCAATATCTATATATGTGTATAAGTGCATTTGATAGTGTTCTATTAATTAGTGACTGCATGTATAAGTGATTCTGTTGTTGAATGGGTAGTTGTGTGTGTAGACTTAGGAATCAGTGAGTGGGTATGTAGCAACTGGTATTGGTGTGTCAATGGTTTCAAATATATTACTCTGCATTTTACAGTGAGTGATGAAAGGTTATAGTAGTGTATGATGAGGTGTATCAGATTGTCACGTGGATGATGTAATCAGTGATGCCATTGAGATTTCGTCATGGATGTCATCAGTGATGTCACGGACCATGTCATGAATGATGTAACATGTGACATCATCAGCAGTACATTGCGGATGCACGACTTATAGTTAGCAGAACTAACTATAAGGGAGGAATTTCTATGGTTTTGTACGAGTAAAATGTCCAGCTAACTATAACACCCCTGAAATCTATGTTTTTTTTCTGTGAATTTCTAAGGTTTTTTAAATGCTAATTTCTAACTATAACGTCTCTGAAACCTATGGTTTTTTCAGTGAATTTCAAAGGTTTTTTAAATGCTAATTTGTAAGTGTAATTTTTTAACTGTTTATTTATAAATATTTTATTCATTAAATAACATTATATATTTTTCTGTTTTTTTTTTAAAAATGTAAAAAAAAATTCAAACTGAAATATTGTTTACTTTTTTGTTTTATTTTTGTATTTTAATATATTTATATTATATTGTTTTTCTTCCAATTTTTTTTCGGAGTTGCGCACCCAAAGCGTACACATCACGGTGGGTAAGCGTATTCTAGCCGCTATTTTAGAAAAGTCCTGAAGGATCCGCGTACGTTATGCGATGGCTGCGTGTTTTTCAGTTACATCATATACATTTAATATTACGTGATGTGCGCGATTGGTATGCGACCAGTCCACGACTCCTTCTCCCATGCATTCACAACACATGCGCATTACGGTACGTGACGCGTGCGCTGTGGCGGGTCCTGCGTGATGTCATATATGTGCTGGGGTGCGCTGGGTTTGCGACTCCCGCAAAAAATGTTTATGCTCTAAAATGATATGTATGTGTCTTTAATATACATATTAGGGCAAGTGATTGTGTAAGATATTCATAAAAATAATATATTTGTACTAATAAAGGTATATTATTTTGAAATTTATTTTCGCAAAGTCCCGTTGGGTGCATGATTCGTGAGCGCAAAAAATCTGATCTAAAAAAAAAAGATTTTGTTGGTTCATAACATTTCCCACTGTAACTATTGAAGGACTATTGAAGGACCCCACCCATTTTAATCATTCTTGTTGGAACATCTTTAGAGAGACATCTCTTTTCCTACAAAAACCCTTTTTGCTTGTTTTTTTGGTGTTTTTCAAAAAATATCAAACAAAATGGCATCTGGACAGCAGCAGCAGGAGGAAGTATCTTCTGAAGAAGAATTCTTGCAGGAGGCACCACGTCCACAGAGGCCGGAATCTGTCATGTGGAAATTCTTTACTTTTCCACCTGGAGAAAAAAAGTAAATGCGAGAAAGGGGACGTGTAAACTTTGTGTCAAGAGCCAGTGAAAAAATATACTCTTGTGGCACTGCTTCTATGTACAAGCATCTCAGGACCACACATCCTCTCAATCTTGCTCAGGAGGAAATGAGGCGAGCTGCTTCGAACCCCTCACCTTCTGTGGCAAGTCCACCTGGAGCATCCTCAGGAACACCTGCAATGGACATTAGGCCAGAATTCGCCTTTTTTGAGCAACACTGAGTGAAGTGTAAGAAACTTATATGCTTCTGTGAGCTGTCGGTGGATGCAGTTTGTGCTGCGCAACGCAACTATCGTTGTTAATTTTTTTTGTTTGCTTTTGGAATGATAATTAATTCCAAAAGTTTCCTGTTTTATTTGTTCATATTTTGAAAAAACACAAAAAAAGTCAAAATTGTTAACTAAAAATACAAAAAAGAAGAAAAAAAGTTCTTATCAGAACTACCTTATCTGGTTAAAGAAAGAACTATAATTGCAAGGTAATGTGTGAAAGTTTGGTTGAATATATGTATACAGCATGATTGACTGAAAGAATGCATTAGTAGTGTATGGTGAATTTATAGGTGAAGATGAGGAAGTACTGCAGCGTGACACTGCAAGCTCTTTAGCTGCACTGCACTGTGGCACTTCCAAAACACAGGGATGTGACATATGTACCTGAATAGGTTGCAACTCTGTGCTTCCCTCTGCACTGCTGCATAAACTGCAGCCATGCGGTGACACAGGCTCCCTTGCACCATGGTGCAAGGATGTCTGTGTCGTGCGGAGATTGTTTTTGTGCAGGAAGGGATACCTTCCTGCACATAAACAATCAGTAAAGGCATTTTCCTCTTTCAGTGTATGCTGTGGAATGCAGCATAGACTGAAAGAGGAACAAATGAGGAGAAATGAAAACAATTCTCCTTGTTGTGCCTTGTTACACCAACTCTAGGATGGCACAGCATTCACACACATCTCCAGATTTACAATTTCTCATAAATCTGGAGATGTGTCTTGTACTATGGGTGTTGCATGGGAACATCCACAGCAATACCTATGGAACGCCTCTTCAACGCAAAGTTCTGGGTATGAAGGGGTCGTATTTACAAGGAGAGGAAAAACCATGCAGGCTGGCTTTTCCTCTCCTTGTAAATATGAAGGAGTGCCTGGCACCATCAATACGTTACAAAAAGTGACATACTGGTGGTGCAGGGTGCTTGTAAATCTGCCCCATAAGTGCTTAGGTATTGGCAGACTGATACAATAAGAACATAGTGCTGGATGGGTGATTGAAGAATTGCATGAGACTTACAAGAGGTTTTCTACGCTGCATGGGCACTACTTCAGTATTTAATGGAGTGGACCAATAGTATGTATCTGCTTAGAGATTTGTAGGGATTATGCACAGAATATTTTATGTGTACTTGTGTTGGTGCCTAGGGCATTTTATAAGAATACCACTAGTAACTGGAATGATGCTGCAAACAGAGTGAACACTTAATTTATAAGTGCATACGTATTGGTGGAGTGATAGGATAAGTCGAAAGTGGTAGATAAGTGATTAAAGAAGTGCATGGGACAGACTGACGATTCCTACACTGCATGAGTACTAACGGGGTATTTAGAAGAGTGTATCAATAGTATGTAGTTAGTTAGAGGTCTGCTTGGATAGTGCGCAAAATATTATAGCTGTACTTGTGTTAGTAGCTAGGCCATTCCATAAGTTCATGACTAGTAACTAGAATAATTACAGTATTACAAACAGAGTGTATAGTGAATTTATAAGTGCTTAGGTATTGGTGGAGTAATAGGATAAGTAGATAGGGCTGGATGGGTGATTGGAGAAATGCATGGGACAGACAGGAGGATTTCTACATTGCATAGTTACTAAATGGGTATTTAGAAGAGCGTATCAATAGTTTGTAGCTGGTTAGAGGTGTGCATGCATAGTGCACAGAATATTGTAGCTGTACTAGTATTGGTGTATCTATGGTTTAGAGAATGGTAGCCTCAAGACCATAGGGTATGAGGAGGTGCATCATATGATCACCTGGATGATGTCATCAGTGATGTCATTTGAGATGCCATCAGTGATGTCATCAGTGATGTCACTGACCATGTCATGAGTGATGTAAAATGTAACGTCATCAGCAGTGCATTGCGGGGGCACGGGTTATAGTTAGCACAACTAACTATAACGGCCAAATTTCTCTTGTTTTGTAAGAGTGAAATGTCCAACTAACTATGATGTCCATGCAACCTGTGTTTTTTTCAGTGAATTTCTGAGGTTTTTGAATGCTAATTTCTAACTATAATGTCCCTGAAACTTGTGTTTTTTTTCAGTGAATTTTATATATATGTATTTAATCTCCTCTCACTCTTACAAGGAAGGAATCAGCACTCAGGTTGTAGTTTGGAAGTACTTAATCTGCAAATTATGATCTGTGCGTTTCGGCTCGTCCGAACCTTGATAACGATACAAGACATCATTGTAGCATCCTTATTTAAATGTACAAATGCCTAAAGTTGTCAACATTACCAAAGGACTACATATTACTTAATCCAAAAAGCTGGCGGCCATATTGGCCTGGTCACGATGTGAAAATTCAGGAATTGATACAATAAACAAAAGGAAAACAAGTGTTAATATGCACACAATGTCATTTCAGCATATCTTGCCCAGTGACCACCATACCTGTATGTTCGTCAACATGACTTATTCATAATAAACATACTTAGGATTGCAAGCATCAACATAAAGAATGGACTACACATTACTTTAAAGTGAAAGGCTATCAGCCATATTAATCTGGGCACGTTACGTATTATAATGGTTCCTACATGAAAGAAAAGTAAAAAAAGGGGTGTTAATATACACACACTATCCCTAAATAAAGTTCTAGCGATCATAGTTCCATTCCATTCACAGCTCATTTGAGATGTCATGAGTGATGTCATGAGTGATGTAACTGACCATGTCATGAATGATGTAATGTCTGAGGGCATTAGCAGTACATTGCGAGGGCGTAAGTTATAGTTAGCTCAGGTAACTATAACTGCCTAATTTCACTGGTTGTGTATGAGTGAAATCTGAGTCTAACTATACCTGTAATCTTTGTTTTTTAAGCAAATTTCGAGTTTTTTTAACGTTAAGTAAGATGCATATCACAATGGATGGTGGGGGGGTTGGAAGCAGGGCCTGGCATTGTGCTGTCCCCTCCCAAGCTTGCTGCTCCTACCTTCCCTCCTCCTAGCCATCCGTTGTCTATGTCCATGTCCCTGCTCCCTTATTACAGCCCTGTGTGGCCGTTGCTCTGCCACTGGCCTTCCCGCCTTCTCTGAACAGTTAGCTTGCTGCCCCATCTACCTCCTCCATACCCTCTGTTGTCTGAATCCATGGACTAGCCTCCTTCCTCCAGCCATGCATGGTCTGATGTGCTGCCACTGCCCTCCATTTAGCATGATGTACCAGTCCACTCCTCCTGCCCTCCATTGCCCAATTCTATGCCCCATAATTTACCTCCTGCTTAGCCTCTGTACTTAGCTTGCTACACCTATTCTCCTTCCCCCTTGCCTCCGATGTCTGTGTGCATCCCCCTGTTCCATCCTTTTTGCCCACCATGTTCCATGGATGTGCCACTCCTATCTACTCTGAGTGTTCTGTTGAGCTGCCACTCCCCTCCTACCTGCCTAGCATTGTCAGATGACTGTAACCTACCCCTGTCACCTCCACCCTGCCTGTCCACATTCAATGCCCCTATCCCCTTCCTCCTGTCCCTCCCGTGGTCCATTTTAATGCCACACCCTTCTGCCCTCCCTGGTCTGTTGTGCTGCAACTGCTCATCCTGCCTGCCCCACATGGTCTGTTGTGAGACTCCTTCCCCTAAACTCTCTTGTCTGTGCCCAGGTCCTGACCCTCCCTTCTATCCTCCATGGTCCTTTGTGCATGTCCCTGCACCCTCCTTCTTGCCCATTATAGCCATTGTGCTGCCACTAACCCTCCCGCTTGGCATGCATGGTCTTCTGTGCTGCCACGGCCCCTCCCACCTTCCCTGTGTGGTCAGTAAGCTGCCTTTGACCCCCTCCCACCTTCCCTCCATGATCTGTGTGTATGCCATTATAGTCTCACTGTTGCTCTCCATGGTGTGTCTTGCTTCTAGTGCCCATCCTGGCTGACCTCCATGGTCATCTTACTGCTCCTGCCCTGCCCCCTTGCCCCCAGCCCTCTGTTTCCATGTGCAGACCCCTATTCCCTTCCTCCTGGCTTGTCTGTTCCATTGTAATGCCCCTGATCCGTCCCTCCTGCCCGTTATGGTCCGTTAAGCTGCAGCATCCCTACCTGTCTGTCCATTATGGTCAGCTAGCTACCATTGCCTCTTTCCCCTCTGTTCTCTTTTGTCCATGTGCATGGTCCTGTCCCCTCCCTATTGCTTTCTATGGATTGTTGTGCTGCACTCCCTTCCCGCATGCCCTGTGTGGTGTATTGTGCTGCTGCAAACCCAGTTTGGTGCACCTCTCCATGTCCCTCCTGTCCCATGTTATCCAAGTCCATGTCCCTACCCCAATTCCTCCTGCCTTCCATGATCCAATGTACCATACTTGCTAACACTTCGAACTTGGTAAGAGGGAGATTTTGAAAAAAAACTGGGGTATTGATTTTCACCTTACATTGAAAAAGAGGAGATTGTAGACAGGAGACAGAACAAATAAAGCGCATTTGGGCTTAAAAACATTGTACGCTTCCTGGCTGAATGGGGTCTGTTGGCATGTATGGTAGTACTACCACTGCCTCTTCCTTCTGCCCACAATGGTCTATTATATTTCCACAGCCTCTCTTGCCAGTCCTGTATTGTTGGCTTGTTGCCCCCGCCCCTCTTTCCACTGCCCTCGATAGTCTGTTGTGCTGCCACTGCCCTTCCTGCCTTCCCAGTGTGGTCAAATTGTTGCCTCTGCACCCTCCTCCCTGCCTTCAATTTTCAGAGTCTGTGCCCCTGGCCTCTGCTTCTCAACAGTAAGCTAATCAACAACTAGATTGCTAACATTCTATATTTATTACAAAAGTGTGGAACGCCTGACGTCCTCTTGATGTAATCAAAACTGAAATACCTAGAGCATTTCCTTTAGAAATTACATATATGAGAGGGTCTTATTTGCATCAAAATTATGGTTAGTGCTCTACAAAACTAAAATGAGGACATATTTTCTGAATTTTCAGATAGCGACGGAGCACTTTTAAGTTATTTGTTACCTTTGTGTTTTTTTATCCAGTTGACCACTTGATTAAATGCTGCACTTAGGGGACAGTATGTGGTGTTACTTCCAGAGCTGCAGACTTTGCAACTGGGGGACCAGGTTGGAGTTTCTGCTTCAGCTTGACATTCTGTGATTCTGGTCAAATCACTTAATCTCCCCATGTCTAAAACCAAAATGAATTTGTTCTTGTGTGATGTAACCAATGCTCATGTAAAGCACTCCAATACCTGACAAGTCTGCACTATATAAAACTGCAAAAACACAAAAAATAAAAAAGTGTTTTGCACGCTTCTGTCATTGGGTTACATGTGGGCTACATCTGGATGATATGTGTGCTACATTTGGGCTCTTTTGTCTCTGGTGGCCATCTTGGAAGATTTATTTGTTATGAAGTTTCCTAATTTCCTCATTTACTGCAGTCTCCTCAATAGGAAATGCTTTCAGTTGCTTACTTTGGTTCTAGAAAGAAGGCATTCAGATGTGTCACACATTTGCCATAAATTCTGAATGTTAGCGCTCTAGTTGCTCATTAGATCACTGTAGTAAAGCTACTGCTCACCAGGGAAGTCTGCTGTTGGTATTCAAAGTGCATGTTTCAGTCTGCATCTCAGAATTTTTTTATGAAATAGAAGAGGATTTGAGAAGTCAAAATGTGCCCTAATTTTTCTTTCTGCAGCACTAATCATAATTTCTATGCCAAAATGAACCCCCTCATTTTGTTCCTTTGCAAATTAAATGTTTTAAGTGTTACCCTTTTATTCCAATCAAGATGGCTTCAGGTGTGCCATACTTTTGTCATAAGTAAGAGTTTTAGCGCTCTAGTTGATCTTTAAAACACTCTGAGACATTCTGTCATTGGGCTATACTTGGGCTACATCTGGGTGATATTTGTGCAACATTTGGACTCTTTTGTCTCTGGTGTCCATCTTGGGAGACTTATTTGTTATGAAGTTTCCTAATTTCCTCATTTACTACAGTCTCCTCAGTAGGAAATACTTTCAGTTTTTTACTTTGATTCCATTAAGATGGCATTCAGATGTGTCACACATTTGCCATGAATTCTGAATGTTAGCACTCTATTTGCTTATTAGATCACTGTAGTAAAGCTACTGCTCACCAGGGAAGTCTGCTGCTGGTATTAAATGTTTTAAGAGTTACCACGTCATTCCAATCAAGATGGCTTCAGGTGTGCAATACGTTTGTCATAAGTAGGACTGTTAGCGCTCTAGTTGTTCTTTAGAACACTCTGGGAAGCTATAGTAGAACACAAAGGAATCAACTGACAGTCTCTGTCCTTATTGGATGTACATGTTTATCTGAGAATGTCAGACTTTATTCTCACATGACTGAGAAAGATAATGTGAATTTACAGAAAATATGCTCTCAGTTTAGCTTATAGATCACCTTCCAAACCTCTGTGGGAAAAGCATGAAAAAATAGTTTTCTCTCAAATACGATTCATGATATTCCAGTAGAAGGCTTTTTCACATGGTAAAATCGCCTTAGAACACACCACAATTCCTAAAATGAGTATGGTACCATCAACAAATGATGTATAATGTAACTAAAGTCTTAAAACCTTCTATTAACTGCAATGTTTTTTAATGAGGTGCTATCATGTATATTGGTCCCAAGATGGCGGCCAACACTTCTTGGATGAAGGGCTGACAGCCAATCGGATCTCACGATGAGATGTTTCGTTAGGCTCTGCCCAGATATATATATTTCTTTTTCCATTAATATTTTAAAAACTACTGAACGGATTTACACCATTTAACAAAAATGGTTCTTTCTGAACCGAGGGCTAACTTTTTGCCAAATTTGGTGTAGTTCTGTTCAGCAGTTCGGGCTGTAGCCGTGTCTAAAGTTTCTTATGGAAAATTGCATGGAGAAAACACGTTGTGGGACCCCCCTTTTTTCTCGGTACCGCTTGCCGAATCACCCAAAAATTTCAATATAGGAGCGGACCGAAGCAGGCCATACGTTTTGAATATTTCGCAAAGATTCGTCAATCGGCGCCAACGTTATTAGGAATAGAATGTTGCGATTCTCCTATGGTAACTAGGTCCTAACTATAACTACCTACTGGCTACCGCCAGTAGGTAATCAGGCTATCCCTTCCATTGCCTAGCTATATTGCCACATCAGCGGCATTAATTAAAGTTACAAAAACGGTTGATTAAGGATTTAATTTCTAGATATGGGGTACCACTTCAGACAGCGCATGACAAGGTCAATTACTTTGCGTTTACTTTAGTACAGGACTTGTGCAAGGCTTTTGGAATCAAACACAACTTTCACTGTGCATAATGCTCTCAAGGAAAGTGGAGCATTTCAACTACACTTTTAAGAAAGATTTATACTTAGATGGCCCTCAAGTGGCTCGATGCCCTTTCCTTGGCACCCTGAAAAGTCAGAGCAATTCTTAGCCAAAAAACTAAGTTAAGTGAATAAGATATGGTCGTGGGCCAAAGTATTCCACTACTATCTACTGTCCCTGTGTCTGCAGCATCCTTAATTTGCACCTGAGCAATGATGTTAGTCTCCGGTACTAAACCCAACATATTCACTGTCTTTATAGCTTCCGTTCTCAGTTGAAGCTGAGACCCATTGACCTGGCCTCTTCCAAGTACTAGTCACCATATACACTGATTTGAAGTGCTACAGAATACAAGCATGAGTCCATGCAAATGGCAAGAGGACCACTGAACCAAAAGACTCCAGTTCTGCAGCTGCCTTTTAGAAAGCTGCAATTTTTCTGCCTTAGCTATTTGGTGCCTGCAGCCTGCCTCTGGGTGACATGATTGGGGAGGTAGACTTTGTGTATTCCTCCCAGACAGCCACAGACAATGGAAGCTTAGGTGTGACGGGAAGGGCCATCACTGGCATGATGGGAAGGAGGATCTGGGAACAAAGTGGGTAGCTGAACCGTTCCTAAATAAGGAATTATGTGTGTTTGGCGTGACCGGGGGTGTACATGTGGCACCCTGGGGCATCCATTGTGTTGGATATATTTGCCTCACACACCCGAATGGGTGTCATGCTTCATCATTGCCGTTTGCTCCTCGTCGGGGAGGCAGTGCAATCCCCGACGGGCTCACCTCAAAGAGGGGCTCTTTATCGGAGATCTTTTGATCCAACTGCCTTATGGTGAAGTGCGGGTATGTGGAAGAATGGAGCAAATAGTCAAGAAAGTAATTAAAATGTAGTAAGGAGTACCAAAAAGTATTACTTTATTCTAGGGTCTCCTGCTACGGTTAAAAACGTGAATCCAACTCACTTGGTACCACCTAGTTAGGTATTGTGGTGCTAGATGAGAATGGATGGAAAATTGGTCAACATGTTTCTCGCATAAGGAATTTATCCACGATTCATCAGGACCATAAAGGTGTAGAAATGATAAAAATTGCAGTCATTCAGCAGCATGCTAGTGTCATGTGTGGAATGCAAGCAAAGTAGGTTTAAATACCTCTGTAGTCATATCCTATGCCTAAATTGGGGAATAAGAACGAGGTTGAAAAGTTATTTGCATTGAATCATAGCAAAAACACAAGTTTAATGACGCCAAAAGTACACACAATGTGTCATGCTAGTGTTGGTGGAAATGCAACTAGCTCAGGTGAACTATGGCTGCATGGTAGCAGCGTGCAGTGAGCACAACAAACCAACCGTCTGTGTTAGAAGAAGTGTTCTTTAATCAAACTATGGTGTAAAAACGGCAATTAAAAACAATTAAAAAACAGCAGTGTAATAAGGAACACCAACTACTTGTTGTATGGTGCACATTGAGAGTTCTCACTCAATAAATGCAGTGAGATGACAAGCATACATCCATCTCACCTATGGGTCGAGGATTATGTACTCCATGAGTGTTTGGCGGTAAAAGAACATCAGGAGAGCACCTTAAGATGTTGCTGCGGGAGGAGGAAGTTTGTATATTAGTAGATATTAGCCACTGTTACCGGGGGTGGGGGGCAGGGTTATAAAATGCGTCCCCTATTCCAACTACGGGGTCAGATTCAGTTAAATGGGAGTTCCGTTTGGGACCGCCGTTGCGATCCAAGGATCGCCTTACCTCTGTTAGCCTGCATCCCTGCTGTGTGACCTACCCATCACCGCCGAGCTCGGGTAGATGGTAGAGCTCGGCGGCGCCCGCCATATCTAGTGGTGAGCTTCCTAGAGACGGAGTGACGCTCCGCCCTTACGTGAAGGTCACGTGATGCGGGTGTCCGTGGCGGCCGCCATCTTAGAATGGGTAGTGGATAGTGTGTCATGTTACCCACAAGTGTAAAACCGGACAGGACCTAAATAACTATTGCCCAGATTTGGTATGTGGATTCACCAAATGCACAAGCCACCACGTAGGTTAGGGTAGGTGTGCTATCAACTATATGGGTCGGCCGGGCACAATTGGTCGGGGAAACCGTCAGTGATCCGCTCATACTGGAGTGGGAGTATGAAACGGGAGGAAACTCTAGTGGCCCCATATGGCGGTATTATCTGTTATGGATGGTAGAGCACAGATTTGGGACCAAGAGATTACATCAGCATAGTGGCTGTGAGTGTGTCCATATTATGTAACATCGGTATATAATATTAACATGGCGACTATGAGTGTGATATGGTATGGTATACATATAGACCCAAAATGTGCAGAAAACTCCAGTTGTATGCAGTTGGATATATTGGAAAACAGACAATAGTGCCTTGTGTGCAGTATCAATGTGTGGTGTCTCCATAAACACTATAGCGACA
Organism: Lissotriton vulgaris; assembly: GCF_964263255.1. Taxonomy (NCBI): domain Eukaryota; kingdom Metazoa; phylum Chordata; class Amphibia; order Caudata; family Salamandridae; genus Lissotriton; species Lissotriton vulgaris. The sequence continues at coordinate 117,518,537 of NC_141691.1, read as the reverse complement.
GGAAGCACTAGCGAGTATGTCAGTGGATTGCCTGGTAAGAACATCAGCTACGAGTCCTGTGTAGAGTGGTATAGTAAGTGTCATAGTGGCAGATCATGTCACAGGGCATGCCAAGGGATGTCTTCATTTAAGCCACCGCTGTCAGATGCTAAGCGGTGGACCCATCTTTGTTCTTTGCGAAACAATGCTTGTTTGGGGCAATTGGCGCTGGATTCAAGCACCAGCCACTTAAGTGAGTCTGCAGTGTGGTTTGCCTCAACAAAATGTTTACACATTTTGGTGTTTGTCTTTTTGCAGCGGAAATTGCTGCGATGTTCTATAATGCGTGTTTTGACTGGACGGGTCGTCATCCCAATGTATTGTAGTCCACATGGGCATGTAAGCATGTAGATACAGTGGGAGGTGCTGCAATTAGTATGCCCCCTGATGTCCCAGATAAATGTATCGCTCAGTTGGATTGTCTTGTGTATGGTTGTGTAGGCACAGACTCCACAAGATCCACACGGATAGTGACCTTTAACTGGAGGTAAGTTCCACAGAGTTTGTTGGATCCCTTTCTTTTGTACTTTGGGTCTCGTGCTTATCAGGATGTCTTTAACATTCTGGGACCTTTTGAACGCAAACCTAGGTGTTGCAAGGTTGAGGTTACCTGTGTTTAAAATGTCCCAGTGTCGCTTGATCACACTTTTGATTTTGTTGGAACCAGGGGTGAAAGTTGTTACGCAGGTAATTGGTTGATTCTCAATAGGTACCGCCTCACGTGGTTCAAGCAAGGCCTCACGATTATTATTCCTTGCTCGTTTTTGGGCCCTGGTGACCTCTCTCCTAGGGTAGCCTCTATCTAGCAAATTCCTAGATAGGATTGCAGATTCTTGCTTGTAATCAGTTAGTTCACTGCAATTTCGCCGGACCCTGAGAAATTGGCCAAAAGGAAGGTTAGACCGTAGGGCTTTGGGGTGGTGGCTAGAGTAATGTAGCAAGCTGTTCCGGTCGGTGGGCTTTCTGTACATAGTACTGCTAAGTACTCCCTCTCTCAACCAATGACAGACAATGGAAGCTTAGGTGTGACGGGAAGGGCCATCACTGGCATGATGGGAAGGAGGATCTGGGCCCAGCCTCACTTACACCTGAATAGGCTGTGCCCATCTCCACTCAAAGAACTGCATATCCCCTGTAGTTAGTCTGGTGGTAGGGCAGGACATCTGTACACTTCAAAGCCATGCATCCAGAAGCTTCTGCCCACTTTAAAGGCACAGCTATGTATAAAAGAAGGATCTCAGACACCCCCACTTCGGTACACTACTGGACCTATGGATACTCTGCCAGTAAGAAGGACTGCTGTGCTGCTACAAGGTCTGCACTCTGCTGGACTGCTACTTTGAAGGAGCTACTGTCCTGCAGTGCTGACCTGGTTCCCTCTTTCCTGAGGAGGAAGAAGTGGACCTGAAACCCATTTTGAACCCAAGATGCAGGAGTGACTCCAAGGGCTAGCCTGCTGGCTCCTTAACTGAGTCTCAGTGACACAAAAGAATCCCAACAGCTATGGGACCCATCTGCTGCAAGTTTCTAAACCCCAACTGGTGCCTCACAGGACCTGAATCCTGGGTGTGGATCACAAGCTTTTAGAATCAAGCTTTTGGGCTCTTTGTGACTGCGAATTGGCCGGTTTTGCCACTCACACCAAAAATTGGTGTGAGCAGATGCCAGCCTGTCTCTTCCCACAGAAAGCATTGAATGCTTCAGAGGACAACAAACGCATAGCTCCAACCCACCCATCTGTGACGCCCAGCCTCCTCTTTTCGTCACACACACCACCGCCAGTGACGCTCTCATCGCTCCCGGTGACCCTCTCCAACGCGAACGGGACTCTTGGCACTAAAACTTAAGAAGGTAAAACTTCAGCAGGACCAATCTAGGACTATATCCGACCTGTGCTTCATCATGGTCGGCCTGAATATTTGACTTCGACCCGCTCCAGTGCGACCAGACATCCCCGGTAGGCGCTTTAGGCTTTTAGGCGCTATTTCACAGTTTATTCTTTAAAAATTCATAGCTCCGGTTCTACTAATTAGATGTTTGTCCTTTTGGTCTTGTTTTATTTATTAAATGTTGCTCTATTTTTCTAACTTGGTGTGTGATCTTTTGTTGTGGTGTTTTCACTATTTTACTGTTTGAAGTGTTGCACAAATACTTTACATATTGCCTCTAAGTTAAGCCTGACTGCTCTGTGCCAAGCTAACAGGGGGTGAGCGCAGTTTATGCCTTGCCCTGACTAAGATTGTGGTTGCTGCTTGAGCGGGGCTCACACCCCAGTCAACCAATAACCCAATTTCTAACAGATCTTCAGCTGCCAACTTTCCATGACCTTTTCTTGACAACCCCTCCTTCGCGGAATTATGATCTCTGATAACTGAAGTTAGAAGCCTACATGATACCCTATTAATCTGGCCGATCTTTGCTGCAAGCCTTGCGGTCTGGCTCACCATGAGGTTCTGTATAGAGGGGTCAGCAACCGGGCACCTAGAAATCTACATCCCCAATCCCTGCCACACTCTTTCAAGGTCAATGATAGATGCTCAGTAAGAAGACCTATTAGAGCAATACATACGGAGCATCAATCTTTTTTCATGCTGGATTTGTGCACAATTGCCCACTGGTAGTCGAGGGGGCATGCCAATGATCCCTATATCCTCTTATGAAGAAGAACTGTGCTTTGAGATGCTTTTACATGAACAAGTCACAAGAAGTGTAGAAATGCCACCATACCTCTCCCCATGATAATATATAATTTCTGTTTCCCTAACCAAGCTACCATACACCCTGTTATTCACCACACTGACACTGCTTGTGGAATCGTTTATGAAGCTTGAAACATCAGCATCTATATGGGTCAGAGCAACTGCATTGTGTTCCTTGTGCTCTAATCTGTTTCTGAACTTTATCATTATTATTTTAACCTACTTCTGGAGTCCTTCATTCCTATAGCTGATCTCTAGACCATCCTGGTACTTATTGTGTCTGTGGCCACTGAGCAAATGCTAGTCTATCCAAGGACTGAACTGGATCGTCTTATCCTGCTTACATCATCCTAGTCATAGGGCATGCTCCTACAAAGTCCCCACATTGGAAAAGACTTCCCAGGCAGTATCTGAAACTGCTGTTTCTGTGCTAACTTGTTTCCTATATAGGGGATAAGACCAACAATCCATGAAGTTCATACTAGATGAAAGGTTCTATAAGTTACCAAATCCACAGCCATACTGTAAGGGTTACTCTCCAATCAGCTTAACATCCAAAGGACTGTCCCTTTGCAAAAAACAGAATCGGTCTTGATTTAGGGCCTGATTATGAATGCCGAACTCGTTTCATTTCATAAAGCTTTATTCGATTTGTAAAGACAGAATCATAAAAGCATACAGTTTAAAAACAGCATAATAAAATGCCATTGGCATATAAAAAATGATACATTAAAAATAGCTAAAAAGTAATACAGTATTCGGGACAATTACTCACAAAAACAGAATAAATTGATTTTAAAAACAGGTAATAATATTTGCTAATCTAGTTATTTACCAGTTGTTCTAAGATTGCATCGACGTCCATGACTGCCAAACTCACTATGGAGGTGCGGTGGCAGTCGGAGACCCCCTCACCAGGTATCCTCATTATATATCAAGTATGGTGGTCAGACCTTTTTGAGACCACCGCAACAACCAGAGATCCATGATCCCATGCGGTCTTTTGGTAGTCTGGGGGAGCTATATGCTTGGTGGTGCCGCTGCAGCACCACCAAGAATATTACGTGGTTCCCCACCACCAGCCTTTTCATGGTGGTGAGCCAACAATGAGAAGACTGGCGGTGGGAAAAAAAGGGCGCCCTACAGGGCCCTCCGTTGCCCCTGTGCACGGGAATGCATGCAGAGGGGCACCTGGACTGCATAGACTGCACAGTGCATGCCGTGCAGGAACGGCCTTAGATGCTCCAATTGCTGTGCTTCCTCAATAGGCACTTCGATGTTACCGCCATGCCACCTAGTCATAAGACAATGAGGAAACTCGTAATCTGGCGGGCAGGTGGCAGTCGACTTTGGAGGTCTGGGAGTGGGGCGCTGGCATGACGGCCTGCTCCCAGATTGCCAAAGTTGGAAATAGGGCCTAAGTACTGCTGAGGGTGGAGTTTGTGCCATTGTAGGATCTAAATGTTGTTCATTCATGATAAATATCTCATTGAGGATACCTGACCAGACTGATCACATTTGCAATAGCATTAAGGAATTGAACAGGATTAATGACAGTTTAGTGGAGAAGGATGGAGTATATGTCTTGGTTGACGGCAGATCTGGGAATCGGGGAACAAAGGTAATAGACATAGTTTCAGTAGTTCCATTTTACTCATCTTGTTCTACGTATTCATTAGCGTTTGTTTATGTCCCATCAATCATGGTACTGGAAATAAAATGCTTCCCTAATTTCCCCTTCACTTTACCTGACAAATATGATGATGTATATGACAAATCTGAGTATGAACTGTTTAAATATCTTACTGAAGAAGATGAGTCTCATGAAGGAAACAGATTGATGCTGATTGATTTGATTAACTTGCTTTAAATATTGCAATAGAATAGAGCAAAAAGAAGGATTGTGTAATTTAGAATTATTGCCATAGCGTATCTGTAACACTGTCTACCATGATCTTGTGTAATGATAAATCAATGCTACCAAACTGGGTCTGTCTCTGATGTGTGAAGCTTCACTCTCTTGTCAGGAATCAAGAAATTCTCAAATTGATTCCTCAGCTATAAAGTTTTAATTTCTGTATCTTTTTACTGTTACAAGGTTTCTGCAGTGTTTTTTTCCGGTGTTATTATATGATTTCCATTGGAGGTCTGATTATGAAAACTGATAAAGTAGTGCCCTATACATATGTGCTTTAGCTTTTAGTCTCATGGGGTAGAGTGCCTGGGGTAACCCTTGCCCCCTAACTCTGTGGTTCATAGATTATATTTGTCTTGTTTTTAAACATTGTCATACTTCAAGATTGGTGTGAGTGCAGATTTCTTTAACAGGATGTATGTTCCTTTCAGACTGGCTTCTGCCAATCAGAGGCTTTTGCTTGGGCTGCAGCTGATCTTACTAAGCCAGACAGACGATCCAGAAGATAAACACAAGGCACATCTTCTCGTTGCTGATCAGAGCAGTGTCCATTTATTTGAATTTGTTGAAGTGTTATTTTTGCAGGCCACTGGCTGACCCACTCAAACTTGCTCCTGCAGGAGGGGAGAACAGAAAGAGACCACTTGTGTTCCAACAAGGAGTGCTTCTTATTGAATCCAGACATTGAACAGACTGGCTACAGTGCCCTCTACAGAGATGGAGGAGAGAATTGCCAGCAGAGGCATGTAGGGATAAAGAGGAGAGAAGAAATGAGCAAATACTACAGCTTTACGATTTGCAACCTGTGGCCCTATGATTACATGGGGAAATCAAGCCAGGGATAAACGCGTCCCATATTACCCTCAGTGTGAATTGCACCCTTTCTCTCACGACTGTTGCGACATATATAGCCGGAGGCACTTTTCGGCTTCCTCCCCAATGTGCAGGTCCATGGCTCTGATTCATGTTCAAACAACTGCCGGTTGTGTCACAACATGGTCTGTGGCATGGTAGACACCCATGTTGAAAACATATTAACCTTGGGTGGAAACTTATGTCCAGCAGAGTTTGAGCTGTAAGAGAGCAGTCATGTTACCAAATGAAGTAGGACACATCTAAGGGGAAACTCAGAGCAACTCTGGTGAAACGATGCCGACTTATGTAACACCACATTTTCCCTTAGCCAATATTGGTCCCTTTAATGCAGAGCCTATGACCTTTCAGGACCAACTCATTAAGAACCCTATAACTAAAAATATGCTGTGCAACGTCCGTTCCCTGCCCAGAGATTTATTATCATCTTCTATACAGCCTGAGCTTGGGTTTCTAACTGAAACATGGCTTAAGCCCCATTCCACACCCTCTATCGCTCTCACCATACCTGAAGGTTACAAGCTCATTAGGATGGACAGACCACTTAAGATGGGGAGCGGAATTGCTGATGTTCATAAAGGCAGCATTAATGTCTTTCCACTGGATGAGTGTTGCAATGCGAAGATGGAAGTCCTTATTTTTCGAATTGACTTCTTATCCCAAGTCAGCCGGAATGAGGTCTTAGTTTATCTCCAGGGCCTTTAGCGGATTTTTCGCTATTACTTACCAAACTAATAGCCCCCTATCAAGTAATACCTATTTGCTACTAGGCGATTTCAACACTCATAGCGAATGCACCACTAACGCTGACTCACAAACTCTTTTGGATGATTTAGCACTCCTAGGCCTAAATAAACTGAACGAAGGCCCCCCCCTTACTGCCGGCCATACGCTGGACATTATCTTTTCCAATTCTCCCAATGTTCAGTGCGAGCCCCCATTACAACTAACCTGGTCCGACCAGGCAATAATAGAATTTTCTATCCAGGGCCCTAAGGAACATAATGCACAAAACTTGGAAATTCATATGACTCACAGACATTGGCAGAAGGTCTCCCCGGAGAGTTTCCAAGCCTCCTTTGAAATGCCAGGCAATAATCCATCGGATAACCTAGCAGAAGACCTAACCAAATACAACCTGGCATTAACAGCGCTATGAGACCTAAGGGTGACCTATGCGCTATACAAATTAAAATACATACAATACATACATACATACATTAACTCAGACTATTGACCATCTTGCACACAAAAACAACTTTGCAGGAAATACGAGAGAAAGTGGCGCACCATTCATGATGAAGGTGATAAAACTCAGTTTGTAGCCACCTTGTCCAGCTACCATAATAACAACAAAACTGCACACAAAAACCACATTGCCCCCCAACTTGTATTAGCTGGAAATGCTCCTAAGGTGTTACATCGCATTCTTCAGTGATTCACGAAACCCAAGGCCTGAGAGAACCCTGAGGCACCTACACAAACATTGTGTAATGACATTGCGCACTATTTTTCACAAAAAATAGAGTGAATTTATGAAAAAATCATTTCATCCGAATGCTAGTATCTGACTCCTTTGACTATGGATACCCCAGAATCAGCACCTCCTCTGTTGCTTGAAAGCTTCTCCCACTAACTACAGTAGACATAGCAACTCTAATCCAGAGAGTTAAATCTGGATCGCCCTGTGATCTGGTTCCAGCTAGAGTTGTCACTACCTTGACCTTTCAACTATACCCACAGATTGAATATCTTCTCAATCTCCAATTAAAAGAGTGTCACGTTCCATTGGAATGGAAAGATGCACAGGCTATTCCCATTCGTAAGAGCACTAACGCCCCTTTGACTGATCTGACTAATCTCCGCCCCATCTCGCTCCTTCCTTTCCTGAGCAAACTATTAGAGGGATTTGTCAACAAACATCTCTCAAACCATGTCGAACTCTCTGGTTGTCTAGATCCCTCCCAGTCACGTTTTAGGCCCAAACACAGCATGGAATCAGCCCTGCTAGCAGTCACCGATAACATCAGAATGACTCTAGACAAGGGCCACTCTACGATTCTGGTTCTATTGGACCTATCTGCCGCGTTCAACATGGTTTCTCATCAAACATTGCTCAGGAGACTAGCAGGCGAACGGATTAAGAGACTCTGCTTTTCAGTGGATGTCAAGCTTTCTATCCGGCCGATCTCACACTGTCAATTTGGGCCCATATCGTTCGGCAACCATGGAATTGTCCAAGGGAGTACCTCAGGGCTCATGCCTGAGTCCCCCTTTATTTAATATCTATGTTGCTCCCTTGGCCAATGTCTTAAGGACACATGGGTTTATTCCAATATCATATGCGGACGATACACAGCTGCTCGTCCATTTCGACAAATTCACTCCTTCCCTGCAGATGACCTTCTCTTCGGAATGAGAGACATCTCACACTGGATGAAGAGTAATTTCCTCCAATGCAATGTCGGGAAAACAGAGATTTTACTCTTCAGAGAGGCCTCCTTACTTTGGTCGCCCAAATGGTGGCCGACTGACCTTGGTGCCTCTCCTGCTCCCAAAGTCTCTGTCAAGAACCTAGTTGTCCATCTGGACCAAGCCCTTACTTTTAACTGCATGAGTGCTGCAGCTTTTCCCGCTGTGCGCTGAAAATTAAAAAAGCCTGAGTTACATGACAAAGCCAGCTCGTCATGCGCGCAGCACAGGTAACGCCCATGACGAGCTGGCTTTGTCATGAGCACTGAAGGGGTTAAGGAGCACGTTGCTCAGACAGTGGGCACCTGTTTCACACTTTGGGCCTACTTCGGCGAGTCTTTCCTCTGCTCCTGGACTCTATTCGGAGGACCCTGACTCAGGCACTTATATTGAGCCACCTGGACTACTGCAACGGTCTGCTGATCTCTGCTAATGAGTTTTCGATCAGCAGACTTCAGGTGGTCCAGAATACGACAGCACAACTAGTTCTTAATGTACCTCCCAGGACGGCCTCCTGCCCTCTTTTTATGCGGCTTCACTGGCTACCCATACGGCAACGGATACAATTCAAAATCTGCTGCACTATCCATAATGGCACTCTCTAATCTTGGTCCCAGTTATCTTTCAGAAAAATGTATCCCCTATCGACCCTCAAGGCCCCTCAGTTCCAGCTTCAAACATCTGTTGGAGGTTCCTCGAGTTAGGAGAGCAAGATTAGGGGGATAAGCCCTTTCCTGCCTTGGCCCACAGTATTGGAATGAGCTCCCTTTACATTTAAGACAATGCTCTAACCATCTACACTTTAGAAAGCTGCTTAAGACTACCCTCTTCTGTTTCGGATTCCTGCCACCCTCGCATATATATATGATGCCCGTCTGAAGCGCAGAGATACTCCTTGGGAAGTCTATTCTGGCGCTATATAAACTAATACTAATAATAATAATGATAATAATACCAAGGATGATGTAATCTTCACCAGGACAAATTAGCAGAAGATCACCAGTATAATAGTGTCTGACTGCCATGTATTAAGTATATTTCTATGCAACCCTCATACACTTCCACTTCATCCAAGCTATCAGCAGGAAGGCCGGAGCCAGACTGGGAAACCAAAGGAGCCCTGCAAAGAAGCCCTGACAATTTTGTCGGACCAGCCCCCACATGGTACGTAGTGAGCGAGTCAGACCACTACAATGGGAGTTTGGAGGGGCGGGGAGGGATGAAAGGGTGTAGCACTGGCTGACCCGGCAGGTTGGAAATGAAAGAGTGAATTAGGGTACTGCTTTTGTTACTGGAGAGTGATATTGCAGCACAGCTGCAAAACCAGCTCCCAATACCAAAACTGCCCCCCCTCCTTCCAGCCTCCCAGGGAAACATGCGATGTCCGTACGGTCAGTCCGGCTTGGAGGAAATCACAACTGGGTTCAAACTTGACAATTTGCAGTATCACTGGAATAAGTTGTCAGCGTCGGCTCCTCTGTTAAGCGTCACTGGTGTCTAAGCAGTGAAAAAAGGAAAAATAAAATATTAACAGAATTTTATTATCATTTTATTTTTCAGTACTGAGTCAGTTTAGGGCGGTATGGAGGACTGTCTTAACGCAGAGAGGAGGAGTGGTAGGTGTAGGAAGGTGGATACCTGACTATGGTTGCCCCCAACTTTTTGCCTGGTGTTTTGCTGGTTTTCCGACTTAGTTGACCTGGGACCCTGCTATTCAGGGCCCCAGGCCCACTGCTCTCTCTGTAAAATGGATTCCATGTACCTTAGGTACATATCTAATTGGATACTGAGTCACCTTATCAGCCCCTGTACAGTGTATCTTAGGTACCCAGGGCATAGGTGCACCCAGGGCCTACCAGGGGCTGCAGCATGTATTATGCCACCCCTGGCTGGCCATCTAAATCTGACACAACTGACTGCACGACAGCTGGGGCAAGGTGGTGTAATCACCCTTTGCTTTAGATATAGTATACCTATATCTAAACCTAAAATGGACACATGTATTCCTATCAGTCACTCCTATGGCAGGCCTTAACAATCCTGAAGGCAGAGTGCTTGGAATCATGTGAGATGGTGCTCTGGCATGAGCTGAGCCCATTTGTAGGTTGCGGAACCAAGTCCTAATAGCTGTTCCATGATAACGCATACCATATACTCTTAAGTGCCTTATAATCCTCGCGGTTATTTGCCAACTTTGGTATCACTTTATCAAAACATGTCGAGTAAGGTGTCATACGAATTGGAATACTAACCCCTCGCCAATTCTGGCAACGGGGTTAGCATTCCACCCTTCTAGAGGGACACGACATGTATGTAACTGTGAACCCTGGTTAAAGTTAACTCGAGCCTCAGTATCACACAATGGATGCTGCCACCACAGACACAAGTCTGACCTCCTGCTGCTGGGAGTCCTTCCAGCGAGGAAAGCTTGGACAAAGAGTTTCCGGTCAGGGGCGGTGCTAGCACCATCCCAGACAGGGTTTTGTGTATCCCAGGTAGGCAGGGCTGAGAGGAAGGTGACTGCAAGTGGCACCCCGGTGCTCACTGTGCAAATGCCGGCTCAAACCAGTTCCAGGGGCACACCAGCCCCTGAGCTGGGAAGAGACTGGACAAAGGAGAGGGGTGTAACCACCCCCCTCCTGGTCCCACCCATGGGCAGGACCTAGTCGCGGGCCAGCCCCTTTTCTTAGAATAAAGGTAGGAGCAGGCCCCCTTCCCAAATTAGATAATTCTGAATCTTGACTACTTTCCACGAAAGAACTCTTGAACATTTTTGAAGACTCTCCCTTGTGGCTAAGGAGTAGCCACCCTGCACCAGCGGGCACCATCTAAGCACATGCGGTTTGCTGCAAGTCCATCCTCCGGATCAAGAATGCCCAGCTCGACGAGACCCGGATTCCCTGCCATCTCTGACCTCTACCTACATCATCAGCCCAGCTGAGATTCGTGGGTGTGACGAGACCCGAGGAACCGGCCATCTTCAAGACCTGCACGACGCTTATCCAGCACAACCGCCGAGGGATCCTCGAGTGAGTGCTCTGGGGTTTGAGAAGCCCTAACCCTGAGCAGCTCCAGCACCGAAGTCCAGCCTCCCAGCATCCACGAGATCGGCGTGGGGCCCTTCTGCTCTTTGCTGCTCACCGCGTTGTCCGGCCACTTGCCTGCTGGCTTGTAGCCCTCCTGACGATGAACCACGACACTTCCGTCGCTGGTCTGGTTGCTCCAGACTGGCCCTTGCTCCCCTCCAACAGAGGACCACCCCGGACCCTCCTGGTCCACTCCAGACGCCATTTTGAGTCCACCGCGTGGGCTTGCATTTGCCAAGGTTTCTTGCCCCAATCCTGGGTCCAGCATCGCCGACAGCAGATATCTTCGTGGGACAGCTCGCACCTCCATCCCGGTCGCCGACAACACCTCCTGGTCCGAGAGACTGCAGAGCCCAGCGTCGCCCACTCACCTGGTCGAGGTGACTTCATCCGGTGCCATCCTGGTGCCCAACTAATCACTGGCTAGTGATTAAGAACTGAGTCCCCTCTGCTTTCAGGTCGTCTCCATCACCGATCCAGGCTTGGATCACATCGAACTTCATCACTGGTCGCCTGCCAGCAACTTCTTCTTTCAGGCTCCATAGACTGTAACGAGGATTTCCGACGTCTTTTGAACCCTATGCAGCCGCAGCCCCTGGGCTAGGTAACTTGAGCATTTCGGTGCTCCAACGTAGGTTCACTATCTAAGTGTCCAGATCCTTTTTCGTTTTCAGCCTAACTAGTCGGATTCGTCCGATAACTGTAACTTTACGAAATCTGGCATCCATAGACTTTGTCCCGCATCCCGCGTGAGAGTGCACACTCTGCACCCGATCTCCCTAGGCCTCCTGCTCCTAACCTGAAGGTTCAGTAGTGTAGTCCTAGCGATCCTGAAGCCTCTGGATCTTGTTACTTACCTGCTAGTATTTCGCATTCCACTTTTGTAGTATATGGTTTTTCGTGCCCCTCGGACATTTGTGTAAATTGTGCAACTTAAAGTATTTTCATAAGAGTTTTGTTGTGTGCTTAGCTCCCTGACTCATAAAGAGTTCAGGGTAGACTTGTTATAAATAAATATCCTTTTATTTTCATAACAACTTGTGTGGTGTCCTTTCACTTGGTGTTCAAGGGGTATATGTGATGGTATAACAGCTGGCTTAACACGCGCTCTAGAGTTTAGCCTAAAGACTGCTCTTGTCCATGCTACTAGGATAGCTGGTCTATAAGGTTGACTTACAACCAATCATCAATAAGGGTCGTTTGGAATGATACATAGTGATCACTAGAATAGTGAGCACTGCATATCAGGCCAACTTCTCACAGTAGGCACCATAAGTGCGCATGACGGTTTGGCTGGTTGTCTTAGGATAGTCAAACCGTCATGCGCACTTACCATTTCTCCACCCACCCTTGTTGTACAGTCAGGTGGAGAAAAGTCCAAGGCTCCCAGGCACTGTCTGAGGGACGAACCAGGCCGCTCAGACCAATACTATTAATACTATTACCAGCATGACAGTGTGTGTTGTGTATGCTAAATCAGCCATGTTCTCAAAAGGTGTGCGCAGGTTCACAGATGCTCCTCAAAGCTGATGGTAGGGTAAAAATCCGAAATGTCAAGTGTAATCACATAATACCCTGGCAACCATGACATACTATTAATGTTTATCAGATCATTGGAGCTATCTCTGAAGTGGGAAGGCGATGATGCAACATAAGGCCTCAACAAATAATCAACATATTCCGGTCACTGTTGAGCGAACGGGTGGTCTGGTGGGATATTTTTGGATCTTTAGCAAAACATACATAGTTTGCAATATTCCACAATCAGTTCTCAAATATTGCAAATCTTTATTTCCCATAATGCTTTGCTGCGCCAGTCACAAAGACGTTCATGAAATCCACTATGGTTTGCTTAGATGCCTCAAAATTAAACTTTTCATAGCAACAGAATTGTCGCATTACTTCCTCCATCGACTTGTTTCTAAACATTAATACCTCTTAATTTTCTAATCAGATTTTGGCAATTCTGCAAACTATTAATTTCTTTCTCTTTGATCATTCTCAGCCTTAATCAAATGTCTCATCCGTCTTTTTACCTTCTTTAATCACTCTTTCACGAACAACATCGATGGAAAAAGTCAATTTAGGCATCAACTTCGAGTTCCTCTCTAACTGACTGCATCCTGATAAACTACTTTAATTATTGTGAGTTTTCAGCTAGTATTCTTTCACTCAGTTTGTATAAAGTATTCACCTTTTCCAAGTCTGCCCTCTGTACTGTTTTGTCCTTCTCAGGTCGATAAAATGAGTAACCTTGAGATGGGTAACAGTAACTATCTGTTTCTCAGCATCAAGGTTCCCTTGGGTGAAGGCGTGCTTTACAAATACACGTAGCATCGCTGCCGGTGGTAGAACTCTAGAAAGTTACTTCTTCGGTGGCGCTCTGTCAAATTGCTCAGCCAGTTTTAGTTTCTAAGTACGTTTGAAAAGGTTAGTGCAAGTCCTAGTGTAATGAGAATGTCTTTTAGGTCAGAAACTTAAATCCAGTTGAAGTATATTTTGTTCTTTCACAGTTGGTGTATTTTGAGACTGAGCATTGTTTTCTTGTCTTCATTTAGCTGTTATTTTTTCTCTCAGTGGGTGTCTTGCTTTTGTATATTGGCCCTGGATTGAATGTTCTTTGTCCTTCTCCTTTTTAGGTCGAGCATTCGAGACCTCTTGTATATATTTTAGTGATGAAACTCCACCCATTGAGTTTATATTTGTGTTTTAGCTTGCCATTGCTTAAATCTGGCATTGCTATTTGTATGTAGCTCATTCATTGACTGGTGGTCCGAAACGTCATTTTCCTTTTGCTTCCGTTTTGCAGGAAGCAGCACCGACCAACTACAGTATAGTTCCGCAGCTCAACATTATCTACTCATTTAAGGACTACTTTCTTGTTCATTTTCCACCGCCCTACACCACTAGCTGCCGAGTTGTTTCCTGTTCCGCCCCTCCCTCTGTCCGTGTCCTCGATCCCGCCCCCTTCTCGCCTGCTGTCCGTGTCCTCGTTCCCGCCCCCCTCCCACCCGCTGTCTGTGTCCTTGTTCCTGCCCCCTCCCTCCCGCTGTCCGTGTCCTCATTCCCGCATCGTCATCGTTTAACGTTTCAGCTGCTATCTTCCTATTGAATCCTTGTTTAAAATGTATTTATTGCCAGACCCCTTAGAGCGGCAAGCACCTCTTCAGACCCAGAGGAGCCCCCAGCCTGGAGCTTCCTTGTCGTGGCTGGTGTGGTAGGCCCTGCCCCTTCCGTGATGTCAGGGGAGTCCCAGTGACATCACGGAAGGGGCTGGGGCCTACCGCCGCAGCCACGACGAGGAAGCTCCCTGCTTCCATGCCGCCATCGGGATCCACGTTGGATACATGGATATGCTGCCATCTGCACCCAGAGCAGCGCCCGCGGTAAGCGGCCTCTGGGGGCTTCAATCTGTCTCTCTCCTTCCCTCTGTGTGCGCCAATCTGCTCCCCGTGCCTGTGTGACACCTATCAGCCTCTCTTGTGTGCATTCTTATGTGCCTCCGGCTGTGTGACCTCTATGCCTCCCTATGCACTCCTCCTGGACTCTCCAGTATCCTCCTGTGTGCACCTAGACATCCCGTCTAAGTCCCTATGTATGCCCCAATCTGCCCCATCCCTCGTGTTGCACCTCTCAGCCTCGCTTGTGTGCGTTTCTCTCTGCCTCCGCCGTGTGACCTCTGTGCCTCCCTATGTCCTCCTGTGTGCTCCTGTACACCCCCCTGTCTCCATCCCTCTGTGTGCACCAATCTGCCCCCTCCCGCGTGTTGAACCTCTCAGCCTCTCTCGTGTGCAGTTGTCTCTGCCTCCCGCTGTGCGCATCTCTGTGCCTCCCTATGCCCTCCAGTGTGCACCCGTACACCCTGTGCCCTTATCTCAATGTCCAAAAATGCCCCCTCCTTTTGCACCTCTCAACCTCTCTTGTGTGCGTTCCTCTCTGCCTCCTCAGTGTTTCCTCTGTGCCTCCCTATGCCTTCCTGTGTCATCCTGTGTGCACCTGTACACCCCACTGTCTCCGTCCCTCTGTGTGCACTAATCTGCCCCATCCCTCGTGTTGACCCTCTCAGCCTCTCTTGTGTGCATTCCTCTCTGCCTCTGCTGTGTGACCTCTGTGCCTCCCTATGCCCTCCTGGGTCCTCCTGTGTGCTCCTGTACACCCCACTGTCTCCGTCCCTCTGTGTGCACTAATCTGCCCCATCCCTCGTGTTGACCCTCTCAGCCTCTCTTGTGTGCATTCCTCTCTGCCTCTGCTGTGTGACCTCTGTGCCTCCCTATGCCCTCTGGGTCCTCCTGTGTGCTCCTGTACACCCCACTGTCTCCGTCCCTCTGTGTGCACTAATCTGCCTCATCCCTCGTGTTGACCCTCTTAGGATCTCTTGTGTGCACTTTTCTCTGCCGCCAGCTGTCCGCACCTCTGTGCCTCCCTATGCCCTCCTGTGTGTTCCTGTACACCCCTGTCTCCGATCCTCTGTGTGCACCAATCTGCCCCATCCCTCGTGTTGATCCTCTCGGCCTCCCTTGTGTGCATTCCGCTTTGCCTCCCGCTGTGCACACTCTGTGTCTCCCTATGCCCTCCAGTGTTCACACGTACACCCCATGTCCTTACCTCAATGTGCACCAATCTGCCCCTCCTGTTGCACCTCTCAGCCTCGCTTGCCTGCTCTCCATCTCCAGCGGTGTGCACCTATGTGCCGCCGGTGGCCTCCTGTGTACACCTGTACACCCCTCTGTGTTCTTCCTTCTCTGTGCACCAATCTGTTCCCACCTCCGGTTTGTACCTCACAGCCTCTCTTGTATGCATACCTCTATGCCACAGTCTGTGTACCCTCTGTGCCTCTCGGTGGTCTCCAGTGTGCACCTGTACTTCCCTCTCTCTTTCCTTCTGTGTTCATCGATCTGTCTCCCACCCTCGCGTTGCACCTCTTGCCCTCTCTTGTGTACACTCCTCTCGGCCTCCCGCTCTGTGCACCTATGCGCCTTCTTATGTCCACCCGTACACCCCTGTGCCTTTACTTCTATGTGCAAGAATCTGGCCCTCCTGCTGCACCTCTCAGCCTCGCTTGTGTGCACTTGTATGTGCTCTCACTCTGTGCGCATCTCTGCCGCTGGTCAGCGAGGGGCTGCCGCATTGGATCGCCTGTAAGATGACCCACCTTATCAGCCACCTGTTGTGCGAAATAAACCTGCAGCACTGCCTTCCCACAAATATGTCTCATGAGTTTCCTTGGTATGTAAGTGTATAATGTGCAGTGCGGAGCGAGCGCTGGCGGTGTGGGCACTATGTGCCTCCCTATGTCCTCCAGTGTCCACCCTTACAACCCTGTGTCCTCACCTCTATGTGCAAGAATCTGCCCCTCCTGCTGCACCTCTTAGCCTTGCTTGTGTGCACTCCTCTGTGCCTCCCGCTCTGAGCGCCTCTGATCCTTCCTATGCATTCCTCTGTGCACCTGTACACCCCCTGTTTCCTTCATGCTGTGAGCATCCATGTGCCTCCCCATTCCCTCTTGCACCTCTCAGCTTCTCTTGTGTGCATCCCTCTGCCTCCCCGTGCCCCACGTTTTTGCGTACCTCTGCGCTTTCATTGTTTCATGTGTGCACGTCCCTGCTTCCTTGTGTGTGCACACCTCTATCCCTTCTCTCTTTGTGCATGCTTCTGTCTCCTGTCCTCTCTGAGCACAGGTCTGACACACCCAAACGGTGCACACTGCTTTGCCACCTGGGTGTATATGTATACCTCTACACATCCTGCCCTCTGCCAGGCATTGTGTGGGCATCGTGGCAAAGACAGCAACAACCTAATAAAATAACAAGCATTTGCAATGCAATAGGTCTAGCTTTTTTTGGGGGGAGCTCGTGTGCTCTCACAGGGCGTGGTGTAAATAATCTGTCTGCGATGCCCCTCAAATAAAGCCGGTGGGAACGTGCAATGCAACACCAAACGGTCTAGGCCGCAGAAACATAAATGTTTGTTCGAAGAAAAGGGAGACACAGTCTGTCTGTTCGGAACTAATTAAACACAGTGTGTTCACTTCATAAAAGGGTGAAATAGCAGTTTGCTAAAAAAGCTAAAAGAAAATTACTAAAAAGGTACGCTGCTCTGCTTTTTTAACAACCTAGTGATTCAAGATTTGGATTGCCTTCTGGTTAAGGCACTCACTTGCTCGTTATACAGCACTCGTGGTCACAATGCTATGTGGATTTGTAGGTGTTCCTCAACCAAATATATTCAAGTAATCGAGCATTAAAAGATAAACGTCTGGGGGGCGTGGCTTGCGCGCCGGACGGAGAAGACGCTCTTCCCGTGAGCTCCGTGACGGACTTTCTTCAATGATGCCGTGAGAGCGTAGTATCCTGCTCTTTTGACATCGGAAGCGGCTCCATTGACAGCGGAAGGCAACGCGACCCAGATGCAGCCGTCGGAGGTGATTTTCGTGCAAGGAGGACTTTAAATGCACAGCGGTAATCTTTCCTTCAGACGCGACGCGGGCGGCCGCCATTTTGTGCGCTGCGCCCGTGTTGCCGTTTTTTGATATCTGCTGCATCTCCCTTCCTTATACTGGGCATTATTCTTCAACTTTGCCCATATCTGCACTACCATGACGTCTTTTTTGATGTTCCTGGCCTTTTTGGTTGCCTCCTAACTATGCTCTTGAATAACTCTGTGCTCTCTGTCAGGAAAAGGTGCCGCCATTTTTCACATGCCGTATTTGACGTGCTATGTATGTTTTGCTCACACACTTGACATTTACCTCAGCGTTACTACACGCTTCTTGTTCCTTTGTTCTCCAACGACCATCGGTTTGTTTCCACTGCCTCAATGCGTTGTTCGTGCTGCCTGGTGAATGTCTTGGCGCTACATTTCTTTTATTCTAACACTCCATAACGCCATGAAGGTTTGTCATAATGTCAACTATTTAAATCAGTGAATGCCTATTGTTTGTCCTCGTGTGGCCGTTTTTTCAACTGCGCACTGATAAGCAGTGCCTTTCAGTGCCCTCTTTTTTCTGCCACAAGGTGTGCACCTATTACATTTGGGCGTCCACATTATATTTTATTGTCGACAGCAGCATTGGTCACAGCTTCCTTCCATCAGCCTGCATTATGGCGAATCTCTCTACTTCGCCGAAATTGTCGCAAACAGGAACTAAACCTAAAAGGCAAAAGAATGATCCTCCCTCCCCCATTAACACTTCGAACAATCCTGTTCTTGACTCAATCCTTGAGGAGGTGCGAGGTCTTCAACCTTTTATGTCTGCTACCAACGCTAAGCTTCAACAAATCGAGGAACGATGGGTCGTCATGGAGAATAAGGTTTTGAACTTGGAGCAACGTGTTAGTGATGTCCAAGACCTCTCAACCCGAATTCCACTTTTGGAACAGGAAATCCACAAACTCAAATTGCACACTGAGGATTTGGAAAATAGAAATAGACGCAACAACCTACGCGTTTATGGTGTTCCGGAAAATTTGGAGGGGTCCGACATGGTCTCTTTTATTCGAAAGCTTCTTCAGGAACTTTTGGAACTCTCCCCATCGACTCATCCTCTCAACATCCAGAGAGCACATCGTCTTGGCCGTATCAATTCCAACGCAACCAAACCACGTGGAATCATCATGCTATTCTTGGAGTTCACAGAACTCATGAATGTTCTAAAAGCTGCCAGGGCCAAATGTCGCCTTCAGTGGTCTGGTCACAACATCTTCATTTCTCAAGACCTCTCTTCTGCTACCAACGCTCGTCGTAAGGAATTCCTGAACCTTCGTCCCACGATGCGCCAACTCAATATTCAATATGGAATTCTTCATCCCTGTTTCTGCAAGATCACACACAATGGGCGTACCAAGTCGTATGATGATCCCCAGAAACTTCGAGACTATTTGATGAGTATCACTCCTTCTACCATGGAAACTGCCAGCTAATGCCTTTTCGTTTTTCAATGTTTCTCCTTTTCTAGAATCACTCCTCCACGTCATATATCCGCTCTTAACGTGTATCCCCTTCCTACCTTGCTTAACCTCTCTCTCACATCCTTGTGTATATCCTTTTCTCATATGTCCGTATCTGGTTTGCTTGTGGGTCTTGTCCTCTCCCTGGTGTACCCGCGTCTCGCATGTTTTGGTTACTGTTTTCTTCTCAGATCAAGCCTTTGTGCCTTGATCTGTTTCTTCATTATCTTTCCATCTTTCTGTCTTTTCCCTCTTTTTTTCTCTTCTCTCTCTCTTCTTGCTTCCTTCTTCTCAAGCTACCTCTGCTGTTTTCTTTCCTTCTGTATATCTTTTTCCCATGCTACTTGACTTTTCTTTCCCCTCTTGAAATGAGCGTTACCCTACCCCGAAGTTTAACCGTTATTTTTTGTCTTCTTCTATGTAGTGATCTCCTTGCTGTGTGTTGCATCCACTCTTCGCCCATTCCTCCCTTCATCCGACATGTGTAATTTTGTCTCTTGGAATGTTCGTGGTCTTGGT
Source organism: Lissotriton vulgaris (assembly GCF_964263255.1). NCBI lineage: Eukaryota > Metazoa > Chordata > Amphibia > Caudata > Salamandridae > Lissotriton > Lissotriton vulgaris. The sequence goes on along the minus strand of NC_141691.1, from coordinate 117,498,988 downwards.
CATCCTGTCAAGCGTCAGAAGGTATTGTCTCACTTAACCAAATTTCATTCACAGGTTGCCTTTCTTCAAGAAACTCATTGCTCAGACATTGATTCCCTTAAATTGAAAAGACAATGGGTGGGTCAGGTTGTATTTTCTCCTGCGGTCAACAAAAAAGGGGGGGTTGCTATATTATTTCATAAGTCTTTGAATGCTCAAATTATTTCCTCTCACAATGATGATGATGGTCGTTGGGCAATGGCAAAGGTTGTTATTCAGAACAAGACGATGGTCTTATTAAATATTTATGGCCCTGTTCGTCCAGATCCCAAATTTTGGAAAGACATTAAATTACTTATTTCATCCATTGACTGCCCTAATTTCATCGTTGCTGGTGACTTTAACCAATGGCTAGATCCTTTTTCAGACCGATTGTCTTCAAGTAAATTCCAACCTGATAAAACCCATAAGGCTTTTCAATCTGCCATTGCCTCTCGACCTTTGCATGACTCTTGGAAAGTGTGTAATCCTGATTTACTTGAATATACTTTTTTTTCTAATGTTCACCACACACGCTCAAGGATTGATTATATTATGATTAGTAAGTCTCTCCTTCCCTCCCTTCAAAAATCTGTTATTGGCTCTATCTTTATTTCTGACCATGCACCGGTCTACACTACCCTGGATTTATCCATTACTCCCTCCACTTTTAGTCGATGGAAATTTAACTCTTTTCTTTTATCAGATGCCACTTTCATGAAAAAATGTACTGAGTTTTTTAATGAATATTTTTCCCTTAATAACCCCGCTGACACTTCCATTCCTAACACTTGGGATGCTTTTAAGGCTTCTTTTCGTGCTTTTACTATTTCCTATGTTTCTGCCAAAAAGAAGCTTAACAAGCAAAAGTATGAAGACCAACTTAAACATATTAAAACCCTTGAACATACATATTTCTCCTCCAAATCCCCATCTGCCCTTCAGGACCTGATTCAGGCCAAAACTGAACTCAATAAAATTATAACTAATGAAGCTTGTCATACTCTTCTTAAAATAAAATCTAAATATCATGGGGGTCAGAACAAGGCAGGTAAAATGTTGGCCAACTACTTGAAAATCAAATCGGAACGTAAAGCTATTGGCCCAATTTTTAATGACTCACTCAATAAACTGGTCACCTCTGATGAAGATATTGCTGAAGTTTTCCACAACTACTACCAAGCCTTATATACAGATGATACTCATCCTACAGATGCCAATCTAACAACTTTTTTTGACGGTCTTCCCTCTCCCCCAGCCCTTCCTGATGAATTTTCGCACCTAGAACGTGAAATTACCCTCCAAGAGATTACCTCAGCCATTCATTCCCTTAAAAAATCAAAAGCCCCCGGTCCTGATGGCCTACCGATTGAATTTTATTCCGCCTTTCATTCTTTTTTTGCTCCCAAGCTCCTTCAATTATTTAACTCCTTTATCTCTGAAACTAAGGCCTCTGGATCCTTTTTAGAAGCCCTCATTGTCATCATCCCGAAACCTGATAAGGATCATACCCAATGTAAAAATTTCCGCCCCATTTCCTTAATAAATTATGATTGTAAAATTTTTGCTAAAATTCTTTCCTCTCGCCTTGATTCTGTTATACCTCGCTTAATCAACACAGACCAGGTGGGGTTTGTTAAGGGCAGACTTGCTGCTGATAACGCACGTCTTTTTTCCAATGTCCTCTCTTATAGTAAAAATGTCAAAATCCCATTGGCGGCCCTATCCCTAGATGCTGAAAAAGCTTTTGATCGTATTAATTGGCAATACATGTTTCAAACCCTTACTTGGTTTGGTTTCGGTCCAAAGTTTATAGCATTGGTCAAACTCCTTTACTCTTCCCCTCGTGCCAGTATTTTTGTTAATAATCAATTTTCCAGATTTTTCTCTTTAACAAGAGGCACAAGACAAGGATGTCCCCTTTCCCCTTTATTATTTATCCTTTGCCTTGAACCCTTTTTGCAACGTATTCGTTCCAATCCTCATATAACTGGTTTAAAATTTTCTTCTATTGAAGCTAAACTCTCAGCGTATGCTGATGATGTCCTCATATACATGTCTAACCCTGAATCTTCCCTTCCGCCCTTTTTAGATGAAGTTCAGTTATATTCCTCTATATCGGGATATAAGCTCAACCTCTCCAAAACTGAAGTGCTTCCCCTTAATTCTTTGTGTTTTCAATATATGTTCAGTAACACTGATTTTGCATGGTGCCCATCTAAACTCAAATACCTCGGTATATGGTTTTCTTCCTCTCTAAAAGATACCCTTAAATTTACATTTGATTCGTTACTTAACAAAATTCAATCACTTCTACAGATTTGGTCTCCCTTATTTCTTTCTTGGTGGGGCAGATTGGACACCATCAAAATGATGATTACCCCTCATGTTTTATATACAGTATCTATGCTCCCTTTCAAAATTCCTAAATCCTATATTTCCCGTATCAATTCACTGTGTACAAAATTTTTGTGGAACAATAAACATCCCCGCATAGGATTACATAAGTTAGTGCGTCCTAAAAATGAGGGTGGTGTTCGTTTCCCTGATTTTTGCTCTTACCACTCTGCCTTCCTTATCAAACAATCCTTCTCCTTGGCTTATGATTTCCTTGATACTCCTGTTCCTAAATGGGTGCTCTTGGAACGCTCCTTTCTGAAGGATTTCTCATTTCAACATGTTCCTTTCATGTCAAATTGTACCTTTATATCCAAATATCCTATTTTGAAATATTGCCAATCTACATTGCAAAATGTTTTTTCCTCCTCCCTTTCCCCTCTTCAATGTTTTTTATCATCTGTAGTTTGGTACAACAAATTTCTCAGATATAAAGGTAAATCATTCTATTTTAAACACTGGAAAGAAAAGGATATAATGTTTGTACATCAATTTTTTCTTGATTCTAATCTCCTCTCGTTTGTAGATCTACAAAATAAGTTTAACTTACCTTCTTCTTTTCTTGCTGAATACTCTATTATAAACTCTGCTATTCAGTCTCATCTATCCTCATTATCCTCTTCTTCCGATTCTTTTTCTTCTTTCACTCCTCTCACTCCACTTTACCCTCTCTTCTCTTCCCAACAACCTAAAGCTGCTCTTGTATATTCGCTCTTATTATCTAATTGCTCTGTCCGAACTAAGTCTACAGTGGAGACTGCTTGGGAAAATGATTTGGATGTCTCCTTTGACACTGCGTTATGGGATCGTTTATGGTCTCGACTCTTCAAAGTTTCTGTTGCTGCACGCATTACCCAATCCTTACTTTTTATTTATCACAGAGTTGTTATTACCCCGGTTACTATTCATAAATTTTCTCCAACATCTTCTCCTTTGTGTTGGTCCTGTTCCACAGTTCCTGGTACTCTACAACACCAACTTTACTATTGTTCCCCAGTTTTGTCTTTCTGGACTAATGTTTGGAATATATGCATGAAAATGTTATCTTTTTCTTCACAATTGTCCTTTATACACATATTCTTAGGTTCCTTAGCTGATGATATTGATATTATTACACCTTCTTCTGCTAAACTGTTAGATCTTTTTATTGCTCTTGCATTTAAAGTTGTTTTATCGTGTTGGAAAGATAATTCGAAACTCTCGGTTCACACTTGGTGGAATTATATTTGTGACGAACATAGAATTTCTATTGCCTCTTCTACCTCTGTTCCTTTGAAAATTAAATCTGACTTATTATGGCTTCCCTTTACTTCATACCTCTCTTCCAATCCTCCCCCCTTACCGCGTGCTTCTCATCGCTCATGATCCCTCCATTTCTCTTCCTTTTTCTTCTTTCATCTTTCTCCTCTCTCCTCTTTTCCTGTCTTCTGCTTTCTCCCTTTTCCTCTCTCCTTTCTGATCCTTTCCTCTCTCCTTTCTATCTGTCCATACCTTTCTCTTTTTTCTTCCTCTCTATATAAATTACTGTAGATTGATGTCTTTCATTATTATTACACTCATATGTACTTTTTCCTAATTTTTCATGACATATTTCTTGTATCACCCTTTAATGCCTAATAAAAATTTCTTAAACAAAAAAAAAAAAAAGATAAACGTCTAAATTGGCCCCGCCGGGATACGAACCGGTGGGCTGCAAACAGTCGCACAGCTACTGAGCTGCTTTCTCAACGAGCTTTTTGCTTCAACGATTCCGAGCAAAACGTAAAAATAAAATCATTGCCTCAAGAAGGGGCATTTCAAACATGGTCGTCGTCCAATGGCTGACTCAATGGCATCTTTAAAGTGTATTCAGTGATCATGGGAGGGTTTCTTTCTCTCTTTGGCGTTCACTTCACGGATGCAGACCTAACAACACGTCTGATGCAAACATCCACCGTAATGTGCTTTAAAAAAGTAACAATCTCACCACAAGCATTTGCAATGCAATAGGTCTCACATTTGCGAGAGTTTAAGCTATTGGCTTCGAAAATGACAATATCTTTTATGTTTTGAAAACCAACACATAAATAAAATGCATTGCCATTTACAATGCCAATAGTTCAGACTTTCACAACTGCGAGACCTATTGCATTGCAAATGCTTGTTCTGTTTTTTCTTGTTCTGATGGGCTCTCTCGTTTACCAGTACTGCAGCTGCAACAAGTCTCACCTATATCGCCTGCGTTTCCATTCTGTATTCAGGCTCCATCGCTTACTTTATGGGAAGTAGCCACCTTCACCTCACAAGCAATCAAGGTGAGGGTTGCTCTTGCACGTCTGTTAATCACATAATGCAGTAGTGGCACTTGTACCTTGACACTTAGGCCCTGATTACAGATATAGGTGGTATTTATCCCTCATGATAAATAACACTAAAAAAGGGTACGTTGTTTACTGAGTGCAATAACTACCACCTACTTCCAGTTGTTGGGGACTAACATGCAGATTTAGGTGTTTAACGCAGCAAATTCCTCATGATAAAGTAAATACTGTACGGTTTTCCTTCGTTAAATTTTGGCAGGTTGGACCTAAAATTTAACAAAGTTTGAGTTATTTAACGCCACTGGTAAGGATCACTGACAGAATATCGGAACCAAAAACATCATGTGAACAGAATATTGTGTCAAAAATATTGAGGCCAAAATATTGAGAAGGTATATATATAATCAATGTACATATATGTGGAGTTATCTATAGTAAAACTTTGCTTGCCTATAGAAACTTACCCTTACAATATTTTTGTCCTCGATATTCTTGACACCATATTTTGTCCCACAATATTTTTGTTTCCAATATTCTGTCTAAAAACCCTCTGATCATTTTCGGAGGTGTTAAACACTTAACAGCTCGCAATTCCAACCTGTGCATAAGTAGAGGTTTTGGAACGGGATGGGATTAACCGCCCAACTCAGAATCAGGCCTTTATTTATTTCTTTTATTTATTTGCGAGTTTGTACCGCGCTAGACTCGACTCCCGGAGGAGTATCTCCGCGCCTTTGACAGCCACAGCATAAATAGGGAGACAACCAGCTAAGAAGCATTCTAACTTTGACATTTTCAGCAGAGCATTCACTCTAAATATGCTTGCAGGCGCCAAGCGGGGTCGGGAGATGCTGCCACCGTCGTCCCTTACCGCCTTAAGTGAGAGTTTGTCAAAACGAGCACCGGTCCTCTGAGTCAGCACTCTTTGACACTCAACCATCTGGTAAGCATCACCTGCATTAACACCATCGTTGCTTGAGATATTTATCTCCTATGCTGGACCATAATGTTAATGGGTGTGGTCATGACGGGCTGAGCTCGTCATGAGCACCGAAGGGGTTAAAGCTGTTACTAGACCTGCCAACTCACACGGTGCCACCATGTGTCACACAATACCACCTCTCTTCACACAGCCACCCTGCGAAGAGTCAATGTATCCCATGGTAACATCAGGTGAGCTGGAAACACTTGCACAGAGTGGGTTTCTGAGGATTTCCAGTTCATCTTGGGAGGCTCTGTATGTTCATTATCGGTATTTATACCCCCAGGACATCAACAACAGCTTCAGAAACCTTTGTATTCTCTTTGGTGACTGTAGTTTTTAAGTGGTTCCTAAGCAGTGCTTAACACAAAGCCCTGCCCCTCCAAGGCCCATCCCCCCCCCCCTCCCCCACAGAGGATTTCTTTTGAAAAGTTGTCTGATCTGCATTTAATTCTTTGTTTTGCGTGCTCCCTCTACTCATGTACTGCAGCACAGCATCCTTGCAAGTCGATGATTGGTGACAGGGTAGACAACCATACAAATGTGTAACCTTCACTGCCTTTGTCACAAAGGAGAAAGAAATGCAGAAGCATCCAGCCCCAGCAGTGTTGTCTTAAGTATTTTTGGGGACCTGCGCATTACATATTTCGAGGCCCCTGTTTGTTACAACTTTGACTTTTATTACCCACTTTCTGCTAACTCAAGCCCGCATGTTGCCAAGAAAACGTGCAGAAGAAATGGGGTCACTCAGAAAGAGTTTAAATGTGCCTAGCCCTTATAAGGATGAACATATTTACCATCTCATTGCCAATCAGGTAAAAATAACAAAACGTGTATAGAAACACAAAATGAAATTTTCCATGCCCAGGACTCTAAAAATCCCTAAAAGGATCACGGGCTAACAGAGGCATAGTTAGAGGTCGGCAGAGGGGAGAAAGGTTCACATACAGAAATAAACAGAAGTGCGGCAGAGAGAAAGTGCACTTTCCCCAGGGTCCCCTTGTTTATTTTATTTATTTATTTATGCAGTTTTATATAGCGCGGACTTTACCCGAAGGCGTCAGAGCGCTTTACAATAGGAACAGAAATGATACAAACTGAGAACATTGCACGAACAGCAGATTGCAAAAGCATACGTTACGTTACATACGGTAAAGTGATCATTGTGAGCAAACAAAAATACATGAGGTAGTAAAAATTGTGAGCAACCAAAAATACATGAGGTAGACAAGGTAATAGTGACACTTCTGAGCAAACAAAATACATGAGGTAGTAAAAATGTGAGCTACCAAAAATACATGAGGTAGTAAAAAGTGCACAGGAGGAAAAAGTGACAAGTGTGCAGGCTACAAGAGAAAATAGAGTATAATTTGAGGTATAATACTGCAATATATGCTAGACACTCAAGCACAAGAACAAACGTTACGTAGGCGAAGGTGGCACTTGTGCAAGTATCCAAGGTAAAAAACATGTGAGAGGAAGCAAACCGTGTGTTACAGGGGCAAAGTGGTGAGTGCAAGTTGCAAGAGGGTACCAAACACAAGTACATGGATAATACTGCAATAAAAGGCAAACACTCAAACCACAAGAACACACTGCGAAGGCACTTCCATGGACATGAAAAGTAGAAATTTTCCGTAGTGGGAGGTCTTCCTTTATATAAAAGAGAGGACGTGAATTACTTTTGGAGGTGTCTCTGGAGGAGGAGAACTTTGAGGTCCCTTTTAAAGGCCTGGGAGGAGGCGGTGGTCCGGAGCTGAGGCGGGAATGAGTTCCAGATTCTCACTGCGTTGCCTGAAAAGGATTGGGCCATCGTTCTTTCCTTCTTGAAAGTGGGAGGTTCAAGCAGTAGATTCTCCGCATTGCGTGAAGGTCTAGAGCCTCCAGAGAGTTTCAGTTTATTCGCCAGGTAGCGAGGAGAAGAGGAGTGCAGGGCTTTGTGGGTGATACAAGCGGTCTTGTAGATAGCTCTAGCCTCAAAGGGAAGCCAGCGGAGGGTGGATAACATCGGTGTGATGTGATCGCTTCTTTTGGCCCCATAAATGAGACGAGCTGCTGAGTGGAAAACAGACTTAAGTGGGGACAAGTGGGATTTGGGGAGGCCAGTAAGAAGAGAATTGCAGTAGTCGAGTCTGGAGAGGACCAGTGATTGCACCAGGGTTATAAGGTCCCGCTCCGGGAAGAAGTGCGAGTCAAGTGCCCTCTTTGCCAATCCTTTAAAACATCTCTGGGTCCCAGCATCAAGGTAAAGGGAGAATATTAAGGGGAACTTCCTATAGCGTCTACTCTTTGAGCCAGGTAGGGCTTAGGGCAGAACCTCTGCCCACTTGCACCCTTTAAATCTTTGCATGCCACCACTCTTAACTTCCTTAACTAACCAAACTTCCTTACACAAGTTCGTTGATGCAGACCACCGCCCTCTGGTAAAGCCCACTGCAGCCTTCGCTAGAGACCATAGGCTCTGTGCTTGCCCATATGCCCTGCCTGCTCCTCCCTAATGCTTGTATTCCCACTTTCAACCCTGTCTTCCAGGGCTGCTCTCCTCTCTCAATATTCCCTCTGTAATGCTCACCTTATGGCACAAAGATCATGCAAGTAGTGCTTTAAAATAAAATACAAAAGTGCATTTGTTCACTATTTAGGGTACCTATTTACCACTGAGATTACTGGTGCTCTCTTATTAAATGTATTACAGCAATGCTGAGAAGTGCAGGTACTCTCCTAATAAATGTATTACAGCAATGCTGAGAAGTGCAGGTACTCTCCTAATAAATGTTTTACAGCAATGCTGAGAAGTGCAGGTACTCTCCTAATATATGTATTACAGCAGTGCTGAGAAGTGCTTGTACTCTCCCATTGAATGCATTGCAGCAGTGCTGGGAAGTGCAGGTACTCTCCCTTTCAAATGAATGAAGTGCAGGTACTCAGTACCGGACAGTACCTGCCCATTTAAAGTACTGCCATAAAGGCTTGTTTTTGTTACACGCTCTTGACCACTGTGCTAAACTTCAGTCAGGACATAAATGCTTTGCACCTTCGGAACGCTGTACCCTGCACCAATCAGTTTGAGGCTTTTTGCACAATGCAAGCACAGCACATGAGGTCGACTCCCTAAAAAGTGAGTTGTCATCAATACCTTCAGTCTTTTAAACAAGAACTGACAGCCTGTGTCCGGTTGCCATGACAACAGCACCGGCACAGGATATTTCCAGCGATAACAACTTCCCTATCACCCAGTGGCAACCGGACGGCTACCAGTACTTCCGTTTTTCCTGCCGACGTCTTGTTCTGAAACATTTGATAGAGACTTCACGAGTCGACTCTCGTGGTGTCTTTATGTTAAAAAAATCAAAAATGCAGAAGTTCTAGCACAGTGCCTGAGTCTGAAAGCGCAATTTAAAAAAAGTTAGCATTTCCAAAGAACGCTGACCGGAAGCACCTGTAGAAATGTGCCTGAAAAGGAACTCTGACCGGAAGCACCAGTAGAAATGTGTCTGAAAAAGAACACTGTAGAAATATGCAGTGCTTTAAATGGAAAAAAATAAGTGCAGATACTCATTCAAATGAGCCAGAGGTGTAGTGAGTGGGCGAGGCTAGGGGTGGGGCTAAGGGCAGGACATGATGATACTTAAGGACTTCTACAATAATTGCAGCACACACTAAAACACATGATAAATGTGTTTATGTAAACAAAGCAAGTGAACTAATTACACAAAATGAAAGAGAAATGTGATAATATGTTAACATTTCTTTCTTTTTTTTTTTCAATAATTGAATCTGGGGAAGCTGGGATTTTCATCTAGATTTCCTTACTCATCTCTAGAATCCCAAACCAGGTCGACTGGACCTTTTTCCCTTTTCTAGACGAATAAAGGACAGATTTAATACATCTTAAAACAACTTCACCATCAAATCCAAACTAAACTCGGAGGACCACTGATTATGAACTGAAGTTTCAAAGGTTTATTACAAAGCCAAAAATAGTTGGACATACAAACATCTCAGCAAGAGGTTTAGAAAATAAACTGGCACTAATACAAACATAATTCTACGCAAGATTCTCAGACGACTCAGAATAAACAGCAAGGTCAATTCGAGTAACATTAGGCAACCAAGAACAGTCCCAGCTTGTTGTTTGGACTGCATTTACAAAAAGAAAAAGAAAATGATTAGTCTGTCCCTACACTATTCTAAGGTGACATCCCTACATAACATTCCAATCAAACAAGAATAATGGTGTCAGAGGTGAAGACTTCCAAAGAAGTACATTCACTTTCTTCAGGCAAATAGTCTAAATGTCGAGCTCGTTCTAAGATGCTCCTTCTTACACCCCACTCTGCCCTAAGTTTCCCAAGACTCTCTCTCTGTATCTTTCTACATCCTGCTCTGTCCGTTCCGTGACTAAGATCTGCTCTCCACCCTCGGGAGCTGTCCCTAATACAAGATCCCAAAAACAGTCGACACGCCCAAAGGTACACCCCTCTGGCAGGTGAAGATCTTCGGATTTTTCCAGTATGGCACCTTTCCTTCCAGCGTCCGTTGATGTGTCCTTGGGTCCCAGGCACCTTCCTCGCTAAATGTTGCACTCTCAAATTCTTTGGCAGCTTTTCTCTATTCGCGCCTACAATCCTAACTCCTAAACAATGGACCCTTCTACCTAACTAGCCTTGTGGCCTTGCACCTGCAAGCTGAAATACATGGGAACATCTCTACAAGCATTCAAAGTTACACCCGTTGCAGCAACAGATTTGAGACATTAGGGCAAAGCTAAAGCTACTGGATCTAAAGTAGCTGAAAAGTAAGCAACTGGTCTACGGACCCCTCCATGATCTTGAACTAGGATTGCTAATGCACAACCTTCTCGTTCACAGCAAAACAGTGAAAACGGCTTGTTGTAGTCAGGCATTCCCAATGCCAGAGCACGACAAAGGTCTTCTCTCACGAGCCGAGTGGTCGCTCCCAGTGTCCCTGCAGACACCTGGTATCGTAGCGCTGCTTTGCCTAGAAAGCTGCATTTCATCTCGCCTGCTGTGTGCTCAGTTTCCGCTTTGATTAATTAGCGCTGTGTTTTCTTTGATTGGGCTGGTTACAACGTTATTTGCGCGTTTGCCTCCAGCGCTCCGCTCTGCTCCCCCCTCCGCCTCCATTTTGTTTGTTGTTGTCGTCCTCGTGTGCCCGCCCCGCCTCCCAGCTGAGACGCCCTCCCTCTGTCCTGAAATAGCGCTCCTCACCCTGAACACATCGTGACTCGCTCCTCTCTCACGAGCCGAGTGGTCGCTCCCAGTGTCCCTGCAGACACCTGGTATCGTAGCGCTGCTTTGCCTAGAAAGCTGCATTTCATCTCGCCTGCTGTGTGCTCAGTTTCCGCTTTGATTAATTAGCGCTGTGTTTTCATTGATTGTGCTGCTTACAACGTGCATTGACTAGAAAGCTGCATTTCATCTCGCCTGCTGTATGATCAGTTACCGCTTTGATTAATTAGCGCTGTGTTTTCTTTGATTGGGCTGGTTACAACGTTATTTGCGCGTTTGCCTCCAGCGCTCCGCTCTGCTCCCCCCTCCGCCTCCATTTTGTTTGTTGTTGTCGTCCTCGTGTGCCCGCCCCGCCTCCCAGCTGAGACGCACTCCCTCTGTCCTGAAATAGCGCTCCTCACCCTGAACACATCGTGACTCGCTCCTCTCTCACGAGCCGAGTGGTCGCTCCCAGTGTCCCTGCAGACACCTGGTATCGTAGCGCTGCTTTGCCTAGAAAGCTGCATTTCATCTCGCCTGCTGTGTGCTCAGTTTCCGCTTTGATTAATTAGCGCTGTGTTTTCATTGATTGTGCTGCTTACAACGTGCATTGACTAGAAAGCTGCATTTCATCTCGCCTGCTGTATTGACTAGAAAGCTGCATTTCATCTCGCCTGCTGTATGATCAGTTACCGCTTTGATTAATTAGCGCTGTGTTTTCTTTGATTGGGCTGGTTACAACGTTATTTGCGCGTTTGCATCCAGCGCTCCGCTCTGCTCCCCCCTCCGCCTCCATTTTGTTTGTTGTTGTCGTCCTCGTGTGCCCGCCCCGCCTCCCAGCTGAGACGCCCTCCCTCTGTCCTGAAATAGCGCTCCTCACCCTGAACACATCGTGACTCGCTCCTCTCTCACGAGCCGAGTGGTCGCTCCCAGTGTCCCTGCAGACACCTGGTATCGTAGCGCTGCTTTGCCTAGAAAGCTGCATTTCATCTCGCCTGCTATGTGCTCAGTTTCCGCTTTGATTAATTAGCGCTGTGTTTTCTTTGATTGGGCTGGTTACAACGTTATTTGCGCGTTTGCCTCCAGCGCTCCGCTCTGCTCCCCCCTCCGCCTCCATTTTGTTTGTTGTTGTCGTCCTCGTGTGCCCGCCCCGCCTCCCAGCTGAGACGCCCTCCCTCTGTCCTGAAATAGCGCTCCTCACCCTGAACACATCATGACTCGCTCCTCTCTCACGAGCCGAGTGGTCGCTCCCAGTGTCCCTGCAGACACCTGGTATCGTAGCGCTGCTTTGCCTAGAAAGCTGCATTTCATCTCGCCTGCTGTGTGCTCAGTTTCCGCTTTGATTAATTAGCGCTGTGTTTTCATTGATTGTGCTGCTTACAACGTGCATTGACTAGAAAGCTGCATTTCATCTCGCCTGCTGTATTGACTAAAAAGCTGCATTTCATCTCGCCTGCTGTATGATCAGTTACCGCTTTGATTAATTAGCGCTGTGTTTTCTTTGATTGGGCTGGTTACAACGTTATTTGCGCGTTTGCCTCCAGCGCTCCGCTCTGCTCCCCCCTCCGCCTCCATTTTGTTTGTTGTTGTCGTCCTCGTGTGCCCGCCCCGCCTCCCAGCTGAGACGCCCTCCCTCTGTCCTGAAATAGCGCTCCTCACCCTGAACACATCGTGACTCGCTCCTCTCTCACGAGCCGAGTGGTCGCTCCCAGTGTCCCTGCAGACACCTGGTATCGTAGCGCTGCTTTGCCTAGAAAGCTGCATTTCATCTCGCTTGCTGTGTGCTCAGTTTCCGCTTTGATTAATTAGCGCTGTGTTTTCTTTGATTGGGCTGGTTACAACGTTATTTGCGCGTTTGCCTCCAGCGCTCCACTCTGCTCCCCCCTCCGCCTCCATTTTGTTTATTGTTGTCGTCCTCGTGTGCCCGCCCCGCCTCCCAGCTGAGACGCCCTCGCCCCTCCCCCTCCACTCTCCATATATGACAGTTGTTCCCGCGCGCAGCGTTTACGCGCAGCGACCGCGCCCAACCCGCGCCGAAGGTGCGCCAAAGGTAAGCCCGTCTACGCCCGTCCGCGCCTGGACCGCGCCCAGCGCCAGACCCCCTGCCCCTCGCGCTGCCCAGCCCTCCCGCATTACCTACGATGCCGCCACCCTCCTAGCCCTTAACCCCGGTCGCGCCCCCAACTGCGTCCAAGCCGCTCCTGGACACACCCATGGACTTTTCTCTTGCTACTCCTGCAAATTCAGCGGCACCAACAACATCTCCGCTACGACCACACCACAGATTCCCGACCCCAATCACCTACAATGCATCCTTCTCAACACCCGATCGGTCCACAGGCACGCCATTGACCTATGGAATCTACTAGACACCATCTCTCCAGACGTAGCCTTCCTAACAGAAACATGGATGAACGCTTCCTCCGCCCCAGACATCACCATTGCCATCCCTGAAGATTATAAGATCACACGCAAGGACCGTACCGGCCACACAGGAGGAGGAATCGCTATCGTCCATAAGAAATCAATCCGCATCTCAACCAGCTCTGACGCCAACCTCGCCAACTCCGAACACCTTCACTTCCAGATCCACATCGACCCCAAGACCACACTCAGAGGCACCCTCCTCTACAGACCACCAGGACCCCGCGCAAAATTCAGTGAAGACATCACGGACATCATCACTCCACACGCGCTCCCCTCCAAAGACTACATCCTTCTGGGAGACCTCAACTTTCACCTTGAAAAGATCAACAACCGCAACACCACCACCCTCTTGGACAACCTCGCCAACCTCGGACTTAAACAGCTGGTCACTTCCCCCACCCACATCGCAGGCCACACACTCGACCCCATCTTCACCTCCAGCAAACATGTCTCCTTCGACCACACTTCGGATCTCCTCTGGACTGACCACAGCTGCGTTCACTTCACCTACAACAAGCCAAAACCCACCAACCACCTCCAACCAACTCTGCAAAGAAACTGGAACAAAATCACCATCGACCAGATCTCCTCATCGCTCCTTCTAAACACCCCAGCCCACTCTTCTAACCCAAACCAAGCCGCCGCCAACTTCACCCTTTGGTTATCCAACACCGCCGACACCTTAGCACCACTGAAAAAACGTCAAAGCAAACCTGGCAGCAAGAAGGCCTCATGGTTCAACGATGATCTTAAGAAGTCCAAGAAAATCTGCCGCTCCCTCGAAAAGGCCTGGAAAAAAGACCCAACCACTAACACCAAGGACGCCTTCAAAAACGCCACCCGCACACACCACCAATTAATCCGAAAGGCCAAGAAAACAGCATTCAAGGATCGACTTGACAACAACGCCCACAACAGCAAGGAACTTTTCAACATCGTCAAGGAATTTACCAATCCCTCGGCCAACTCCAACGACATCACCCCCTCTCAAGCCCTCTGTGACTCCCTAGCCTCATTCTTCCACAACAAAATCGCAGACATCCACAACAGCTTCGACAACCAACCCGGAGACCAACCCACCGAACCATATGCTGAACATTCTCCCCCCTTGAACACCCTTAACGACTGGAACCCAATCTCCACTGAGGACACCATCCGCCTGATGAACTCCATCCACTCAGGATCCCCCACAGACCCATGTCCTCACCACATCTTCAACAAAGCAGACTCCGTCATAGCACCGCATCTCCGAGACGTCATCAACTGCTCCTTCAACTCCGCCACCTTCCCGGAAAGCTGGAAACACGCTGAACTCGCCGCCCTTCTGAAAAAACCCACAGCGGACCCCACCGAACTCAAAAATTACCGCCCCATTTCGCTCCTTCCATTCCCGGCCAAAGTAATCGAGAAAGCTGTCAACAACCAGCTCGCCGCTTTCCTCGAAGCCAACAAATCCCTCGACTCCTCACAGTCCGGCTTCCGAGCAAAACACAGCACTGAGACCGCCCTCATCGCAGCAACAGACGACATTCGAACACTACTGGACAATGGAGACACAGTCGCCCTCATCCTCCTCGACCTCTCTGCAGCCTTCGACACAGTCTGCCACAGCACCCTTTTACAACGCCTCAGAAATATCGGAATACAAGGAAAAGCACTTGAATGGATCACCTCGTTCCTCACCGGAAGAACCCAGAGAGTCCGCCTTCCACCATTCAAGTCCGAGGCCACTGAAGTCATCTGTGGCGTACCACAAGGATCCTCACTCAGTCCCACCCTCTTCAACGTATACATGAGCCCCCTCGCGACCATCGCCCGCCAACACAACCTCAACATCATCTCTTACGCGGATGACACTCAACTGATCCTTTCTCTCACCAATGACCCCAGCACCGCCAAAACTAACCTACACGAAGGAATGAAAGAAGTGGCCGAATGGATGAAACACAGTCGTCTGAAACTGAACTCAGATAAAACAGAAGTCCTCATCTTAGGTACTTCCCCCTCTGCATGGGACGACTCTTGGTGGCCGGAAGCCCTTGGAAAAGCACCCATCCCGACAGACCACGCACGGAACCTAGGCATTATCCTGGATTCTTCACTCTCAATGAACAGACAAGTCAGCGCCGTATCCTCATCCTGCTTCAACATCCTTCGCATGCTCAAAAAAACATTTCGCTGGATCCCCATCGAAACCAGAAAAACAGTCAACCATGCTCTGGTCACGAGCCGACTGGACTACGGAAACACCCTCTACGCAGGCACTACCGCTAAACTCCAGAAGAAACTCCAACGAATCCAAAACGCCTCAGCCAGGATCATATTAGACATCCCGCGCAACGAACACATCTCTGGTCACCTGAAATACCTCCATTGGCTACCCGTCAATAAGAGGATCACTTTCCGACTGCTAACCCACGCACACAAATCACTCTACGACATCGGACCAGAATGCCTCAACTCTCGACTGTCCTTCTACACCCCCTCCCGCCAACTACGTTCTTCCAGCCAAGCCCTCGCCACTGTACCTCGCATCAACAAGACCACAATGGGAGGTAGATCCTTCTCATACCTGGCTGCTAAAACATGGAACTCACTCCCCACTTACCTTCGCCTTACCCAGAACCACCTAGCATTCAGAAAGCAACTTAAAACGTGGATATTTGACAAGTAATCCTCCTCCCCTCCCTAAGCGCCTTGAGACCCTCTGGGTATGTAGTGCGCTATATAAATTCTTTGACTTGACTTGACTTGACTTGCAACTCAATGAAAGCCTTCATACAGTCGTTGTCCCATGGTACCGGATCACTCACGTCCTTGTGCGTCAGTTTCTGCAAAGGCTTGGCCTTTAAGGAGAAGTTGGCAATCCACTGACGATAGTAGCCAACCATCCCCAAGAACATCCTGACCTCTCTCTGTGTTGAAGGCACCATCATGTTCAGAATTGCCTCAATCCAGTCTGGCGACACCTTCTCTATCCTGTGCCCCAGATACTGCACCTCATTCAAGCAATACTGCAACTTATTTGGCAACACCTTGTGTCCGTTCTCTGCCAAATGGTTCAGTAAGGCAATGGTATCAATCCTGCATGCATCCTCAGTCTCTGACGCAACAAGGAGATCGTCTATGTACTGGACGAGAACAGAGTTCTGCGGCAGTACTAGACTCTTAAGGTTCTTTTTCAAGATCTGATTGAAGATCGATGGGCTCTTTGTATACCCCTGAGGGATTCGGCACCGCGTGTAAGACATGATTTTCCAGCCTGAAAGCAAATAAAAATTGGCTCTCTTCATGCAGAGGTATCGAAAAGAAAGCCTGACAGAGGTTGATCACGGTGAACCACTCAGCTTGGCACGGGATCTGAAACAGGATCACAGATGGATTCGGTACCACTGGACAACAGGGAACAACTATGTTGTTTACCCGGCGCAGGTACTGTACAATTCTAACGATTGGCGAGTTACATGGACTCCCCAATATCTCCTTCAGTATTCCCTGTTTAACCATAGATTCAATACCAGGCTTTATCCCTGCAATTGTTTCTGGGGTCAAATTGTACTGAGGTGTTCTGGGGAAATCAACATTCTCCTTGACCTGAATCTTAACTGGCTCAATACCCTTAATAAATCCTATGTCTTCTCCAGTACAGTCCCACACCACACTCATCCATCCACCCAGTCACTCATCCATCATCCATCTATACTCCAACCCTTGCTCACTTATCCATCCACTCACTCACCCACCAACCCTCCCTACTATGTTATTTATGAACCTTTTTTGCCGAGCAGACATGTACACACAAAGTGCCACCCATTTTCTTTCAAATACCTCCTGAGAGTGTCTTGATTTCCTCTCTCACTTTTTTCTTGCAAAAAACAGGCATACAAATGCAAGCAAACACTCAAACATAGCAAACACACAAAAGACTTGCGTATGTTAAAAGCCATGTTATACTCTTCACCTACCATGGCTTTCTTGATTGCCACTGCCAGGGGACTGCCATGATTCCTGTGTTTGTGCAAATGCGGAGGATAGTGTAAATGTGGTTGACAGCACAGGGCCTGAACGGACCCTGATCGGTCAAGCAAAGAGTGATGGTGAGCACCCAGACATTATGCAAACAAGCCCTGCTGAATAGCTCAGCTGGGCCTCAGATGGGGGGGCTACAGAAGCGGCAACTTGGCTGCCAGACACGTTCCCCTCCTGCTCATTCGCACTCTCAGCCAATGAGCCTACCTTTTCATGATTACCGGTACTCTCCTCTGCAGTAGAGAAGTGCCGGTACTCCGAGTGATAAATTTAAGAAGTGCCAGTACTCAGTACAGGTGAGTACCGGCCCATTCAAAGCACTGGAAATATGTCTGAAAAAGAATGTTGCGTTGTGAAAACGTCTGACGTAGCCTAGAAGCCTTGTTGAGTGGATGAAACCCTAGATTCACAAAGGTGAAGCTAAGGCTGGAGCTAAGATTCCTTATTAGATCTGGTGAAAGGTTTGAGTGGGGTACGTAGATGTGAACAGAATGGTAACGAGTCAAAATATCTAGTTTTTAATTTCGACTAGACATATTATCGAGTTAAAAATATAGAATAGACATAATATCGACTAGACATAATATAGACTACGAAAATATCGACTAGAAAAAAAAATTATCGACTAGAATAGCAAAAATATCGAATCAAAAATATAGAATGGACATATTATCGACTAGACAGAATATAGACAACAAAAATATCGAATTTAAGGTAAGTTAATATTAATATTTAATTTTTGTGTAATATAATTCTGTAGCGGGTTGTGGGTTTATAGGGGAATAGGGTGGGAAGTAATTTAATTATAATTAATTAAATATGTTATTTTATGTATTGGTATTTATTTAGAATTAATTGTTAAATTATTATTAATTGGTAATTAATTAAAATATAATTGGTAATTAAATTTAATTGATTAATTGATAAATATGTTAATTTTAGTAATTTATTTTCTGTAGCGGGTTGTGGGTTTATAGGGGAATAGGGTGGGAAGTAATTTTATTATAATTAATTAAATATGTAAATTAATTTTTGGGTATTTATTTAGAATTAATTGTTAATTAATTATTAATTGGCAATTAATTAAAATATAATTGCTAATGAAATTTAATTGATTAATTGATAAATATGTTAATTTTAGTAATGTATTTTCTGTAGCGGGTTGTGGGTTTATAGGGGAATAGGGTGGCAAGTAATTTATTATAATTCATTAAATATGTTATTTTAATTATTGGTATTTATTTAGAATTAATTGTAAATTAATTATTAATTTGTAATTAAATAAAATATATTTTTAATTTATTGTAATTGATTAATTGATAATTATGTTACTTTTATTAAATTAATTTCTGTAGTGGGTTGTGTGTTTTAGGGGAATAGATTGTGAAGTAATTTAATTGTAAGTATTTACATTTTTGAATAAAACATTTATTGAGTTAATTTTTCAAAATACGTTTAAATTGTTAATTATTCTATTATTAATAGGTAAATAATTAGTATTAGTAGGTAATTTATATTATTAAATAAATGTTATTTGTATTTTAAATTGATTATTTAATATATTTTACACAACTGTAAAATATTTTAATTAATTTGTAATTGGTGTTACTATTTATAATATTTATGTTTAAATAAGAACTATTTACTTGCCCTACTATTGCACTCACTGTAGTTGGAATAGTAATTTTAGCCCTACGCTATCCAGCGCTTTCCCTACTGTTGCACTCACTGGAGTTGGAATAGTAATTTTTACCCCTACACTATCCAACGCTTTCCCTACTATTGCACCCACTGGAGTGGGAATAGTCATTTTTACCCCTACGCTATCCAACGCTTTCTCTACTGTTGCACTCTCTGGAGTGGGAATAGTAATTTTAACCCTACGCTATCCAATGCTTACCCTACTGTTGCACTCACTGGAGTTGGAATAGTAAATTAAACCCCTACGCTATCCAACGCTTTCCCTACTGGTGCACTCTCTGGAGTGGGAATAGTAATTTTTACCCCTACGCTATCCAACGCTTACCCTACTGTTGCACTCACTCGAGTTGGAATAGTAATTTAAACCCCTACGCTATCCAATGTATTCCCTACTGTTGCACTCTCTGGAGTGGGAATAGTAATTTTTACCCCTACGCTAATCAATGCTTTCCCTACTGTTGCACTCACTCGAGTTGGAATAGTAATTTTAACCCCTACGCTATCTAACGCTTACCCTACTGTTGCACTCACTGGAGTGGGAATAGTAATTTTTATCCCTACGCTATCTCCTTACTGTTGCACTCTTTGGAGTAGGAATAGTCATTTTTACCCCTACGCTATCCAACGCTTTCCCTACTGTTGCACTCTCTGGAGTGGGAATAGTAATTTTTACCCCTACGCTATCCAATGCTTTCCCTACTGTTGCACCCACTGGAGTGGGAATAGTAATTTTTACCCCTACGCTATCCAATGCTTTCCCTACTGTTGCACTCTCTGGAGTGGGAATAGTAATTTTTACCCCTACGCTATCCAACGCTTTCCCTACTGTTGCACTCTCTGGAGTGGGAACAGTAATTTTTACCCCTACGCTATCCAATGCTTTCCCTATTGTTGCACTCTTTGGAGTGGGAATAGTCATTTTTACCCCTACGCTATCCCACGCTTTTCCTACTGTTGCACTCGCTGGAGTGGGAATAGTAATTTTTACCCGTACGCTATCCAACGCTTTCCTTACTGTTGCACTCTCTGGAGTCGGAATAGTAATTTTTACCCCTACGCTATCCAACGCTTTCCCTACTGTTGCACTTGCTGGAGTGGGAATAGTGATTTTTACCCCTACGCTATCCAATGCTTTCTCTACTGTTGCACTCACTGGAGTCGTTACAGTAAATTTAACCCTTTTGCTATCCTACGTAAAAAATATTGTATATGTTTTGTAAATAATATGTATATATAAATATATATATATATATATATATATATATATATATATATATATAGATTCCAACCGGAGGTTGCGGCGCTTCCACAACAAAACCCAGTGCGCAGACACAAATGGATAAATCCACAGCCAGACTTCAAAGGTATTTTCTTCGTCCTTTTTATTTCATCAAAGTGCAGAGGTGCAACACACTGCCAAACAGACGCGTTTCGGGCGTGAACGCCCTTGCTCACTGTCAGCGGGTAAGCGGTATATACAAGGTTTATATACATTGGTTGATTGTTTAAAACGCGCCAAACTGCCTCAATCAGTTACATTGAACTAAAAGAAGGACTCAAGCTGCAACCTTTA
This sequence comes from Lissotriton vulgaris, assembly GCF_964263255.1. NCBI lineage: Eukaryota > Metazoa > Chordata > Amphibia > Caudata > Salamandridae > Lissotriton > Lissotriton vulgaris. The sequence goes on along the minus strand of NC_141691.1, from coordinate 117,478,330 downwards.
GTACTATAGAATGCAGTCAATGGTTCAGCCATATTGCAACGGGACCAAATTTGAGGTAGTTGTACACATACATTTGAAGATATATACAGCAGAGAATCAACCCATATTTACAACGACTGCGGTGTAATTATTTACAACTTATGCAAGGAGTACATTTATGCAAACATTTTCCATGTGCAAATACGCAAAAATAGTTTGTTGTGCAAATACGCCACTTAATAACTGTACAAATACAGTAGTATATACACTGAAATAAAAAATGCATATATATAATAAAGTGCAAATGCTTAGCTGCCTGGTCAATTGTAAACAATTCACGTGCAAATACGCAAAGTTATTAAAACATACAAATATGTAATAACTGATTTATGCATTTCATATATATACAAAAAAAGAATTGAAATCAAGTCCTTGCATGTGCATATCTCCTACCGCAGCACTGATCTCAAGTTGTGGGCGATTCTGTATCAAATAAATACACTACGATATATATATAAGTATTAAAAATATATATATTTTTCTAGTTACATTAATTATTTCTCAAGTTTTTTGTTTATTTAAGTATTTTAAATATGTTTACATTAATTTAATTTAATGTTATATTACTTTTAATTTACTTTTAAGACATTTAAAAAATTCGATATTTTGACAGTCTATATTTTTTACACTCAATATTTTGGAGTCGATATTTTTGTACTTACCTGTTTGAAGATAGGGAGTCGATATTCTTGCAGTCGATATTTTTACCTCGATATTTTGTCCTCTTGATATTTTGACTGTTGATGTTCTGTCAGTGATCCAAACAGAATCACAAGTGGAAAGGCGCAGGGTGAGTCAAGTGATCTAAACAGAATCACAAGTGGAAAGGCGCAGGGTGAGTCAAAAGTGAGAGAATAGTAGAGCAGGAGTATCAGGCAGACATAGCTTCTAATGGTGACGCCGTATGATCTGGTGTCTCAAGAGCTTCCGCCTGAAACTGCCACACTGATTCCCAAAGGTCCAGAGGGGACCACCTCTCCTTCTCCTTTTGCGAATCAGTTACTGAATCAGATGCCGCCCCAGCTTGGGAGTTGGTAGCAGATCAATGGTTTGAGACCATATTTAAAGTTGCCAACCATTGGTCCATATCTTACCCACTCACAATTTGGAAGAAAACCCCTTAACACTCCGCTTACAAATTGCGATTCGATAAAACTTTCTAGACACTTTTGCGATCTGGAAAACGTTTTCTTCCGTGAGAGTGTATTTCCTTTCCCAATGTTCAGGCATGCTGTTGGTTAGCGCAAGGGCCATGATTGAAACGTTAGTGTCCATGGGTTGTCATGTGCATCATCCAAGGTTAGTGCAAAGTTTGAGGTATCAGCAGTAGGAGGCTGTGAGATGTGAGATGTGAGAGCACAAGCCTATGAAATTGCTGGTTGTTAGTATACATGAAGAAGTGAGGAAGGCTTCACAGTGAATGTCTCTGCAGTCCATGAGAGGCAAGATAGGTAGCTGGAAGCTGCTAGGGCCCTTCCTTAGCTCTGACAGTCTGAGCAACCAGTGCGCTTGTGTTGTTAACTACAAGAATAGTCATCATGTGACACTGAGTTAGACAAAAGCGAAAAACCTCACATTTCTATGACACAGAGACTTAGGACCAGATTCACAAAGGTAAACGTAGACCTGTAGTCTCAGTTAAGACCTGAAGACTGAGTTTAAACCTAAATTCTAAGTTTAGACCTAAAGTCTAACCTTAGACCTGAATTTTAAGTTTAGACCTGAAGTCTAACTTTAGACCTGAAGGCTAGACTTCAATTCTAAAGTTGGACTTCAAGTCTAAAGTTACACTTTAGGGCTAAAGTTAGATTTTAGGTCTAAACTAAGACTTCAGGTCTAAAGTTAGATTTCAGGTATAAAGATAGATTTTAGATCCAAACTAAGACTTCAGGCCTAAAATTAGACTTCAGGTCTAAAGTTAGACTTTAGGTCTAAAGTTAGACTTCAGGTCCAAAATTAGACTTCATGTCTAAAGATAGATTTTAGATCTAAACTTAGACTTCAGGTCTATACAGAGGCTTCAGGTCTAAAGTTAGGCTTCAGGTATAAGTTTACATTTGTGTATCAGGCCCTAAATGTCTAGGGGAAATCTCATGCTAGTTGGTGGACAGTCTCTGTAGGCAAGGTTTGTAGGAATCCCCCAAGAGACTCCCTCCTGGCAGTTGGAAAAGAAGCATAGTCAGTATTACTTGCCCCAATAATGTCTAGTTACCATGTCTGTCAGTTCACAGTACCAGGCCTCTTCTGAGATGCTAAGTCAGTGAATGCAGATGTGGTGAAAAGTCAGTGTTGAATGGAGTACATGTACTAAAGGCTGCCTGAGCCTATAGAGAACAGCGTCCTTTGAGAGGGTACGCATCTGGCGACCTGGGTTGCTGTCCCTGATTCAGCCTATAGTGGCATAGGGGAGCAGCAGCTCACTTTGTGTCTTCACTCCAGATGCCTTAGCACCAAGGGAACATCTGGCAGCAGGGTTCTCGTAGACCCTTCACTCACCATGTCTGTCAGCAGGAGCATACTACCCTAATGGCAGGTGGGCTTTACAATCCAATGGGAATCTGAGTTTCACCTCCCGAGACCCGCCTCCTGTGCCTACTCTGCACTATGTCCATATGACTGTATTTTAATGTGTCTGGAATTGTGACCGATGTATACTATGTCCAATATAAAATGTTTGTTACTCTATATAAAATTGTGGCTAATAACGCCTTATCATATGTACCTCCATACTGTTACATATAAAATGGTGTCTCTTACTATGTCCCAAATTACTATATATATAACTATGTACTTAAATGTGCTTCATTTTTACAGTGTCCCATAGAAGTGGGGGTGACTTTGTATGCACGTGTGTGTAGTTGCGCTGTCTCTTTTATACCTGCAAAGTACTACCTTCCTCCTTGTGCCACATTTACCCTGTCTCCAATAGAAGTGGATGTTTCTCAGTATGTAATTGTGCATAATGGCATTGTGGCCTAGGCACCTGGATATTACTTTGTACAACACGGAGTCACATTTGCACTATGTGTTCTCATTAATCTAGCATTCCTTTTCAAGAAATGACATGTTTATCACTTCAAATTCAAATGTAAGCTGTGCTGGGTGCAATCTTGGCTCCAGACCACCCTCTGGAAGCTAGAGAACCGGTGAAACATCAAACTGCACTGGAGAAGCCCCCACTGATCCCCAAAGGACAGACATATATGTCCCATGTAACTCTAGGTTACTGTGTAAAATAATGAATTTCCGTCTGCTCCACGTGCATAGCGCCCAGACTCCCCTTTCGGGCCTAGTGTGTGTTATAGAAAACCAACATAAATAAGTGCAAACAAATAGTAAAGGATCTTATTATTCCCAAAGGTATTCTTTATTTAAAATAGAATGAATAATACCCCTCTACTGGTTTGAAATTTTTCAGGAAAATTGCCATTGTATGGTATTGTAACTGCATTCATATAGCGCTTTCTGCCCGTGACGAGACGCTGAGTGATTTATGGCGAGGAAATTGTTAATTATGGGAGTGCAATGAGTAGATAGGCTAGAAAAGGATAGGTGCTTCAGGAATTGTTATTCAGAGAGGGTGATTATGATTTGAAAGGAGTGGGGTTTGTGGTTAGTTTAGTGTAGTAGAGAGTAAGGCGGCAGGCACGCGACAGAGAGGGGTACACGAAGAGAAAGGAGGGGGCCGTCATCGGCCCCACCGCGGGTATGGAGGGGCACCGGCCCCCCTCCCCCTTGCTTGTTATCCCTGGTGGGGTGTGCCCCACTGCGTCATCATGACGCGGTGGGCACACCACATCATTGATTGGGCCAAGGGCTCTCAAGTGACCCGGAAGCAATTGGATTGCTTCCGGGTCAAGGGGGAGCAGGGGTCAGGCCGGTTAGAACTGACCTGGGCAAACATGGGGTTTTAAAGGCCGGGGAGCACGGAAGATGTTCTCTTGTTCCAGAGCTCCCAGGCCTGCCCTACCCAGCCTTCTAGGAGGCTGTCATCGTTTTTCCCCACACACCATCCCCTAACAGCAGATATTGGTTATGGTATTGTAAGGTTGTAAATATGGTTTTTCCCAATGTGACAGGTGTGTCGTATGATTATTTTTGTTCCTTAGAACTATATCCCGTTTGTAGTAATCGTCGTATTTATTGCTTTTCCTTGGTCAGGGGGTAAGGTCATGATTGGTGAGCAGTCAACTTAAGGTCCTTAGTGTCGTGCTTGGCAATCCTCACCTCCAGTTGGTTGGCAAAATCAATGCGTATGCGCGAAGGGCCGAGCATGCTTAGATACATCATTCCCGACATTTAACCACCCCCTTCCCTGCATTGAATGCTTCGCGTTCCGTTCCGGTTCAGAGGTCGTTTGTAGCTCGTTTCCGGGTCACGATGGTGGCGAGCAGCGGGATCCGTCGGGACTTCGGCAGGCGTCGGGTCGTCTCCTGGCAAGTACTGTCAATTGAACTGAGATCAAAGTTGTATGCACCTTTTCATAGAGTGTGAGGTGCGATTGTGTAGTTTCACTCGCGAGTCCTTTACACATTGTTTATATAGCCTTGGCAGCATTTCCCTGAGTTACTAAGGGATTGTCTAAGATTATTTTTGCAGTTTTTTGGGAGTAATAATTTCCACGCGGTGCGTGGTAGATTTATGGTGAATTTGGAAGACTGTGTTCTTCCCTGGTTACTGTCCGGGACTAGTGGAGCATTGATACTAGTCTCAGAGCCTTGTTATAGTTTACCTGGAACTAGAGGAGTGTTGATTCTAGTTCCAGTCTTTAAGGCTTTATTTAAACCAATACACAGGTGGGCAGAAAGTTGTATTTCTTCTCATTTACCTGTGTAGCACAGAGATAAGGATACTCACTTTACAATATATTACAGGATACTAAAACTACCATTCCTGGCTACCATGTCAATGTTAATGTTAATATAAATTTATTAAGCGCTCGCACGCCCGGGGGCTTCATGGCACTATAGAGGAAACACAGCGCACCGGTTAGAGACAGAGATGGAGCAGCTCAGCAATACGCCTGGGAAAAGAGCCAGGTTTTAACCCCATGGCTGCTAGGCGTTTTCCCGTCCTGCGCTGGGGATTATTGTTTTACATTATTTTATGACGAGCTGGCCTTGTCATCCGCGCACGGCAGGTAAGCGCCATGACGAGCCCAGCTCGTCATTAGCCTCGAAGGGGTTAAGGGAGTGTCTGAAGCTCAGGATGTTATCACTCAGTTTTAATTGAGAGGAAGGCAGTTCCAGAAGGTGGCTGCAAGGTGGTCAAAGCAGCAGCCTCCGAGACGCTTCCTCTTATAAGAGGGAATGATCAGAAGGGATTTGTGAGTGGACCGGAGATTACGGGAAGGGTTATATCTATTGAATAGATCTCTAATAAACTGAGGGCCAGAGTCATGTAGGGACTTAAATAGAATGCACCCGGTTTTGAAGGCTACTCGCTGCTCAACGGGCAGCCAGTGTAGCTGTTTCAGCCCTGATCTGACAGACTGCCTTTTAGATAGGTTCAGAATAAGTCTCGCTGCCTGGTTTTGAACCAACTGGAGGCGTTTTAACTCTCCAGCTGGGAGCCCAAGGTAGAGGCTATTGGAAAAGTCTAGTCTAGACAGGACCAGAGAAATGACAATCTGAGTAAGGGCAGCCGAGGAGAAAAAGCAGGCAATTTTCTTAATTTTCTTCAGTTGAAAGAAGCAGGATGACACAACTGCGCCTACCTGTCTTTTCAGGGAGAGATCCTCGCTGATAAAAATCCCCAAGCTCTTAACTGAAGATGACTTGGACGGAGGGGCTCCCATGCTAGATGGCCAGAAGCTAGGGTTCCAACTAAGTGCACTCTGCCCAGGCAAGACCAGTTCAGTCTTGTCTGGGTTGAGTTTCAAATGCTTGCAGCTCATCCAACTCAGGATGTGAGACATGGTGTTTTGAAAATCTTCCACTGAGTCCTTGGTGTTTAAAGGAAAGATGAGCTGCAAATCATCTGCATAGTTGAAGATGGTAACATTCGCTTCCCTGAGAGAATACAGAAGAGGGCGTAGGTATAAATTAAAAAGCAAAGGTGATAATGACGAGCCCTGGGGTACTCTACAGGTGGTAGGTATAGTGGGGCTGTGAAAGAACCCAGTCTGACAGATTGAGTGCGACCAGTGATGAATGAGCGAATCCAGCTCAGTGCAGGGCCCCTAAGACCTGCTTGCTCGACACGGTTGACCAAGATGGCATAGTCAACCGTGTCGAACGCCGCCGAAAGGTCCAGTAGTACCAGAGCCTGGTGGATCCCCCCATCATCGTTCCGCCTCAGAGTATTCTGCACCGTGAGGATAACTGCCTCAGTTGAGTGACAAGGGCGGAAACCCACCTGATTGGGTGCAAGATACTCTGATTCTTCAACAAATTTGGAGATACTATCGCAGACGTGAGCCTCCAGTAGTTTGGCACAGTAAGGCAGCAGTGATATGGGCCTATAGTTGAGAGGGTCCAACGGGTCAGCTCCGACTTTTTTTAACAGGGGAATGAGGAGAGCTTTTTTAAGGTTGTCAGGGACTTTACCCTGTGAGAGAGATCCATTCAGCATGGAAAGCATGCCCTCAGGAATGGTAGTTCCCACCTCTCTCAAAATGTGTGGGGGGCAGATATCATCAGGGGTACACAGACAAAATATCGATTTTTAAATATCGATATACCAAAATATCGAAGTTTAAATATCGATATACAAAAAGATCGAAGGTAAGTAATATCGACAGTCTAAATATCGATATTGGTATGATATCAGTAATATCGAAGTTGTAAATATCGATGTTAACAATATTGAAATTAATAACTTTGATGTTACTAATATCAATTTTTAAATACATTTAGTGTATATTATATTGTATTTATTATGTTTTATTATTTATTTTTAATGTAATTTAATTAAATATTGTCTACTACTGTAGCGGGTTGTGGGTTTATAGGGGAATAGGGTGGGAAGTAATTTAATTATGTTAAATTAATTATTATTAGTAGGAATTATTAATTAATTATTTGAGAATTAATTTTTAATTATTTTTAATTAATTGATTAATTGATAAATATGTTCTGTATCGGGTTATGGGTTTATAGGGGAATAGGGTGGGAAGTAATTTAATAATAATTAATTAATTGATATATGTTTGTACATATTTTAATTAATAATTAATTGGTAATTAATTTCTATTAATTAGTTAATTAATTATTATAATTTTTTACATATTTATAATTATTAATTCGTTGGTAATTAATTATTATTAATTATTTTATTACATTAATTATAATAATTTTTTATATATAATTTATTGTTATTCTTAATTAATTAATTGGGCAAAATAATATTAATTATTACATTAAATTAATTACAGCAAATGTGCTAATATATTTACTTTATTGTTATTGTTAATTAATAATTAATTGGTAATTAAATAATATTAATTAATTTTGGGTACAGGGGTATTTTTAGGGTTCAGGGTCAGTTTTCAGTTCATGGGTACAGGGGTATTTTTAGGGTTCAGGGTCAGTTTTCAGTTCATGGGTAAAGGGGTATTTTTAGGGTTCAGGGTCAGTTTTCAGTTTTTGGGTAAAGGGGTATTTTTAGGGTTCAGGGTCAGTTTTCAGTTCATGGGTACAGGGGTATTTTTAGGGTTCAGGGTCAGTTTTCAGTTCATGGGTAAAGGGGTATTTTTAGGGTTCAGGGTCAGTTTTCAGTTTTTGGATTAAGGGGTATTTTTAGGGTTTAGGGTCAGTTTTCAGTTTTTGGGTAAAGGGGTATTTTTAGGGTTCAGGGTCAGTTTTCAGTTTTTGGGTAAAGGGGTATTTTTAGGGTTTAGGGTCAGTTTTGGGTTTTTGGGGTACAGGGATATTTTTAGGGTTCAGGGTCAGTTTGGGGTTTTTGGGGTACAGGTGTACAGGGTAAAAACAAAAAAATATTACATTACATTAAATAAATTAGATGAAAAAAATTAAAATTACTTTAAATTTTTAAGTATTTTATTTATTTTAAATGTATATGTATTAGTTTTAATTTTGTTTTAATATTTTTATTTAATACTTGTAAAATTATATGTATTTAATTATTATTTTTACATTATTATTAATACATTTAAAAAAACAATATTTTTGATTCCGATATTTTTGTACTTCGATATTATTTTTTCGATATTTTTGTACTTACCTTAATGAAGATAGGATTACGATATTTTTGCTGTCGATATTTTTGCTCCGATATTTTTGCATGTCGATATTCTGTCTGTCGATATTATGTCAGACATTCATCATCAGGTGAGCCAGATTTGACCCTGGCAAAGAGTTTAGATAAGGTGGAACCGTCAATGAGGGGAAAAGATTCCAGGATAGAAGGGTTGTAATAGGTGTCAGCCAGAAGGGAGGGGGACGGAGTGATGAGGATACTTTGTTTTACAGTGCGAATTTTGTTAAAGAAAAAAGAATTCAGAGAATTGCAGAGGTCCTGGGTGGGGGCCACAGGTTGAGAAGTCCTGTCACTGCCACTGAGACTTTCCACGATGTTAAACAGTTCTTTTGATTTATTGCGGGAATCAAGGATTTTTGCCGAAAAATAATCAGTTTTGTGTTTTTGGATAAGTTTCTGATAATCCTTTCGGGCCCTACAGTAATTGGCTTTATCTAGTTCAGAGTATGCTGTTCGCCACTTCCGCTCCTTTTGACGAACTTCAAGTTTTAAGGCTTTCAGATGGGGTGGAAACCACCTGTGAGCGTCATTGGGGCGGGAGAGGGGAAAATTAGAGCAAGGGGCATGCACATCGGCAGCCTGAAGTAGCCAGTTGGAAAAGGCTTCTTCAGTCCCATCAATATCCTGATCTAATGGGGGGAGGGATACAGTTAGAGTGTCAATAAAGGCAGAAATGTCAACTTTCTTCCATATTTTGACTTTCCCTCCTTTCTGAAAAGGCTGTTTTCGATTTTTTGCAGTGGTGATAGTAAAATGAATCAGAAAGTGATCCGACCAGATGCAAGGGGTGATGGAATTAATAGCCAAGGGAATGTTCTGTGACCACATTTGATCAAGGCTATGCCCTTTTTCATGGGTGGGTAGGTGTATTTGTTGGGTCAGATTCATATCTTTGCAACCCTAAGTACATGTTACCAGCTCTCTCATCTCACCCCCGAACATTCTCACAATCCTTACCTTTCCTACTAAAATTAGCACTTACTACACTAACCATTGTTCTTTGTATTCACATAGGACTCCAGTATTCAGAGATTTGGTGGCTCCCCAGGTATATCCGTTACTCCTCCGGTGTATGAAGAAACCTGTGTTTTCTTTTTCCCCCACTTTCCTTGTTTTGTCTCCCTGTGTTCCCTAGACGGGCATCACTATCCGTGCTCAGTGATATCATTCTGGCAGGTGGTGAACCAGTTAGGGGAGGCAGTGGAAAGAGCATCACCTTCCTGGTACTTCTGAGGCAACATTCGTGTCAGGCATCACAGAATGCGAAGCCTTATCTATTTGCCGCCCAAGTACCATGGAGGTGACTTTAGGCGACCTGGCAAACATGATGGGTGATCTCCAGAGGGAGACCCAATCTTTGGCCGATAGATTAGATAGAATGGACATAGATGGTGGGGCGGGTGCTTCAGGCTCACAGACTCCTGTTATACAAGTGGTCACTCCACCTCCACCTATACCCTTAGCTCCCCCAGAAAGATTCAATGGAGACCCTGCCAAATGCGCAGCATTTATTAGTCAGTGCCAATTACATTTTATGTGTAAAGCTACTTGTTTCCCTACGGATCAAGCTAAGGTGGCTTTCGTCCTTTCATATTTAGGAGGCCCTGAGGCAAATTGGGCCATACCCCTAATCGAGAGAGATGATCCCCTACTTCTGGATTATAACGCGTTCAAGAGAGAATTGCCGAAATTATTCGACAAACACACATTCACCCATGCAGCTGATACTGAACTTTTGACACTCAAACAAGGTTCTAAGGATCTAGCTACATATATATTCACTTTTCACCGTTTAGTGGCAGAAGCTGAATGGCCTCGTGAGAAGCGCAGCGCCTTGTTTTATAAGGGGCTGCGTGATGAATTAAAAGACGCGTTAGCTCATGTTGTTGACCCCCCAGATACATGTCCAGAGCTAATTGATCTAGTAGTAAAACTGGATCATCGCTTAGGAGAAAGAAGGAAGGATAACACTAGGAGTGATTTCAATAGGATACCTTTCAAAGACAGCAAAACAGAGACTGAAGGGAGTGTAGAAGCCACAGAACATATGCAGATTGGGAGTATTAAGGGACCCCTTAGTGAAGCAGAAAAACAACGCAGAAGGAATCTTAAACTATGTTTGTATTGTGGCAAAGCTGGGAATTTCCTGAGGGAATGCCCCGTTAATCCTAAACAAAAAAGACAGTCGGAAAACTAGAGGACCCGAAGCCCAGAGAGACTAAGGCATCGGGTCATTCAGGATCAATAGTCTCCTCCTTATCGCATTCACAGAGTCACTTTTTTGTGCCTTCTTTGTTGCAAAGCAATACTCGTCGATTAGAAGTCGCAATAATGATTGATTCCGGAGCTTCCGGTAACTTTATGGATGGTGATTGGGCACAAGAGAACCATTTTTCCTACATACCAAAGGAAAACATGGAAGAGGTATACACCATTGATGGGAGTTCTTTGAAATCTGGCCCAATAACACATACCACAGAGACGTTAGAAGTTGTCATAGCTGACACCCATAGGGAATCTCTTAGCTTTGATATCATTCAATCCCCGCAATTCCCGGTGGTGTTAGGACTTCCATGGTTAAGACTCCATAACCCAACCATAGATTGGCAGACAGAACGGATATTATTCGATTCTGTATCCTGTGTTACACACAAACAACTCATTGCCTCTACGCTGTCCAGTACACCTACCACAATATTAGTAACTACAGCCAGTGAACCCCTGATAGATCCAGTAGATCAGGAGTCAGTAGTTATTGAGAAGAAAAAAGAGGTAGAACAACCGGATGCGAGTTTACCAGAGGTCTATCATATGTATTCATCGATTTTTGATGCCAAGGAAGCCACCAGTCTACCCCCTCATAGGGTATATGACTGTAGAATTGACCTACAAGCAGAGGCTCGTATTCCGACTAGCAGAGTTTATGCTTTGACAGAGAAAGAAAACATTTACCTAAGGGAATATTTGGATAAGATGCTGGATCTCGGGTTCATCAGAGTCTCTAGGTCCCCCGCTTCATCAGCTCTCTTTTTTATCCCTAAACGTGAGGGTGGTTTGCGTTGCTGCATAGATTATCGTTCCCTTAATGCAGTAACCATCAAAAACAGATATCCGTTACCACTCATCTCCTCTCTCCTGGATCAGGTTAAAACCGCTAAGTATTTTACCAAGCTTGATCTAAGAGGGGCATATCATCTTGTGAGAGTGAGAGAAGGAGATGAGTGGAAAACGGCGTTTTGCACCAAATTCGGATTGTTTGAATATTTGGTGATGCCCTTTGGACTCTGTAATGCGCCTTCAGAGTTCCAGTATTTTATAAATGATGTGCTGAAAGAACTACTAGATAAATGTGTCATCTCCTATATAGATGATCTCCTTATCTATTCAGCTACATTGAAGGAACATGAGGGTCATGTTCAAGCTGTGTTACAGAACTAAAGGATAATTACCTGTTCTGTAAATTGGACAAATGTTTTTTCCACAGGTCCAAAGTTGCCTTTTTGGGGTATATATTGTCATGCCAGGGACTGCAAATGGATCCGCACAAGGTACAGGCTGTTATTCAATGGCCGTCTCCCACTTCCGTTAAGGAGATACAAAGGTTCCTTGGCATCGCCAATTTTTATAGGCGTTTTATAGACCATTTTTCAGAGTTTGTAACACCCATCACCAAACTCCTGAGAAAAGATACGCCATTTGTATGGTCCTCTGAAGCTAAACAGTCTTTTCAGACCTTGAAAAAAGCTTTTACTATGGCCCCTATACTTAGACATCCCGACCAACAGAACCCCTTTGTAGTAGAGGTTGATGCATCCCAAGTGGCAGTAGGAGGAGTGTTATCTCAAGCCCACCCAGAGACTGGAGAATTACATCCTGTAGCCTATTATTCTCATACGCTCACTCCAGCAGAAATCAATTATGCCATTGGAGAAAGAGAGTTGCTTGCAATAAAGAAGGTACTGGAGGAATGGAGGCAGTATCTATTGGGTACCAGATACACAGTAACCATAATAACAGACCATCGCAATTTACAGTATCTCAAAACCACGAAAGCTTTGTCCATGAGGCAGCTGCGATGGACTCAGTTCTTTGGTGGCTATGATTTCGAAATACATTTTAGAGAAGGAAGGAAAAACGGTAAAGCAGATGCTTTGTCCCGTTTGGGTTATGAAAGTCCCCCGATAGATGAACATCCTCCCTCCATCATAGACACCAACAAGATAATCGCAGGTACCTTCACGGAAGAACAATTCCTGAAGGAAGTAGCTAACGCACAACAGAAACCAGAAGCTGATGCCTTTCTCCGGACTCAGAACACTCAAACAAAACAAGGGTTACGATACGTACATAATGGATTATACTTACCTGAAGTTCAACACAGACAGACGGTTATGAATTGGTGCCATGCACAAGGTGTAGCAGGTCATCCAGGGTATAAGAAGACTATTGAATTGGTGAAACGTTATAGTTGGTGGCCAACCCTGAATCAAGATGTACAACATTATGTCAAAACCTGCGCTGTCTGTGCCCAAGGCAAGGCCTCTCACACCAAACCTGTAGTGCTTTTATGTCCTATTCCCTCTCTACCAGGTCCTTGGCACACTGTGTCAATGGACTTCATTGTTGAATTGCCACGCACTAAGAAGGGTAACACCACGGTATTGGTAGTGGTAGATCTATTCACTAAATTAGCACATTTTATACTTTTGTCTAGTCTCCCTACATCAATCACGCTGGCACAAGTTTTTCTACATAACATCATCAGACTAAACGGCATTCCTTATGTTCTTATCACGGACAGGGGTGCACAATTTGTTTCTAAATTCTGGAGACAATTGTGTACTTTGCTACAGATTGACGTTCGGTTGTCCTCTAGCCATCATCCTCAGACTGATGGACAAACCGAACGGGTCAATCAAAACCTGGAACAGTTTGTGAGATGTCAGTCCCTTCAATCGAATCAAGATTGGGATGAAATGATCTGGTTAGCAGAACTATCGTACAATAACAGCCATCACTTCTCTACATTGTTTACTCCCTTTTATGGATCTCATGGTTTCCATCCCAGAGTCTTACCCATTCCTCTGTCAGTTACATGTAACACTCCATCAGTCACCTCTTTGGTTCAACATTTGCAGACAGTGCATACTTCCATACAGGACAATCTAGACAAGGCAAAAGTGGCATATAAGAAAGGAGCAGATGCACATAGAAAACCAGAACCTGTTTATCAGTCAGGGGATAAAGTGTGGCTATCTACCAGACACATTGCTTTGCGTGGTTCTTGTAAATTTAAACCTAAGTTTATAGGGCCTTTTCAGGTGGCAAAGGTCATTAACCCTGTAGCACTACAACTAGACCTGCCTCCATCAATGAGAATACACCCAGTATTCCATGTATCCCTCCTCAAACCCGTTGAACCTGGTACACGCCTCCCACCTATACCAAGTCCGGTGATAGTGGATTCAGAAGAAGAGTATGAAGTTGAAAAGATCATTGATTCTAGACGTTGCAGTTGTAGGTTACAATACTTGATTCATTGGTAAGGGTATGGTATTGAAGAACGTAGTTGGGAACCTGCGTGTCAGATACATGCACCCAGATTGTTACGCCTTTTCCATCGACGATATTCCAACAAACCCAAACCTATTGGCGGAGGAGTAGGAGGGGTGTACTGTCGTGCTTGCGTGCGAGGACGTGGTTGGCAATCCTCACCTCCAGTTGGTTGGCAAAATCAATGCGCATGCGCGAAGGGCCGAGCATGCGCAGATACATCATTCCCGACATTTAACCACCCCCTTCCCTGCATTGAACGCTTCGCGTTCCGTTCCGGTTCAGATGTCGTTTGTAGCTCGTTTCCGGGTCACGGTGGTGGCGAGCAGCGGGATCCGTCGGGACTTCGGCAGGCGTCGGGTCGTCTCCTGGCAAGTACTGTCAATTGAACTGAGATCAAAGGTGTATGCACCTTTTCATAGAGTGTGAGGTGCGATTTTGTAGTTTCACTCGCGAGTCCTTTTCACATTGTTTATATAGCCTTGGCAGCATTTCCCTGAGTTACTAAGGGATTGTCTAAGATTATTTTTGCAGTTTTTTTGGAGTAATGATTTCCATGCGGTGCGTGGTAGATTTATGGTGAATTTGGGAGACTGTGTTCTTCCCTGGTTACTGTCCGGGACTAGTGGAGCATTGATACTAGTCTCAGAGCCTCGTTATAGTTTACCTGGAACTAGAGGAGTGTTGATTCTAGTTCCAGTCTTTAAGGTTTTCTTTAAACCCATACACAGGTGGGCAGAAAGTTGTATTTCTTCTCATTTACCTGTGTAGCACAGAGATAAGGACACTCACTTTACAATATATTACAGGATACAGAGACTACCATTCCTGGCTACCATATCTTGCAACCCTAAGTACATGTTACCAGCTCTCTCATCTCACCCCCGTAGTCAAGTCAAGTCAAGTCAATGAATTTATATAGCGCGCTACATACCCATAGGGTCTCAAGGCGCTTGAGGAAGGGTGGGGAATTACTTGTCGAATATCCAGGTTTTAAGTTGCTTTCTGAATGCTAGGTGGTTCTGAGTGAGGCGAAGGTGAATGGGAAGTGAGTTCCAGGTTGTAGCCGCCAGGTAGGAGAAGGATCTTCCTCCCATGGTGGTTTTGTTGATGCGAGGTACAGCAGCAAGAGCTTGATTGGAAGAGCGTAGCTGGCGGGAGGGGGGGGTGTAGAAGGAAAGTCGTGTGTTGAGGCATTCGGGTCCAAGTTCGTAAAGTGCTTTGTGTGCGTGAGTTAGGAGGCGGAATGTTATCCTCTTATTGACGGGGAGCCAGTGGAGGTCTTTCAGGTGATCAGAAATGTGGTCATTACGCTGCATGTCTAGTATGAGTCTGGCTGATGCGTTCTGGATGCGTTGGAGTCTTTTCTGAAGTTTTGCAGTGGTACCGGCGTATAGGGTGTTTCCGTAGTCCAGGCGGCTTGTAACCAGTGCGTGGGTGACTGTTTTTCTAGTTTCTGTGGGGATCCAGCGAAATGTTTTTTTGAGCATGCGGAGAATGTTGAAGCAAGACGATGAAACGGCGTTGACTTGTTTGGTCATCGAGAGTGAGGAGTCCAGAATGACGCCCAAGTTCCGTGCGTGGTCCGTCGGGATGGGTGCTTTTCCAAGGGCCTCTGGCCACCAAGAGTCGTCCCAGTCGGAGGGGGAGGTACCTAAGATAAGGACTTCTGTTTTGTCTAAATTCAGTTTCAGACGGCTGTGCTTCATCCACTCGGCTACTTCTTTCATTCCTTCGTGTAGATTGGTTTTGGCGGTGTTAGGGTCTTTGGTGAGTGAGAGGATCAGTTGGGTGTCATCAGCGTAGGAGATGATGTTGAAGTTGTGTTGGCGTGCGATGGCCGCGAGGGGGCTCATGTATACGTTGAAGAGGGTGGGGCTGAGTGAAGATCCTTGTGGCACGCCGCAGATGACTTCAGTAGCCTCCAAATTGAATGGTGGGAGGCGGAATCTTTGAGTCCTTCCGGCAAGGAACGAGGTGATCCATTCCAGTGCTTTTCCTTGGATTCCGATGTTTCTGAGGCGTTGTAACAGGGTGCTGTGACAGACTGTGTCGAAGGCTGCGGATAGGTCGAGGAAGATGAGGGCGACTGTGTCTCCATTGTCCAGTAGAGTTCGAATGTCGTCTGTTGCAGCGATGAGTGCGGTCTCAGTGCTGTGTTTGGCTCGGAAGCCGGACTGTGAGGAGTCGAGGGATTTGTTGGTTTCGAGGAAGGCGGCGAGCTGGTTGTTGACGGCTTTCTCGATGACTTTGGCCGGGAATGGAAGGAGCGAGATGGGGCGGTAGTTTTTGAGTTCGGTGGGGTCAGCTGTGGGTTTTTTCAGAAGGGCGCTGAGTTCGGCGTGTTTCCAGCTTTCCGGGAAGGTGGCGGAGTTGAGGGAGCAGTTGATGACGTCTCGGAGGTGTGGTGCTCTGATGGAGTCAGCTTTGTTGAAGATGTGGTGAGGGCATGGGTCTGTGGGGGATCCTGAGTGGATGGAGTTCATCCGGCGGATGGTGTCCTCAGTGGAGATTGGGTTCCAGTCATTAAGGATGTTCAAGGCGGGTGAAGGTACAGCAGAAGGTAGTGTGGGTTGGTCTTCGGGTTGTTTGTCGAAGCTGTTGTGGATGTCTGCGATTTTGTCGTGGAAGAACGAAGCTAGGGAGTCGCAGAGGGTTTGAGAGGGAGTGATGTCGTTGGAGTTGGCAGTGGGGTTGGTAAACTCTTTAAGGATGTTGAATAGTTCCTTGCTATTGTGGGCGTTGTTGTCCAGGCGATCTTTGAATGCGGCTTTCTTTGCAGTCCGGATCAGTTGGTGGTGTATGCGAGTGGCGTTTTTGAAGGCGTCCCTGGTGCTGGTGTTTGGGTCTTTTTTCCAGGCCTTCTCAAGGGAGCGACAGAGTTTCTTGGATTTCTTAAGATCGTCGTTGAACCAGGAGGCGTTTTTGCTGCCAAGTTTGATGTGACGTTTTTTCAGCGGAGCTAGGATGTCGGCGCTGTTGGTTAGCCATTGAGTGAGGTTGATGGCTGCTTGGTTGGGGTTCGAAGAGTGGGCAGGGGGGTTTTGAAGAAGCGATGAAGAGATCTGGTCGAGGGTGATTTTGTTCCAGTTTCTTCTCAGAGTGGGTTGAGGATGGTTGTGGGTTGTGTTCTTTTTGTAGCTAAAGTGAACGCAGCTGTGGTCCGTCCAATGGAGAACTGTGGTGTGACTGAAGGAGATATGTTTACAGGAGGTGAAGATAGGGTCGAGTGTGTGACCTGCGTGGTGAGGGGGGTATTAACAAGCTGTTTGAGTCCGAGGTTGGTGAGATTGTCCAGAAGGGTGGTGGCGTTGCTGTCGTTGCTCTTTTCCAGGTGAAAATTGAGGTCTCTCAGTAGAATGTAGTCCTCGGAGGGGAAGGCGTGTGGCGTGATGAAGTCAGTGATGTCTTCAATGAATTGTGTTCGGGGTCCAGGTGGCCTGTAGAGGAGGGTGCCTCTGAGTGTGGTCTTGGGGTTGGTGTGGATCTGGAAGTGAAGGTGCTCGGCGCTAGCGAGGTTGACGTCTGAGCTGGTTGATATGCGGATGGAATTCTTATGGACGATGGCGATGCCTCCTCCTGTTTGCTTGGTGCGGTCCTTACGGATGATCTTGTAGCCTTCCGGGATGGCAATGGTGATGTCTGGGGCTGAGGAGGCGTTCATCCATGTTTCTGTTAGGAAGGCGACGTCCGGAGAGATGGTGTCTAGTAGATTCCAAAGGTCGATGGCGTGTCTGTGGTGTTGAGCAGGATGCATTTTAGGTGATTGGTGTCAGATCTCTGTTTGGTGTTAGTGGATGAGGAGTTGGTCTTGGTGCCGTCGTACTTGCAGGAGTTGCATGTGAAGGGCCATGGGTGTGTCATAAATGGAGGATGGAGGGGGGTAGGGCGAGGGGGGTGTCAGCAGGGAGGCGGGAGCGGGGTGGAGAGGCGGTGCTGGGAGGCAACAACAATCAACAAAATGGCAGCGACCCCAAATCCAAACAGGACGAGGCTGGGGTAATAATATTTGGGTAGAGAGGAAGCATCGCAATAGGCAGCAAAAACAATTTAAACAGTTACAGGCAGCAATGCACAGACAAAATCAATCAAAGTTAATTAGTGCGCCGCTCAGCGTCTAAAATCGCGCTACGATGCAGTACTAATCAGGCACAATGAGTGAATGAATGCAGGGGTCAATGCGAGCAAAGGGCAGTACTTCTAAAATGCTTATTCAGTCTGGCAATGTGGCAATACGATACCAGCTTGGGAGCAATCCTTACCTTTCCTACTAAAATTAGCACTTACTACACTAACCATTGTTCTTTGTATTCACATAGGACTCCAGTATTCAGAGATTTGGTGGCTCCCCAGGAATAACCGTTACTCCTCCGGTGTATGAAGAAACCTGTGTTTTCTTTTTCCCCCACTTTCCTTGTTTTGTCTCCCTGTGTTCCCTTGACGGGCATCACTATCCTTGCTCAGTGATATCATTCTGGCAGGTGGTGAACCAGTTAGGGGAGGCAGTGGAAAGAGCATCACCTTCCTGGTACTTCTGAGGCAACATTTGTGTCAGGCATCACACTTAGGGGGCGGCGCCTGTCTTGAATGGGGTTGCCCAGGGGGAGGGACAAGTGGTCTCTCCTAGAACTCCAGGGGCGGTACATCCGGTTGGCTGGATGGGTGCGGGGATGGGGGGGAGTCACGCTTTCTTTAGGCTGGTTGGCCACCCCGCATGGGCACACTGACATCATTAAATGGCACAGAGTGCAAGGGCCCCCACTTTTTAATGGAGTTCATGGAGCGTACAGGGGATACTGGGCAGGGGGAAGTACCCTCTCGGTAAACAGGCCCTCTGCGCATGCGCACTTCTATGGGTGGGCGTGGCTAATTGATAAGGATCTGACACCAGTTAGCAACCTTGCTGTAGGCCCAAATAGGATACGCAGAAAAGTCATTAATGTATGATTATCATTCAGATATTAGACTCAGATAGGAAATACTTTGCATTAGAAGTATGTTAAGGTTAGCCATCTGATATCTGTACATATTAATTGTAATCAAATGTCACGTATGTTTTCTGTGTAAAAATGTGTAAATATTGTTTATTTCAATTTTATTTCATTTTATGTTTAAATAAATACGGCCGGGGAGTTGTACGACCCCCCGCCTCCAAAGAAATCCTCTCATGTCCAATTTTAATAAGTGTTGGTTAAACACAAGACCGGGGAAGGGGTGTTCGGTAGTCCCAGGCCATAGTAGGCGGAAGATAGAGCTTAAGGAGAGTGTACTGAAGTGCAGCAGAGAGTAAGAGTAAGGAGAGTGAACTGAAGTGCAGCAGAGAGTAAGGCGGCAGGCACGCGGCAGAGAGGGGTACACTCAGAGGCACGAAGGCAGGCAGAAGATAAAGCGTAAGGAGAGTGTACTGAAGTGCAGTAGAGAGTAAAGCAGCAGGTGTGTGACACAGAAGGGTACACTTAGAGGCACGAAGGCAGTTGGAGGATGTAGTTTAAGGAGAGTGTACTGAAGTGTGGTACAAAGTAAGGAGCTGGCGCATGACAGAGAAGTGTACACTCAGAAGCATAAAGGCAGTAGAGAGTAAAGCGGCAGGTGTGTGACACAGAAGGGTACACTCAGAGGCACGAAGGCAGGCAGAGAATGGAGCGTAAGGAGAGCGTACTGAAGATCAGTAGAGAGTAAGGTGACAGGCGTGCGACAGAGAAGTGTAGAGGATGGAGTGTAAGGATAGTGTATTGAAATGCAATAGAGAGTAAGGAGTAGGCATGCGACAGAGAAGGGTACACTCAGAAGAAGCATAAAGGCAGGCAGAGGATGGATCATAAGGAGGGTGTCCTGAAGTGCAGGCGAGCAACAGAGAAGGGTACACTTAGAAGCACAAAGGCAGGCGGAAGATGGAGAGTAAGGAGAGTATACTGAAGTGTGGTAAAGAGTAAGGAGCAGGCGTGTGACAGAGAAGGGTACACTCAGAAGCACATAGGCAGGCAGAGGATGGAGTGTAAGGAGAGTCTATTGAAGTGCAGCGGAGAATAAGGAGCAGGCGTGCGACAGAGAAGGGTACACTCAGAAGCACGAAGGCAGGCGGAGTATGGAGCATAAGGAGGGTGTATTGAAGTGCGGCAGAGAGTTTGCATCAGGCATGCAACAGAGAAGGGTACACTCAGAAGCACGAAGTCAGGCGGAGGATGGAGTGTAAGGAGAGTCTATTGAAGTGCAGCGGAGAATAAGGAGCAGGCGTGCGACAGAGAAGGGTACACTCAGAAGCACGAAGGCAGGCGGAGTATGGAGCATAAGGAGGGTGTATTGAAGTGCGGCAGAGAGTTTGCATCAGGCATGCAACAGAGAAGGGTACACTCAGAAGCACGAAGTCAGGCGGAGGATGGAGCGTAAGGAGAGTGTATTGAAGTGCAGTAGAGAATAAGGAGTAGGCGTGCGACAGAGAAGGGTACACTCAGAAGCACAAAGGCAGGCAGAGGATGGAGCATAAGGAGAGTGTACTGAGGTGTGGTTGAGAGTAAGGCGGCAGACACAGGACAGAGAAGTGTACACTCCAAAGCACGAAGGCAGGCGGAGGATGGAATGTAAGGAGAGTGTACTGAAGTGCAGCACAGAGTAAGGTGGCAGGCGAGCAACAGAGAAGGGTTGCCTCAGAACCATGAAGGCAGGCAGAAGATGGAGCGTAAGGAGAGTGTACTGAAGTGCAGCAGAGAGCAAGGCGGCAGGCACGCAACAGAGAAGTGTACACTCAGAAGCATAAAGGCAGTAGAGAGTAAAGCAGCAGGTGTGTGACACAGAAGGGTACATTTAGAGGCACGAAGGTAGGCAGAGGATTGAGCGTAAGGAGAGCGTACTGAAGATCAGTAAAGAGTAAGGTGACAGGCGTGCGGCAGAGAAGGGTACACTCAGAAGCACGAAGGCAGGTGGAGGATGGAGCGTAAGGAGAGTATACTGAAGGGCAGCAGAGAGTAAGGCGGTAAGCGTGTGACAGAGAAGTGTACACTTAGAGGCACGAAGGCGGAGGATGGAGTGCAAGGAGAGTATAGCGAAGTGCAGCAAAGAGTAAGGAGCAGGTGTGTGACAGAGAAGGGTACACTCAGAGTCACAAATGCAGGCAGATGATGGAGAGTAAGGAGAGTGTATTGAATGCAGCAGAGAGTAAGGTGGTAGGCATGCAAAAGAGAAGTGTACACTCAGAAGCACAGAGGCAGGCAGAGGATGGAGTGTAAGGAGAGCGTACTGTAGTGTGGTAAAGAGTAAGGTGGCAGGCGTGTGACAGAGAAGGGTACACTTAGAGGCACGAAGGCGGAGGATGGAGTGCAAGGAGAGTATAGCGAAGTGCAGCAAAGAGTAAGGAGCAGGTGTGTGACAGAGAAGGGTACACTCAGAGTCACAAATGCAGGCAGATGATGGAGAGTAAGGAGAGTGTATTGAATGCAGCAGAGAGTAAGGTGGTAGGCATGCAAAAGAGAAGTGTACACTCAGAAGCACGAAGGCAGGCGGAGGATGGAGCGTAAGGAGAGTGTACTGAAGTGTGGTACAGAGTAAGGAGCAGGCGTATGACATAGAAGTGTACACTCAGTGGCACGAAGGCAGGCAGAGGATGGAGCATAAGGAGAGTGTATTGAAGTGCAGTAGAGAGTAAGGAGCAGGAGTACAAAATAGAGGGGTAAACTCGAGACACGAAGGAAGGCGGACGATAGAGCATAAGGAGAGTGTACTGAAGTGCAGTAGAGAGTAAGGAGCAGGCGTGCAACAGAAAGGGGTACACTCACAGGCACGAAGGCAGGCAGAAGTTGGAGCGTACGGAGAGCATACCAAAATGCAGCAGATAGTAAGGTGGCAGGCGTGCGACAGAGAAGGGTTGCCTCAGAACCATGGAGGCAGGTGGGGATGGAGCGTAAGGAGAGTGTACTGAAGTGCAGTAGAGAGGAAAGAGTAGGCATGCAACAAATAAGGGTACACTCAGAAGCACGAAGGCAGGCAGAGTATGGAGAGTAAGGAGAGTATACTGAAGTGTGGTAAAGAGTAAGGAGCAGGCGTGTGACAGAGAAGGGTCCACTCAAAAGCACAAAGGCAGGCAGAGGATGGAGTGATTGGAGAGTGTTTTGAAGTGCAGTAGAGAGTAAGGGGTAGGCATGTGACAGAGAAGGATACACTCAGAAGCACAAAGGCAGGCAGAGGATTGAGTGTAAGGAGAGTGTACTGAAGTGTGGTAGAGAGTAAGGCGGCAGGCACAGGACAGAGAAGTGTAAACTCAGAAGCACGAAAGAAGGCGGAGGATGGAGCTTAAGGGGAGTATTCTGAAGTGCAGCAGAGAGTAAGGTGGCAGGCGAGCAACAGAGAAGGGTTTCCTCAGAACCATGAAGGCAGGCTGAAGATGGAGCGTAAGGAGAGTGTACTGAAGATCAGAAGAGAGTAAGGCATAGGTCTTCAATCTGTGGGGCGCGACCCCCAGCGGGGGCCTGGAGTCCTGGGAAGGGGGTCGCGCATTTCCAGGCCTAACTTCTGCCTGGAATGCAAAACGTGATCCTCCTTTTGGACAAACACAACCACACTCATTAAAATGCTTCAGCTGACATGAATTGAGTGCCATGTGCTGCAAAACTAAGAGGCCCAACAGACAGGTAAAACAATCCTTAAACTAAGCCTTCATGACACGGTTCCTGCTTGCAAATATGTGTGTTTTTGTGTGGTACTTAGAAACTGGGCTATGAAGTAAGTGCTTTTAACAAAAACTGTATTTACAAAGCACTTAGTACCCCTGAAAAGGTACTGAAGGGAAAGTTATGCAAAAAAAATGCATTACTTACTGTCTAATATTACACTAATCTACATTTTGGAAGCAAGTATAAAATAAAGACTTATACATTCACAGTGCTTTCTGTCACAGGCTGTGACCTCAAAGCACTAAAAATACACAGGTAACTATTTTCCACTGCACCAACCAATCTGAATTATGTGGCTCTCTGGTTACACACAGACCTATGCAGTGTATTAAATAATAGAGGTTATATAATGTACCGTATAGTGAGTGCATTTACCATTGAGTAACACATTTTTAAATGTATTTTTCATTTAAGCTACCCAACATTTTGAATGTAGCTACCAGATGGTGAAAGACCTAAAAATGAACAAAATATATTAGGGCTGATTTATGAGAGGCTTGTGCCACTGAAGTGTCAATTTTTTTTAGCTTTGGCGGCAAAAACATCTAAATAATATCTTTGAGGCGAGGCAAAGTCACCCTGCATGGCTCTGCATGGCCTCATAGATGTCGAGTAAGACAAAACAGCGCAAGTCGCTGCATTGCCTTACTCTATGTCAAGTAGGCATTCCATAGGCATTGCGGTGGGTGTTCCCACACAACGCCCATGGATTTTGATGTTGCCCCAGATTTACAAAACCTTGTAAACCTGGGGCAGTGCCAAACCTTACGCCTCCCTACAACAGGCGTGACGTAGGGAAATGTTTGCTGCATTCTGCAGCACACATGAAAAGAGGAAAACCCCTCTCAGGATTGTTTTTGTGCAGGAAGGTGCCCCTTCCTGTACAAAAACCATCCGGCCTATGTTGGCGCTAGGCAGCAATTTGTGTGCCAACAGAGGGGAAATTTCATAAATAAGGTGCATTCCTGCCCTTTCCCTTTGGCGTAGGGCAGCGCTGCAAGAAGACTTGCGGCGCCATCCTACGCCAGTGCCTCATAAATGAGGCCCTTTGTTTTTAGTCACACCTTCGACCACGCCCCAACCACTGACCTTTGGTTTGCTAAACATGGTTTCATTTATTTCCCCAATGTATAAATGATTTGCTGGGGGAATTGGAGGCGTTTATGGTTGTCGATAATTAGCAATAATGAGGAGACTCAAGTTCTAGAAATTTTCGTCAGGAGGGGGTCCTTACGCCTAAAAGTTTTTGACAGGGGGGTCTTGGCATCAGAAAGTGTGAAGACCTCTGCAGTAAGGTGACAGGTGTGGGACAGAGAAGGGTACACTCAGTAGCACGAAGGCAGGCGGAGGATGGAGCGTAAGGAGAGTATACTGAAGCGCGGCAGAGAGTAAGGCGGTAGGCGTGTGACAGTGAGGTGTACACCTAGAGCCACGCAGGCGGAGGATGGAGTGCAAGGAGAGTGTACTGAAGTGCTGTAGAGAGTAAGGAGCAGGTGTGTGACAGAGAAGGGCGCACTCAGAAGCACAGAGGCAGGCGGAGGATGGAGCGTAAGGAGAGTGTACTGTAGTGTGGTATAGAGTAAGGCAGCAGGCGTGTGACAGAGAAGTGTACACTCAGAAGCATGAAGGCAGGCGGAGGATGGAGCATTAAGAGAGTGTACCGAAGTGCAGCAGAGAGTATGGCGGCAGGCGTGCAACAGGGACGTGTACACTCAGAAGCACGAAGGCAGGCAGAGGATGGAGCATAAGGAAAGTGTACTGAAGTGCAATAGAGAGTAAGGCTGCAGGCATGTGACAGAGAAGGGTACACTCAGAAGCACGAAGGCAGGCGGAGGATGGAGCATAAGAAGAGTGTACTGAAGTGCAATAGAGAGTAAGGCTGCAGGCATGTGACAGAGAAGGGTACACTCAGAGGTACGAAGGCAGGCAGAGGATGGAGTGTGAGGAGAGTATACTGAAGCGCAGTAGAGAGTAAGGAGCAGGTGTGGAATAGAGAAGGGTACGCTTAGAGACACGGAGGCAGGCAGAGGATGGGGGTGGATGGAGAGTATACCGAAGAGCAGCAGAGCATAAGGAGCAGGCAGGCCAAAAAGAAGTGTACACTCAGAGGCATGAAGGTGAGAAGAGGATGGAGTGTAAGAAGAGTGTTCTGAAGTGCAGTAGAGAGTAAGGAGCAGGCATGTGACAGAGAAGGGTACACTCAGAGGCAGGAAGGCAGGTCGAGGATGGAGTTTCATTCAAACAGAAAGGTAGGAGGGAGAAAACAAACTCGCTTTGATATTAAAATCTCATACTTACCTTGCAAATATTTATTGAATTGGTACTCCACACATACTCATGAAATGTGCATTTCACTTGAGGGAAAGCTTCAAAATAAATATAACATTTCAAGTATGCACAAGAACGACCACTTAATGTGCTTACCTTTTTGCCATTAAAAAAACCTATGAGTTTGAATTCCAGCAAGTTTTTTCTCAACCGCCCTGCCCCTCAAAGATAGGAAAACAGTGTAATTGAAACATTGGTTATTTACAGTGCTTAAAAGTTGTTAATTCATTGCCTTGCTAGAGTGGACTCTGGATTCTTTGTAATTGATGTCGCCCCCTCTGGCCACATGATGCATAGCAGTCTCTCTCTCTGCAAAATATTTTCTATGTAAACCTTGTGTACTAAATAGGAAGAGGCGGGGTTATTTTCAGAAAATGTCCCCATGTCTTCAAGGGTATCAGATATCTCAAAGATGGCAATGGTGGGTCATGACTGACTTCATTAGTACCGATGTTTTCCTTGGGCCCAGCCCACGCAGCCGCCTCCTGCCAGGCCCCTTCTAAAGGTGCCAAGAACCACACGGAATGCGCACACCCCGTGAGGTCACTGGAGGAAAAGCTGGCACTGCTCCAAGGGTACAGCTCACACTCTAAGGGGCTTATTTATGAGAGCCTGCGTCACTTTTGCACCACATAAAGTGGTGCATGCATCACATAGGGCTCTTACTCGATATCTTGAAACTATGCTAAGCCACCCTGTGTGGGTTTGAGTAGCTTTATAAATCCCCAGTAAGGGAATGCAGTGCAAATTGCTGCATTGCTTTACTCTGTGCCCGGGAGGCAACCATGGGCGTTGAGGTGGGTTTTCCCATGCAACACCCATGGATTTTGACTCTGCCCCAGCTTTACAAAATCATGTAAACCTGTGGAAGCGCAAAATCCGTACGCATCCCAAGGTGAGATGTAACGAGGAGAAATATGTTTATTTCTGCAGCACACATAGAAAGAGGAAAAGACCTGTTTAGCGCACCATGGTGCAAGGGTGCCTATGTTGGGGCTAGGCTGCTGAAATGGAGAGGATTGCAGGGAGAAATGCACCATATTGCATAAATACAGTGCATTCCTGCCCTTTTACTTTGGCTTAGAGCAGTGCAGCAAGATGCCTTGCTGAGCTGCTCGACGCCAAAATCTCATAAATGAACCCTGAGCTTCCAACTCAGTTTGTTGATCTGCTTGCTATCGTTTTTTATGCCTCTAAAGTAATAGAAATATAAACTCTGAATCATTGACTATCTTTAAAGCTTAAGCTAATTCTTCTCCTAAAATGATAAGTATGCTGCGGCCTTGTGAAGTTGCTTTCAGGTCTGGATAAACACCGGACTGGAATCTTCCATAAGCCATCACCAAGACCACTATTTCAATGCCACTTGGTTTCGTAGATTGCTCTGAGCATCCCATTAGAACATCCATCTATGTTGCCTGTGGATTGATGGGAATTGATACATCCTCTGGTTCCTCACCATTCACTCCGTTGGGCTTTACAATTGCCCCTCATCATGTCCACATGTCCGTTGCTGATACTTCACGTGCCTCCAGCTTATTCCACATCTTTACCATCTCCTTTTTCAACAGTTTCTGTCTCTCCAGCTCCTGTTGCTCCTGTTGTGGCACCAATGAATTCCCGATCTTCACATAATCTGACCAGCAGAATCTTCGACTACAATCTTGAGGCTTCTTCTGCTGGCTTTGACAACAGCTGTACCTCCTGCTGCCTCTGCGTCTCAGTCGATGATCGCCATTGTTTGTTTTTCAACAAGACCATTGATAAGTGAACCTACTGTTGATGCTTCAGATTTGGAGGTTCCATGCCTGTCCAAGACTCAGATGAAGTTGAAAAAATACAGTAGGGTGAACAACTGCTCCTGTTCCTGGTATTGTCAAGCTTTGCTTCCAGTTTTGATTCTCTGTTGATGCCCTGCTGCAAAGTCAAATTTGGCCTAAGGCTATTCCTTTGCTGAATCATTTCTCCAAGCACATTTATATGTATGCCATCATATTCAAATCTACTCAAGAAAAAAGGAGAGAGCACGGATTACATTTCAAATCTCTGTTGAGATTGGCTTATATCTATACAAAAAATGAAACTTTTGTTGATGTTCTCACAAATCTCACAAAAGACAACAAATCAATTTTCTTTAGTCAACCACCTTCCAAGATCTATGCCTATAGTGGTTTAGTCCTCTTCCCATAATAGCATGCTCCTATTTTAGCAGCAAGTCTGTCAAGATGTATGCTGCCAAAACAGGGGCATGCATGCGATTCATCAGCAGCACAGCACAAGAACTTGAGCAAATTCATTTTTCCTGTAGGATCAGCTCTATCAAGTTGGGTTTCTGTTTGACTGGTCCTGGTCAAACAGTAACCACAATCCTAGTAAGGGTAGGGCACCAGCAATGCCCATAGTAACCTGTGCTCACCCTCTGGCAGCTTGGAACAGGTTTAACTTGAAGACTATTTGTAAAGTATTTGTGCAACACTTCAAACAGTAAATCAGTGAAAACACCACACAGAAAGATCCCATGCTAGGTTTATAAAAATAGAGCTTAGTTTAATGAGAAAAAAATACGAAAATGAAAAAATCTAATCACTAAAACCTGAGATGTTGAATTTCAAAGTTGTACGGTGAAACAGCACTAAAAAGCAAAAAGTGCCAACATGGGTATCTTAGTGGCGCCAGACCAGGACAAAGTTACAAGTTCAGGCCGACTGCCATGAAGCAGACCCAGATAGGCCCCCTGAACAAAATACCATAAATTGTGGTTGCAGAGTGTTGCGTGGATTCGAATTGAAGAAGTGCTGAGCAAACAAGGCGATGCACCGGTTCCGAGATGAGATGAGGTGGTGGTGCAAGGTCTGGTTGCATCGTCGTTGAGGATCCCCGTCGGCAAGCTTGCAATGCAAAGTCCTGGCACTGGGGATGTGGCGCACAACTGACGATGCATCAGTTCCGAAGAGCTGTGAGTGAGCGATGTAGAGTCCCTCATCGTCGTTGAGGATGCCGTAAACGAGAAATGCAATGACCTGGGCTAGTGATGCACTACGCCCTCAGCGATGCATCAATCCACGCAGCGGCGATGTTCGAGGATGTGCCTCTCAGGCAAGGTGATGCATCGGTTCTGCTGGTATGCACCTTAGGCCCCTTCCAAGGGTACAGGACTGGGGTGACACCACTTGGCAGGGTGCAGAGTCTAGGTACTGATGTAAGGTTGTTGGAAGCCTTTAAGGTCCCTGAGGCCTCAGATCAGGAGGCCAGCCAACCAGCCATTGGAGTCACTCTGGCTGGGTTCAAAAGATGCAG
This sequence comes from Lissotriton vulgaris, assembly GCF_964263255.1. Taxonomy (NCBI): domain Eukaryota; kingdom Metazoa; phylum Chordata; class Amphibia; order Caudata; family Salamandridae; genus Lissotriton; species Lissotriton vulgaris. Next base: position 117,450,230 of record NC_141691.1, on the reverse strand, counting down.
GTCCAGTCCTCCTCACCCAGGCAAGAGGGCAGACGGTAGCAGGTCAGCACAGCAAACAGGAATCTAACAGAGTACCAGTTCAACAGAGTGACAGTCCTTACAGCAGCACAGCCGTCCTTCTTCCTGGCAGAGTACGGACAGGTCCAGAAGTGTACCGAAGTGGTGGTGTCTGAGGTCTGTCTTTTATACACAGTTGTGCCTTTGAAGTGGGGAGAAGCTTCTAGAGACTTGCCTTTGAAGTGCTCACACACCCACTCAAAAACTCATGCAGCCACTCACAGACACACTCAGACACTTATCCTCCCACTCCCACACCCAGCAAGAAACTTATGCAGCCACTCTCAGACCCACTCAGATGCCCACTGACAGACCCACTGAGACACTCATGCACTCACTCACACGCTCACTCTCAAATATTACAGATTACTGTTTGGAAATACAATTTAAAAAAAACCTTGGAAATTCACTTAAAAAACAAAGGTTACAGGGATTTTAGAGTTAGGAAATAACATTAAAAAACCATAACAATTCACTGAAAAAACTCAAAGGTTACAGGGATATTATAGTTAGGGAATAAAATTTAAAAAACAAAGGTTACAGGGAATTTATGGTTGGGTTCAAAATTCACTCATAAATTCAGCAGTTATAGTTATCTGAGCTAACTATAACCTACGCTCTCGCAATGCGCTGGTTATGACTTCCTATATTACATCACTTATGGCATGGTCAGTGATGTCACTAATTTTATCACTGATGACATACCAAATGACATCACTGATGACATCACAGATCACATCATCCACATAACCACTCAAACGCCCACTCATGCCCTCATACAGCCTTTCATAACCCACTCACACCCACACAACTACACACATACCCATACAGAGACCCACAGAACTACTCACATACCCACTCACTCATCCATAGAGCCACTCACACTCACTCATACAACCACTTACACAACCACTCACTCACCCATGCAGCTACTCACACAACCAATCCCCTACTCACCCATACAGCCACTCACAGAGCTACGCACACACCCATCCAGCTACTCAGACATCCACTTATTCACCCATATGGCTACTCACACACCCATTCACTCAACCATGTAGTCTCTCCAAACATCCACTCACTCACCAATACAATCACTCAAACACCCATACAACCACTTAAATACCCATTCACACATCCATATATACACTTACACACCCAATTAATGGCCCATAGAGCCACACACACCCCTATTCCCCCATTATTACTCATACAACCACTCACACACCCAGTGTCAGACCCATACAGACACTCAGATAGCCACTCACACACCCATTCACTCACCCATACAGCCACTCGCACAGATGCTCACTCTCCATTACAGTCATTCACACAAACTCACTTCCCATATAGATATTTACATAACCAGTCACTCACTCAAACAGCCACCCACCCAGCCCTTCAGTTGCTCATACAGCCACTCACACACTAACTCACTCACCCATACAATCACTTACACACCCAATTAATGGCCCATAGAACCACACACACCCCTATTCCCCCATTATTACTCATATAACCACTCACACACCCATACAGACACTCAGATAGCCAGTCACACTTGGATACACACAGTCACACAGCCACTCACATAATATATTTTAGAAGTAGTATCCCTAATTAGCAGTACACAAAGTATAGTTATTTATTTTTGTAGTAGCTTAGTATGTATCTTTAAGTCTCAGAAACTTTCACAAAACACTACACTCACTAGATGATGTCATGAAAGATGTCATCAGTGATGTCATTTGAGATGTCAGTAGTGATTTCATCAGTGATGTCACTGACTATGAGTGATGCAATATGTGAGGTCAAAAGCAGTGCATTGAGGGTGCGGTTCATAAGTTATAGTTAGCTCAGATACACACACCCCCACACATATCTATCTATCTATCTATCTATCTATCTATCTATCTATCTATCTATCTATCTATCTATCTATCTATCTATCTATCTATCTATCTATCTATCTATCTATCTATCTATCTATCTATCTATCTATCTATCTATCTATCTATCTATCTATCTATCTATCTATCTATCTATCTATCTATCTATCTATCTGTCTGTCTGTCTGTCTGTCTGTCTGTCTGTCTGTCTGTCTGTCTGTCTGTCTGTCTGTCTGTCTATCTATCTATCTATCTATCTATCTATCTATCTATCTATCTCTCTCTCTCTCTCTCTCTCTCTCTCTCTCTCTCTATATATATATATATTACCTACTGGAGGTCGCCAGTAGGTAGTTATAGTTAGAACCTATTTTTCATAGGAAATCCGCAACATTCTATTTGGAATAACTTTGGCGCCGGTTGACAGATCTTCGCAAATTTTTCAAAACTGGTTAGGCACTCGGGTCCACTCCTGTCCTGAAAGTCTCGGGGTGATTTGTCAAGCGGGGGTCCCAAAACGTGTTTTTCCCCATGCAATTTTTAATAAGAACCTTTAATCACAGCTACAGCCCGAACTGCTGAACAGAATTACACCAAATTTGGCAGAAAGGTAGACCTTGATTCAGAGTCGTGCCTTTTTGTTAAATGGTGTAAATCTGTTCAGTAGTTATTTAGATATTAAAGGGAAAAAATACATATACATCTGGGCGGAGCCTAAACACCCATCTCATTGTAAGATCTGATTGGCTGTCAGCACTTCATCCAAGAAGTGTTGGCAGCCATCTTGGGACCAATATACATGATAGCACCTCATTAAAAAGCATTGCAGTTAATAGAAGGTTTTAAGACTTTAGTTACATTATAAATCATTTGTTGATGGTACCATACTCATTTTAGGAATTGTGGTGTGTTCTAAGTCAATTTTACCAAGTGAAAAAGCCTTCTGCTGGGATATCATGAATCATGTTTGAGAGAAAACTATTTTCTCATGCTTTTCCATCAGAGGTTTGGAAGGTGATCTATAAGCTAAACTGAGAGCATATTTTCTGTAAATTCACATTATCTTTCTCAGTCATGTCAGAATGAAGTCTGACATTCTCAGTATAACATGAACATCCAACAAGGGCAGAGGCTGTCAGTTAATTCCTTTGTGTTCTACTGCAGCTTCCCTGAGTGTTTCAAAGAACAAACAGAACACTAACAGTCCTGCTTATGACAAACGTATGATTGAGAAAAGGGGGTGGTGATGAACAGAGTGTCTGAATTAAGCAGACCACTCTTACCCAGTCCAAAGATCAGGGCTTGATCCATCACCGTTTTTTAACTCACTGCACCATCCCAGCTCAGAACTTGGCTATATGCAAATTAGTCTGACCCTGGCCCAGTGCATCATGGGAACAGGGCAGACCAAACTACCAAGCCAATTCTTATACTGGGAAGGAAACAAGCTACCGGGGACTGGTTTCTGGCATTTCAGCCGTCTTCGGCCCGGCTTGCTTGAATCCTGATGGTGCAATGAGCTAGGGACTCACAACTGAGTATACCCTTCCACGCTTATGGTGGACAAAAATGATTCAGAAAAGGGGGTGGTGATGAACAGAGTGTCTGAATTAAGCAGACCACTCTTACCCAGTCCAAAGATCAGGGCTTGATCCATCACCGTTTTTTAGCTCACTGCACCATCCCAGCTCAGAACTTGGCTATATGCAAATTAGTCTGACCCTGGCCCAGTGCATCATGGGAACAGGGCAGACCAAACTACCAAGCCAATTCTTATACTGGGAAGGAAACAAGCTACCGGGGACCGGTTTCTGGCATTTCAGCCGTCTTCGGCCCGGCTTGCTTGAATCCTGATGGTGCAATGAGCTAGGGACTCACAACTGAGTATACCCTTCCACGCTTATGGTGGACAAAAATGATTCAGAAAAGGGGGTGGTGATGAACAGAGTGTCTGAATTAAGCAGACCACTCTTACCCAGTCCAAAGATCAGGGCTTGATCCATCCCCGTTTTTGTAGCTCACTGCACCATCCCAGCTCAGAACTTGGCTATATGCAAATTAGTCTGACCCTGGCCCAGTGCATCATGGGAACAGGGCAGACCAAACTACCAAGCCAATTCTTATACTGGGAAGGAAACAAGCTACCGGGGACCGGTTTCTGGCATTTCAGCCGTCTTCGGCCCGGCTTGCTTGAATCCTGATGGTGCAATGAGCTAGGGACTCACAACTGAGTATACCCTTCCACGCTTATGGTGGACAAAAATGATTCAGAAAAGGGGGTGGTGATGAACAGAGTGTCTGAATTAAGCAGACCACTCTTACCCAGTCCAAAGATCAGGGCTTGATCCATCACCGTTTTTTAGCTCACTGCACCATCCCAGATCAGAACTTGGCTATATGCAAATTAGTCTGACCCTGGCCCAGTGCATCATGGGAACAGGGCAGACCAAACTACCAAGCCAATTCTTATACTGGGAAGGAAACAAGCTACCGGGGACCGGTTTCTGGCATTTGTTATGTTATGTTATGTTAAATTTGACTTATAAAGCGCACGTACGCCCGTAGGCTTCATGGCGCTGTAGGAAGTTTTCAGAAGCACAACACAACAACAGGAGGACAACTTAGAACATCTAAGGATAGGCTTCCCTAAAAAGCCAGGTCTTAAAGGCTAGTCTAAAGGCTAGAATATCCTCGTGTGACCTTAAAGAAGCTGGCAAGGAGTCATTTCAGCCGTCTTCGGCCCGGCTTGCTTGAATCCTGATGGTGCAATGAGCTAGGGACTCACAACTGAGTATACCCTTCCACGCTTATGGTGGACAAAAATGATTCAGTGATGCATTTGTTATGTTATGTTATGTTAAATTTGACTTATAAAGCGCACGTACGCCCGTAGGCTTCATGGCGCTGTAGGAAGTTTTCAGAAGCACAACACAACAACAGGAGGACAACTTAGAACATCTAAGGATAGGCTTCCCTAAAAAGCCAGGTCTTAAAGGCTAGTCTAAAGGCTAGAATATCCTCGTGTGACCTTAAAGAAGCTGGCAAGGCGCATTTCAGCCGTCTTCGGCCCGGCTTGCTTGAATCCTAATGGTGCAATGAGCTAGGGACTCACAACTGAGTATACCCTTCCACGCTTATGGTGGACAAAAATGATTCAGAAAAGGGGGTGGTGATGAACAGAGTGTCTGAATTAAGCAGACCACTCTTACCCAGTCCAAAGATCAGGGCTTGATCCATCACCGTTTTTTAGCTCACTGCACCATCCCAGCTCAGAACTTGGCTATATGCAAATTAGTCTGACCCTGGCCCAGTGCATCATGGGAACAGGGCAGACCAAACTACCAAGCCAATTCTTATACTGGGAAGAAAACAAGCTACCGGGGACCGGTTTCTGGCATTTCAGCCGTCTTCGGCCCGGCTTGCTTGAATCCCGATGGTGCAATGAGCTAGGGACTCACAACTGAGTATACCCTTCCACGCTTATGGTGGACAAAAATGATTCAGAAAAGGGGGTGGTGATGAACAGAGTGTCTGAATTAAGCAGACCACTCTTACCCAGTCCAAAGATCAGGGCTTGATCCATCACCGTTTTTTAGCTCACTGCACCATCCCAGCTCAGAACTTGGCTATATGCAAATTAGTCTGACCCTGGCCCAGTGCATCATGGGAACAGGGCAGACCAAACTACCAAGCCAATTCTTATACTGGGAAGGAAACAAGCTACCGGGGACCGGTTTCTGGCATTTCAGCCGTCTTCGGCCCGGCTTGCTTGAATCCTGATGGTGCAATGAGCTAGGGACTCACAACTGAGTATACCCTTCCACGCTTATGGTGGACAAAAATGATTCAGAAAAGGGGGTGGTGATGAACAGAGTGTCTGAATTAAGCAGACCACTCTTACCCAGTCCAAAGATCAGGGCTTGATCCATCACCGTTTTTTAGCTCACTGCACCATCCCAGCTCAGAACTTGGCTATATGCAAATTAGTCTGACCCTGGCCCAGTGCATCATGGGAAGAGGGCAGACCAAACTACCAAGCCAATTCTTATACTGGGAAGGAAACAAGCTACCGGGGACCGGTTTCTGGCATTTCAGCCGTCTTCGGCCCGGCTTGCTTGAATCCTGATGGTGCAATGAGCTAGGGACTCACAACTGAGTATACCCTTCCACGCTTATGGTGGACAAAAATGATTCAGAAAAGGGGGTGGTGATGAACAGAGTGTCTGAATTAAGCAGACCACTCTTACCCAGTCCAAAGATCAGGGCTTGATCCATCACCGTTTTTTAGCTCACTGCACCATCCCAGCTCAGAACTTGACTATATGCAAATTAGTCTGACCCTGGCCCAGTGCATCATGGGAACAGGGCAGACCAAACTACCAAGCCAATTCTTATACTGGGAAGGAAAGAAGCTACCGGGGACCGGTTTCTGGCATTTCAGCCGTCTTCGGCCCGGCTTGCTTGAATCCTGATGGTGCAATGAGCTAGGGACTCACAACTGAGTATACCCTTCCACGCTTATGGTGGACAAAAATGATTCAGAAAAGGGGGTGGTGATGAACAGAGTGTCTGAATTAAGCAGACCACTCTTACCCAGTCCAAAGATCAGGGCTTGATCCATCACCGTTTTTTAGCTCACTGCACCATCCCAGCTCAGAACTTGGCTATATGCAAATTAGTCTGACCCTGGCCCAGTGCATCATGGGAACAGGGCAGACCAAACTACCAAGCCAATTCTTATACTGGGAAGGAAACAAGCTACCGGGGACCGGTTTCTGGCATTTCAGCCGTCTTCGGCCCGGCTTGCTTGAATCCTGATGGTGCAATGAGCTAGGGACTCACAACTGAGTATACCCTTCCACGCTTATGGTGGACAAAAATGATTCAGAAAAGGGGGTGGTGATGAACAGAGTGTCTGAATTAAGCAGACCACTCTTACCCAGTCCAAAGATCAGGGCTTGATCCATCACCGTTTTTTAGCTCACTGCACCATCCCAGCTCAGAACTTGGCTATATGCAAATTAGTCTGACCCTGGCCCAGTGCATCATGGGAACAGGGCAGACCAAACTACCAAGCCAATTCTTATACTGGGAAGGAAACAAGCTACCGGGGACCGGTTTCTGGCATTTGTTATGTTATGTTATGTTAAATTTGACTTATAAAGCGCACGTACGCCCGTAGGCTTCATGGCGCTGTAGGAAGTTTTCAGAAGCACAACACAACAACAGGAGGACAACTTAGAACATCTAAGGATAGGCTTCCCTAAAAAGCCAGGTCTTAAAGGCTAGTCTAAAGGCTAGAATATCCTCGTGTGACCTTAAAGAAGCTGGCAAGGAGTCATTTCAGCCGTCTTCGGCCCGGCTTGCTTGAATCCTGATGGTGCAATGAGCTAGGGACTCACAACTGAGTATACCCTTCCACGCTTATGGTGGACAAAAATGATTCAGTGATGCATTTGTTATGTTATGTTATGTTAAATTTGACTTATAAAGCGCACGTACGCCCGTAGGCTTCATGGCGCTGTAGGAAGTTTTCAGAAGCACAACACAACAACAGGAGGACAACTTAGAACATCTAAGGATAGGCTTCCCTAAAAAGCCAGGTCTTAAAGGCTAGTCTAAAGGCTAGAATATCCTCGTGTGACCTTAAAGAAGCTGGCAAGGCGCATTTCAGCCGTCTTCGGCCCGGCTTGCTTGAATCCTAATGGTGCAATGAGCTAGGGACTCACAACTGAGTATACCCTTCCACGCTTATGGTGGACAAAAATGATTCAGAAAAGGGGGTGGTGATGAACAGAGTGTCTGAATTAAGCAGACCACTCTTACCCAGTCCAAAGATCAGGGCTTGATCCATCACCGTTTTTTAGCTCACTGCACCATCCCAGCTCAGAACTTGGCTATATGCAAATTAGTCTGACCCTGGCCCAGTGCATCATGGGAAGAGGGCAGACCAAACTACCAAGCCAATTCTTATACTGGGAAGGAAACAAGCTACCGGGGACCGGTTTCTGGCATTTCAGCCGTCTTCGGCCCGGCTTGCTTGAATCCTGATGGTGCAATGAGCTAGGGACTCACAACTGAGTATACCCTTCCACGCTTATGGTGGACAAAAATGATTCAGAAAAGGGGGTGGTGATGAACAGAGTGTCTGAATTAAGCAGACCACTCTTACCCAGTCCAAAGATCAGGGCTTGATCCATCACCGTTTTTTAGCTCACTGCACCATCCCAGCTCAGAACTTGACTATATGCAAATTAGTCTGACCCTGGCCCAGTGCATCATGGGAACAGGGCAGACCAAACTACCAAGCCAATTCTTATACTGGGAAGGAAAGAAGCTACCGGGGACCGGTTTCTGGCATTTCAGCCGTCTTCGGCCCGGCTTGCTTGAATCCTGATGGTGCAATGAGCTAGGGACTCACAACTGAGTATACCCTTCCACGCTTATGGTGGACAAAAATGATTCAGAAAAGGGGGTGGTGATGAACAGAGTGTCTGAATTAAGCAGACCACTCTTACCCAGTCCAAAGATCAGGGCTTGATCCATCACCGTTTTTTAGCTCACTGCACCATCCCAGCTCAGAACTTGGCTATATGCAAATTAGTCTGACCCTGGCCCAGTGCATCATGGGAACAGGGCAGACCAAACTACCAAGCCAATTCTTATACTGGGAAGGAAACAAGCTACCGGGGACCGGTTTCTGGCATTTCAGCCGTCTTCGGCCCGGCTTGCTTGAATCCTGATGGTGCAATGAGCTAGGGACTCACAACTGAGTATACCCTTCCACGCTTATGGTGGACAAAAATGATTCAGAAAAGGGGGTGGTGATGAACAGAGTGTCTGAATTAAGCAGACCACTCTTACCCAGTCCAAAGATCAGGGCTTGATCCATCACCGTTTTTTAGCTCACTGCACCATCCCAGCTCAGAACTTGGCTATATGCAAATTAGTCTGACCCTGGCCCAGTGCATCATGGGAACAGGGCAGACCAAACTACCAAGCCAATTCTTATACTGGCAAGGAAACAAGCTACCGGGGACCGGTTTCTGGCATTTCAGCCGTCTTCGGCCCGGCTTGCTTGAATCCTGATGGTGCAATGAGCTAGGGACTCACAACTGAGTATACCCTTCCACGCTTATGGTGGACAAAAATGATTCAGAAAAGGGGGTGGTGATGAACAGAGTGTCTGAATTAAGCAGACCACTCTTACCCAGTCCAAAGATCAGGGCTTGATCCATCACCGTTTTTTAGCTCACTGCACCATCCCAGCTCAGAACTTGGCTATATGCAAATTAGTCTGACCCTGGCCCAGTGCATCATGGGAACAGGGCAGACCAAACAACCAAGCCAATTCTTATACTGGGAAGGAAACAAGCTACCGGGGACCGGTTTCTGGCATTTCAGCCGTCTTCGGCCCGGCTTGCTTGAATCCTGATGGTGCAATGAGCTAGGGACTCACAACTGAGTATACCCTTCCACGCTTATGGTGGACAAAAATGATTCAGAAAAGGGGGTGGTGATGAACAGAGTGTCTGAATTAAGCAGACCACTCTTACCCAGTCCAAAGATCAGGGCTTGATCCATCACCGTTTTTTAGCTCACTGCACCATCCCAGCTCAGAACTTGGCTATATGCAAATTAGTCTGACCCTGGCCCAGTGCATCATGGGAACAGGGCAGACCAAACTACCAAGCCAATTCTTATATTGGGAAGGAAACAAGCTACCGGGGACCGGTTTCTGGCATTTCAGCCGTCTTCGGCCCGGCTTGCTTGAATCCTGATGGTGCAATGAGCTAGGGACTCACAACTGAGTATACCCTTCCACGCTTATGGTGGACAAAAATGATTCAGAAAAGGGGGTGGTGATGAACAGAGTGTCTGAATTAAGCAGACCACTCTTACCCAGTCCAAAGATCAGGACTTGATCCATCACCGTTTTTTAGCTCACTGCACCATCCCAGCTCAGAACTTGGCTATATGCAAATTAGTCTGACCCTGGCCCAGTGCATCATGGGAACAGGGCAGACCAAACTACCAAGCCAATTCTTATACTGGCAAGGAAACAAGCTACCGGGGACCGGTTTCTGGCATTTCAGCCGTCTTCGGCCCGGCTTGCTTGAATCCTGATGGTGCAATGAGCTAGGGACTCACAACTGAGTATACCCTTCCACGCTTATGGTGGACAAAAATGAGTCAGAAAAGGGGGTGGTGATGAACAGAGTGTCTGAATTAAGCAGACCACTCTTACCCAGTCCAAAGATCAGGGCTTGATCCATCACCGTTTTTTAGCTCACTGCACCATCCCAGCTCAGAACTTGGCCCGGTAGCTTGTCTCCTTTCTGGTAAAGAATTGGCTTGGTAGTTTAGTCTGCGCTGTTCCCATGATGCACTGGGCCAGGGACAGACTGATTTGCATATAGCCAGGTTCTGAGCTGGGATGGCGCAGTGAGATAAATAACGGTGATGGATCAAGCCCTGATCTTTGGACTGGGTAAGAGTGGTCTGCTTAATTCAGACACTCTGTTCATCACCACCCCCTTTTCTGAATCGTTTTTGGCCACTATAGGTGTGGCAGGGTATACTCAGACATGAGTCCCTTTCTCACTGCACCATCAGGATTCAAGCAAGCCGGGCCGAAGACGGCTGAAATGCCAGAAACCGGTCCCCGGTAGCTTGTCTCCTTTCTGGTAAAGAATTGGCTTGGTAGTTTAGTCTGCCCTGTTCCCATGGTGCACTGGGCCAGGGACAGACTGATTTGCATATAGCCAGGTTCTGAGCTGGGATGGCGCAGTGAGATAAATAACGGTGATGGATCAAGCCCTGATCTTTGGACTGGGTAAGAGTGGTCTGCTTAATTCAGACACTCTGTTCATCACCACCCCCTTTTCTGAATCGTTTTTGGCCACTATAGGTGTGGCAGGGTATACTCAGACATGAGTCCCTTTCTCACTGCACCATCAGGATTCAAGCAAGCCGGGCCGAAGACGGCTGAAATGCCAGAAACCGGTCCCCGGTAGCTTGTCTCCTTTCTGGTAAAGAATTGGCTTGGTAGTTTAGTCTGCCCTGTTCCCATGATGCACTGGGCCAGGGACAGACTGATTTGCATATAGCCAGGTTCTGAGCTGGGATGGCGCAGTGAGATAAATAACGGTGATGGATCAAGCCCTGATCTTTGGACTGGGTAAGAGTGGTCTGCTTAATTCAGACACTCTGTTCATCACCACCCCCTTTTCTGAATCGTTTTTGGCCACTATAGGTGTGGCAGGGTATACTCAGACATGAGTCCCTTTCTCACTGCACCATCAGGATTCAAGCAAGCCGGGCCGAAGACGGCTGAAATGCCAGAAACCGGTCCCCGGTAGCTTGTCTCCTTTCTGGTAAAGAATTGGCTTGGTAGTTTAGTCTGCCCTGTTCCCATGATGCACTGGGCCAGGGACAGACTGATTTACATATAGCCAGGTTCTGAGCTGGGATGGCGCAGTGAGATAAATAACGGTGATGGATCAAGCCCTGATCTTTGGACTGGGTAAGAGTGGTCTGCTTAATTCAGACACTCTGTTCATCACCACCCCCTTTTCTGAATCGTTTTTGGCCACTATAGGTGTGGCAGGGTATACTCAGACATGAGTCCCTTTCTCACTGCACCATCAGGATTCAAGCAAGCCGGGCCGAAGACGGCTGAAATGCCAGAAACCGGTCCCCGATAGCTTGTCTCCTTTCTGGTAAAGAATTGGCTTGGTAGTTTAGTCTGCCCTGTTCCCATGATGCACTGGGCCAGGGACAGACTGATTTGCATATAGCCAGGTTCTGAGCTGGGATGGCGCAGTGAGATAAATAACGGTGATGGATCAAGCCCTGATCTTTGGACTGGGTAAGAGTGGTCTGCTTAATTCAGACACTCTGTTCTTCACCACCCCCTTTTCTGAATCGTTTTTGGCCACTATAGGTGTGGCAGGGTATACTCAGACATGAGTCCCTTTCTCACTGCACCATCAGGATTCAAGCAAGCCGGGCCGAAGATGGCTGAAATGCCAGAAACCGGTCCCCGGTAGCTTGTCTCCTTTCTGGTAAAGAATTGGCTTGGTAGTTTAGTCTGCCCTGTTCCCATGATGCACTGGGCCAGGGACAGACTGATTTGCATATAGCCAGGTTCTGAGCTGGGATGGCGCAGTGAGATAAATAACGGTGATGGATCAAGCCCTGATCTTTGGACTGGGTAAGAGTGGTCTGCTTAATTCAGACACTCTGTTCATCACCACCCCCTTTTCTGAATCGTTTATGACAAACGTATGGCACACCTGAAGCCATCTTGATTGGAATACAGTGGTAACTCTTAAAACATTTAGGGTCAGATGTAGGCAAATAGTATTTACCGTTTCGTAAATACCGAATATTACTGATTCTATGCTATGTAGATAAAAATTCGGTAAAAATTACCGAATCGTTAAGATTCGGTAATTACCGAATCGGTATTTACCGATTCGGTGTGAAAATCGGTATTTACCGATTCGGTAATTGCCATTCATTCCTATGGGCCTGGAATGAATGTCAATTACCGAATCGGTAATTACCGATTCAGTAAAAGGGGGAAAACATTGAAGGGTGGCAGGGTGTCACTTTGATACCCTGTTGCACCCCTCAATTGTTTATGGGTACAAATGTTAAGCCCTAAGGGTATGTATGTCTGCAACATGTCACTGAAGCAATTTGCATTAAATTGCTTTTTTTTTCCCCGTTATTTACCACCAACTTGTAGTTGGTGGTAAATAACAAATCCTAACTTGGGATAAGCACTCATTTAAGTGCTCCCTACATTAGGAATTCGGTAATGTACCGAATCGGTATTTAAGAAATCGGTAATTTGCCGATTCCTTAAATTACCGATTCGGTAAATTACCGAATCCCTAATTTCAGCCCCCTACATAAGAAAAGCCTATTACGGCCGTAATTCGTTAATTTCGTCCGTTTCCGACCGGTACTAGGCCACCTACATCTGGTCCTTAATTTTCAAAAAGAAAAAAATTAGTGGGTTCATTTTGCCATAGAAAGTATGATTAATACTGCAGAAAGAAAAATGAGGGCGCATTTTGAGGGACTTCCTAAATCCTCTTCTATTTTATTAAAAAATTGTGACATGCAGACTGAAAAATGCACTTTCAATACCAGCAGCAGACTTCCCTGGTGAGAAGTAGCTTTACTACAGAATAATAGTAATAATCCACATTTGTAAAGCGCTAACAATCAGCCATAAGGGTCTCTAGGCACTGGGGGCCGTCGGGAAGATTAAGCAAGCTATTGCCCAGAGTCACATGGTGCTGGGCTAATCTGCGGCAGGCACCGGGGATCGAACCGTGATCTCCAGATTCCGGAGTCAGTTGCCCTGGCCGCAGCGCTACACCTCTTCCCCCACAGTGATCTAATAAGCAACTAGAGTGCTAACATTCTGTATGTGTGACACATATGAATGCTTCTTGATTTCGCCCTCGTTTAAGTTAAAGCAATTCTGTTTGTAATTAGGTAGCTTTTTAGCTTTGCTTGTATTAGTGTTTTTCAAACTTTCATGTACATAACATGCACATGTATGCATATATGTATATGTATTAACAAAAAGGGGGGTAACCCTGTGTCCCTCAGAACCTGGGTAGGCGTGGTTAACAACAAAAGTGGTTCTGTCGGGTAACCGGATAAATTGCTTTGAAGAAGAGGCTGGGTTAGCTCAAAAACACAATGTAATAATTCAAGTGCAATTAAATTGAATGAAACCTCTCTGAAAACAAATATAGTTCAAGGTATTTATATAGGAAACAAAGTCACATTTGTAAAACACAGGAATTACTTCATTCCATTTCAGTTTATACAAATTCTAAGAACATGTGAAAAAGTGACTGTAAGTGAACAAAGTGAATAGTGCAATATATTGAGTGACACTTATTTACAATTATATACAGTACTATACACGGGGAAAGGGGAGGAAAAACAATTTTAATTGGCTGTCAGTGTTCTTAATTAAAACTCCAAGGAGACAGACGGTTGCTATGATCGTTCCTGGAGGTATCTTGACCAGTGTTATGCGTCGACGTTTCGACCCTGTTGTGCCCCGATTGGTGGTCACGGCGGGTCTTTATCAAGACAAGGGGGGGTGGGGGGGACCTGGAAGTGGAATAAGAGTGGGTTTCAGAGAGGTATGGATAATGAACCGTAAGTTTTTTGGTAAAATCAGGTGAGTGCATTATACTCACAGGGGGTTCAGGATTCACAGGAGGCAAATAAGTCACGCCCTGGTATGGAAAACCGGAGGTCAATCTGGGAAAGAAGTACAATGAGTCCCTTAGTAAAAGCATGTTGATATAGCCATGGCTCAGAGGGATAGGTCATGCATTACCTACATGTATCATGGGAGTTAGTTAAGAGAATGTTATTAAGTGGCTAAATGTATGCCAGATGCACCTGGGAACTCAAGTGATCACAAAATAAGTGGTGTGACTAGACAACTTTAAAGGCAAAAATGGACACCACCTGGGCAGCGCTCGTGGTTAAGGCTGAACCCGGGGGCGGGTTGCCCCAGGTGACCACCAGGCGTGTGTGACATTTAAAAAGACTTGGTGCTCGTTTAAAAATGGGGGCTCGTAGTGCCGAAGTTGTGCAATTTATAACGGGTGCCGGAGAGTGACTAAGGAACAGCACCGATTGGGGGAAGACCGCACACCGTGAGGCTGTGTGCACTTTAATGGCTTACCCCAAGTCAAATAAGCGAGAGTATCATGCTACTCACTCTCGAACATCCGAGTCCCGTCTGGCATGAATCACGGAGGCTCGATTGCGGGAGGAGCGGGCGCGAGGACGTTGTACACGTCGGTCGCCTGGCAACGCCGTAGCTTACAGCGTAGTGCCGTGTGCTAAACCCTCATTGGCTAGCAAAGGCGAGCCCCTGGGTAGCTAGGCAACGCGTGGAGTATTCGGGACAGCGTCAAATGACGGTTTACATAAACGGCGCAATGCGCTTGGGGGCCGCCTACAGCTTGGTGGATAATTTGGCGGCATATTAAGAATCTTCTGGCATGAAAGTACAGACAAAGTCAAGAGCATAATATTGTACAATTAAACCTTATTTTTTTTAAAAGTTAATGCAGTCATGTGGTTAAATTAAACAGCATATTAATAGTCAAGTTCAGCTTGTCACAGATAGGTAAATTACAACATGTAATTGTTTCATATCATGAGGTGGGAAAGAGATGGCAAGTCCAGCATTTCATGGGTGAGCCTAATTAAACATACCACATGTCACAGATAAGTAAATTGCAACATGTAATTGTAAGGCTTCATATCATGAGGCGGGAAAGAGATGGCAAGTCCAGCATTTCATGGGTGAGCCTAATTAAACATACAATTCACAAGCGTCATACAGAATGGAAGAGGGTCATAGTTAGAGAAATGCATCATATTCATAAAAGACCCATCTGCCTTGATATCTCCTCATGTTCATTTAGACCTTGGCTCACAGAGTTAAGAATGTGGATCCATTTACACTCCTTTCTATTGAGTCCAGAGGTAATGGAGCCACCACGAGGGTTGGTGTTGATTTTTTCCAGTATGCGCCAGCGCAAACTGTTTGGGTCATGATTCTGGCTAACAAAATGATCCACCATGGGGGCTCCCTGGACCTTGCAGCGGATTCTGCTCATGTGCTGTAGTATGCGTGCCTTAACTTTCTGTGTTGTCTGGCCCACATATGGTTTGTCGCATGGGCACAGAATGATGTATATGACATTTGAGGTGTTACAATTTGTCAGGGAAGGTAATGTATATGTTTTATTGTTGTGTGAGAAAGATGGTCCATCAATGGATAACGGGCAAGCTTTGCATGTGCTGCATTTGAAGTGTCCTTTCACTGGGGTCAAGCCTAAGTGGTCACGGAGGGTGACCGGTATTGGAGGTTCTAGAAATGCCTTTACCACACTATCCTTTATGTTCCGTCCTCTTTTGAAGGAAAATAGTGGACTTTCATTGGTGTTGAGCTCTGAGGCAACCAGGTTCCAGTACTTCTTTATAGTCTTCTTCATGATGTTGCTCCTGGAATGGAACGTAGTGACACAGACCAGATTCGGGCAAGCGTCTCTCTTCTCTTTTGGGGCAAGTAACGTACCAGGCTCTTTTTTTGGCACGTTTGAGTAGGCCCATTGGGTAGCCTCGTTCCCGTAGGCGGTTGGTAAGTGTCTCACACTCCTTGAAGAAGTCTGCTTTTTTGGTGCAGTTGCGTCTCATCCGTAGGTATTGCCCGAAGGGTAAGTTGTCACGTAAATTACGTGGGTGGTGAGAGTCATATTTTAAGAGGGTGTTTCTCTCCGTAGGTTTTCTGTAAAGATCACAGATGATTAGGCCATCTTCAGCCTTGAACCGAAGGTCAAGGAAAGCAATGTTTGTTTTATCATAGCTCATTGTGAACTGGATGTCATTGCATCTGGAATTCAGCCAGAGGAAGAAGTCTTTTAGATCAGCTTCTGTGCCTGTCCATATCATCATCACGTCATCAATATATCTTTTCCATATTGATATTGAATTGATGTATGGATTTCCTTCTGAGTATAGATGTTGTTCCTCATATTGGTCCATGTATAGATTCGCCAGACTAGGGGCATACGTGGCCCCCATCGCCACTCCCTTGCATTGAATATAGAATTGTTGTTGAAAGACAAAGTAATTGCGTTTCATCGCAATCTCAAGGAGGTTGGTGAGGAAGTCAGTTGGTATCCAATGCGGTGATGGTCGTTTTTCCAGTACACCCTGTATGATGTTAATTGCCTCGTCTTGGGGTATGGATGTGTATAAAGATGCAACATCGAGTGTTACCATGAGTTGGGTGGCTTCATCGTAGGGTTGATTTTCAAGTAATTGGATTATGTGCATTGAATCTCTCACATAGGATTTGGTTTCCGCTACCAATGGCTGGAGAAAGTGGTCAATAAATTGATTCACAGGTTCCAATATGGATCCACATCCAGAAATGATAGGTCTTCCTGGTGGATTGTCCAACCCCTTGTGTACCTTTGGCAAGGTGTAAATTGTGGGAATACGGGGTTCCTTTTTAATCAGGAAATCTCTTTCAGGAGGACTCAAAAAACCTTTGTTGACACCATCTTCTGCCAAGGTCTCAATTAGGGTTCTGATGCCTGATGTCGGATCCCTCGCTGTCGGTTGGTAGCTTTCTTTTACATCCAGTTGACGTCTGATTTCGGCCACATAATCCTCAGTGTTTTGTAGTACCACTGCTCCGCCTTTGTCAGCCGCTTTGACAATGATGGAGGTGTTGAGGCTGAGGTTCTTCAATGCAAGGTTCTCTTCCTTCGTGATATTAAATTTGATGTAGTGTCTTTCTTCTAGGCTCTTCATCACTTCGTACATGACTATTTGTTCAAACGCCAATATGCGTTGGCTCATACAGTAAGCACCAGGGGTGAAGGTGGAAGGTGGCTTAAATGGCGTTGCTGTTATTTTCGGGGTATAGTCATTTTTGCCAAAGTAATATTTCAACCTTATTTTTCGGAAGAATTTCTGTAGTTCTAATTTGGTCGTGAAGGCATCTGGTCTGCTGGTGGGAACAAATGACAGTCCCTTGCTTAGAACACTCCTTTCAGCCACCGTCATGGAGTGATTGGAGAGGTTGATAATGGGGTCTGCAGGAAGACTGTTGGCTTGGACGACTTCTCCCGTCAGGGTTGGGAGTGCAGTGGCCACTGGAGCTGGTTCTTCTCCGATTTCCCTTACAGATATCGTTGGAAGGACCCCATCCTGTCTTTCTCCTGGGGGCGTCCCATCCACCACTGTATTGATGGTGTTTTCGTCTCTTGTTTGTGTTACCATCTGTAGGTTTGTTTCCTGGTGGAGATTTCGCCATGTACTTCCGGTTGGTAGAACCTTACTCTCGTGTTCCCCCTCGTTGCTCCTCTGGGCTTGTTCCATGGTCTTCTTGGTGTCCAACCTTGAATGGCAGTACCACCTCGGTTGGGTTGGCGGTAGCCCTGATCTAAAAAATGTTGTTGGGCCTGAGGTGTTTGTCTGCTGGTGGAAGCTCCTTCTTGTTCAGACTCGGAGCCGCTCCCTGCTGATGAGTCAGAGAAAGTTGTAAACCTTCTTGGTCCTTGTCTGTTTCTGTTTGTGAAGAAACCTTGGTCGTCTTGCTGGTAGTACTCGTCAGCTAAGTAGGGGTAAGTAACTTTTTTGTCGTAATTGCGGATATCTTTGGTGAGTTTATCTAGTTTTCTGTTCAATGTCACAGTGTTGAACTCAGCCAATGTTTTTTCAGCTTTTTCTAGTGCCTCCTTGGCGTTTGTAAGTGCACCGTCTTCAAGTATCTCTTTCTTTAGATCCGCAATTTCTTGTGTTAGTTTTTTTACGTATTCTACGGCTGTCTCAACCCCTAGCACCATCCAGTGCCTGGAGCAGTTGTTGGCCACAAAACTAAATCCTTCCCTGAATTTAGGTACGTCGATGAATATCCCAGGCTCGTTTCTAACTTGTAAGCCCTTGGGAATTATATTGGACGCCAGATATTTGGTGAGGACGTGTCCATGCAAACGAGAACGGATCAGTTTCTTTTCTAATCTCTCTATTTTCAATAATTTTTCATTAAGTGTTACATCAGCGGTTGTTCTGTCTGAACCTAAGAGAAAGTTAGATGAACCTTGCTCTTGTATTAGCTTCGCTATGTATTCTTCACTGTATGAAAGAGTTTCTTTGTCAGACATTATACGTTCTCAAGTGTTGTACATTTAAGATAATTTGTATGAAGAGCAATGAATCAGCAGAAAAAGTGACCCTCGCAAGTCAGTACTTGCAAAAGAATGTTTTAACAAAAAGGGGGGTAACCCTGTGTCCCTCAGAACCTGGGTAGGCGTGGTTAACAACAAAAGTGGCTCTGTCGGGTAACCGGATAAATTGCTTCGAAGAAGAGGCTGGGTTAGCTCAAAAACACAATGTAATAATTCAAGTGCAATTAAATTGAATGAAACCTCTCTGAAAACAAATATAGTTCAAGGTATTTATATAGGAAACAAAGTCACATTTGTAAAATACAGGAATTACTTCATTCCATTTCAGTTTATACAAATTCTAAGAACATGTGAAAAAGTGACTGTAAGTGAACAAAGTGAATAGTGCAATATATTGAGTGACACTTATTTACAATTATATACAGTACTATACACGGGGAAAGGGGAGGAAAAACAATTTTAATTGGCGGTCAGTGTTCTTAATTAAAACTCCAAGGAGACAGATGGTTGCTATGATCGTTCCTGGAGGTATCTTGACCAGTGTTATGCGTCGACATTTCGACCCTGTTGTGCCCCGATTGGTGGTCACGGCGGGTCTTTATCAAGACAAGGGGGGTGGGGGGGACCTGGAAGTGAATACGAGTGGGTTTCAGAGAGGTATGGATAATGAACCATAGGTTTTTTGGTAAAATCAGGTGAGTGCATTATACTCACAGGGGGGGTTCAGGATTCACAGGAGGCAAATAAGTCACGCCCTGGTATGGAAAGCCGGAGGTCAATCTGGGAAAGAAGTACAATGAGTCCCTTAGTAAAAGCATGTTGATATAGCCATGACTCAGAGGGATAGGTCATGCATTACCTACATGTATCATGGGAGTTAGTTAAGAGAATGTTATTAAGTGGCTAAATGTATGCCAGATGCACCTGGGAACTCAAGTGATAACAAAATAAGTGGTGTGACTAGACAACTTTAAAGGCAAAAATGGACACCACCTGGGCAGCGCTCGTGGTTAGGGCTGAACCCGGGGGCGGGTTGCCCCAGGTGACCACCAGGCGTGTGTGTGACATTTAAAAGACTTGGTGCTCGTTTAAAAATGGGGGCTCGTAGTGCCGAAGTTGTGCAATTTAAAACGGGTGCCGGAGCGTGACTAAGGAACGGCACCGATCGGGTGAAGACCGCACACCGTGAGGCTGTGTGCACTTTAATGGCTTACCCCAAGTCAAATAAGCGAGAGTATCACGCTACTCACTCTCGAACATCCGAGTCCCGTCTGGCATGAATCACGGAGGCTCGATTGCGGGAGGAGCGGGGCGCGAGGACGTTGTACACGTTGGTCGCCTGGCAACGCCGTAGCTTACAGCGTAGTGCCGTGTGCTAAACCCTCATTGGCTAGCAAAGGCGAGCCCCTGGGTAGCTAGGCAACGCGTGGAGTATTCGGGACAGTGTCAAATGACGGTTTACATAAACGGCGCAATGCGCTTGGGGGCCGCCTACAGCTTGGTGGATAATTTCCCCTTTCCCCGTGTATAGTACTGTATATATATTGCACTATTCACTTTGTTCACTTACAGTCACTTTTTCACATGTTCTTAGAATTTGTATAAACTGAAATGGAATGAAGTAATTCCTGTGTTTTACAAATGTGACTTTGTTTCCTATATAAATACCTTGAACTATATTTGTTTTCAGAGAGGTTTCATTCAATTTAATTGCACTTGAATTATTACATTGTGTTTTTGAGCTAACCCAGCCTCTTCTTCAAAGCAATTTATCCAGTTACCCGACAGAACCACTTTTGTTGTTAACCACGCCTACCCAGGTTCTGAGGGACACAGGGTTACCCCCCTTTTTGTTAAAACATTCTTTTGCAAGTACTGACTTGCGAGGGTCACTTTTTCTGCTGATTCATTGCTCTTCATACAAATTATCTTAAATGTACAACACTTGAGAATGTATAATGTCTGACAAAGAAACTCTTTCATACAGTGAAGAATACATAGCGAAGCTAATACAAGAGCAAGGTTCATCTAACTTTCTCTTAGGTTCAGACAGAAGAACCGCTGATGTAACACTTAATGAAAAAATTATTGAAAATAGAGAGATTAGAAAAGAAACTGATCCGTTTTCGTTTGCATGGATACGTCCTCACCAAATATCTGGCGTCCAATATAATTCCCAAGGGCTTACAAGTTAGAAACGAGCCTGGGATATTCATCGACGTACCTAAATTCAGGGAAGGATTTAGTTTTGTGGCCAACAACTGCTCCAGGCACTGGATGGTGCTAGGGGTTGAGACAGCCATAGAATACGTAAAAAAACTAACACAAGAAATTGCGGATCTAAAGAAAGAGATACTTGAAGACGGTGCACTTACAAACGCCAAGGAGGCACTAGAAAAAGCTGAAAAAACATTGGCTGAGTTCAACACTGTGACATTGAACAGAAAACTAGATAAACTCACCAAAGATATCCGCAATTACGACAAAAAAGTTACTTACCCCTACTTAGCTGACGAGTACTACCAGCAAGACGACCAAGGTTTCTTCACAAACAGAAACAGACAAGGACCAAGAAGGTTTACAGCTTTCTCTGACTCATCAGCAGGGAGCGGCTCCGAGTCTGAACAAGAAGGAGCTTCCACCAGCAGACAAACACCTCAGGCCCAACAAAATGTTTTAGATCAGGGCTACCGCCAACCCAACCGAGGTGGTACTGCCAATCAAGGTTGGACACCAAGAAGACCATGGAACAAGCCCAGAGGAGCAACGAGGGGGAACACGAGAGTAAGGTTCTACCAACCGGAAGTACATGGCGAAATCTCCACCAGGAAACAAACCTACAGATGGTAACACAAGCAAGAGAAGAAAACACCATCAATACAGTGGTGGATGGGACGCCCCCAGGAGAAAGACAGGATGGGGTCCTTCCAACGATATCTGTAAGCGAAATCGGAGAAGAACCAGCTCCAGTGGCCACTGCACTCCCAACCCTGACGGGAGAAGTCATCCAAGCCAACAGTCTCCCTGCAGACCCCATTATCAACCTCTCCAATCACTCCATGACGGCGGCTGAAAGGAGTGTTCTAAGCAAGGGACTGTCATTTGTTCCCACCAGCAGACCAGATGCCTTCACGACCAAATTAGAACTACAGAAATTCTTCCGAAAAATAAGGTTGAAATATTACTTTGGCAAAAATGACTATACCCCGAAAATAGCAGCAACGCCATTTAAGCCACCTTCCACCTTCACCCCTGGTGCTTACTGTATGAGCCAACGCATACTGGCGTTTGAACAAATAGTCATGTACGAAGTGATGAAGAGCCTAGAAGAAAGACACTACATCAAATTTAATATCACGAAGGAAGAGAACCTTGCATTGAAGAACCTCAGCCTCAACACCTCCATCATTGTCAAAGCAGCTAACAAAGGCGGAGCAGTGGTACTACAAAACACTGAGGATTATGTGGCTGAAATCAGACGTCAACTGGATGTAAAAGAAAGCTACCAACCGACAGCGAGGGATCCGACACCAGGCATCAGAACCCTAATTGAGACCTTGGCAGAAGATGGTGTCAACAAAGGTTTTTTGAGTCCTCCTGAAAGAGATTTCCTGATTAAAAAGGAACCCCGTATTCCCACAATTTACACCTTGCCAAAGGTACACAAGGGGTTGGACAATCCACCAGGAAGACCTATCATTTCTGGATGTGGATCCATATTGGAACCTGTGAATCAATTTATTGACCACTTTCTCCAGCCATTGGTAGCGGAAACCAAATCCTATGTGAGAGATTCAATGCACATAATCCAATTACTTGAAAATCAACCCTACGATGAAGCCACCCAACTCATGGTAACACTCGATGTTGCATCTTTATACACATCCATACCCCAAGACGAGGCAATTAACATCATACAGGGTGTACTGGAAAAACGACCATCACCGCATTGGATACCAACTGACTTCCTCACCAACCTCCTTGAGATTGCGATGAAACGCAATTACTTTGTCTTTCAACAACAATTCTATATTCAATGCAAGGGAGTGGCGATGGGGGCCACGTATGCCCCTAGTCTGGCGAATCTATACATGGACCAATATGAGGAACAACATCTATACTCAGAAGGAAATCCATACATCAATTCAATATCAATATGGAAAAGATATATTGATGACGTGATGATGATATGGACAGGCACAGACGCTGATCTAAAAGACTTCTTCCTCTGGCTGAATTCCAGATGCAATGACATCCAGTTCACATTGAGCTATGTTAAAACAAACATTGCTTTCCTTGACCTTCGGTTCAAGGCTGAAGATGGCCTAATCATCTGTGATCTTTACAGAAAACCTACGGAGAGAAACACCCTCTTAAAATATGACTCTCACCACCCATGTAATTTACGTGACAACTTGCCCTTCGGGCAATACCTACGGATGAGACGCAACTGCACCAAAAAAGCAGACTTCTTCAAGGAGTGTGAGACACTTACCAACTGCCTACGGGAACGAGGCTACCCAATGGGCCTACTCAAACGTGCCAAAAAAAGAGCCTGGTACAGTCCGAGAGAGGAGTTACTTGCCCCAAAAGAGAAGAGAGACGCTTGCCCGAATCTGGTCTGTGTCACTACGTTCCATTCCAGGAGCAACATCATGAAGAAGACTATAAAGAAGTACTGGAACCTGGTTGCCTCAGAGCTCAACACCAATGAAAGTCCACTATTTTCCTTCAAAAGAGGACGGAACATAAAGGATAGTGTGGTAAAGGCATTCCTAGAACCTCCAATACCGGTCACCCTCCGTGACCACTTAGGCTTGCCCCCAGTGAAAGGACACTTCAAATGCAGCACATGCAAAGCTTGCCCGTTATCCATTGATGGACCATCTTTCTCACACAACAATAAAACATATACATTACCTTCCCTGACAAATTGTAACACCTCAAATGTCATATACATCATTCTGTGCCCATGCGACAAACCATATGTGGGCCAGACAACACAGAAAGTTAAGGCACGCATACTACAGCACATGAGCAGAATCCGCTGCAAGGTCCAGGGAGCCCCCATGGTGGATCATTTTGTTAGCCAGAATCATGACCCAAACAGTTTGCGCTGGCGCATACTGGAAAAAATCAACACCAACCCTCGTGGTGGCTCAATTACCTCTGGACTCAATAGAAAGGAGTGTAAATGGATCCACATTCTTAACTCTGTGAGCCAAGGTCTAAATGAACATGAGGAGATATCAAGGCAGATGGGTCTTTTATGAATATGATGCATTTCTCTAACTATGACCCTCTTCCATTCTGTATGACGCTTGTGAATTGTATGTTTAATTAGGCTCACCGATGAAATGCTGGACTTGCCATCTCTTTCCCGCCTCATGATATGAAGCCTTACAATTACATGTTGTAATTTACTTATCTGTGACATGTGGTATGTTTAATTAGGCTCACCCATGAAATGCTGGACTTGCCATCTCTTTCCCACCTCATGATATGAAACAATTACATGTTGTAATTTACCTATCTGTGACATGCTGAACTTGACTATTAATATGCTGTTTAATTTAACCACATGACTGCATTAACTTTTTTTAAAAATAAGGTTTAATTTTACAATATTATGCTCTTGACTTTGTCTGTACTCTCATGCCAGAAGATTCTTAATATGCCGCCAAATTATCCACCAAGCTGTAGGCGGCCCCCAAGCGCATTGCGCCGTTTATGTAAACCGTCATTTGACGCTGTCCCAAATACTCCACGCGTTGCTTAGCTACCCAGGGGCTCGCCTTTGCTAGCCAATGAGGGTTTAGCACACGGCACTACGCGACCGACGTGTACAACGTCCTCGCGCCCCGCTCCTCCCGTAATCGAGCCTCCGTGATTCATGCCAGATGGGACTCGGATGTTCGAGAGTGAGTAGCGTGATACTCTCGCTTATTTGACTTGGGGTAAGCCATTAAAGTGCACACAGCCTCACAGTGTGCGGTCTTCACCCGATCGGTGCCGTTCCTTAGTCACGCTCCGACACCCGTTTTAAATTGCACAACTTCGGCACTACGAGCCCCCATTTTTAAACGAGCACCAAGTCTTTTTAAATCTCACACACGCCTGGTGGTCACCTGGGGCAACCCGCCCCCGGGTTCAGCCTTAACCACGAGCGCTGCCCAGGTGGTGTCCATTTTTGCCTTTAAAGTTGTCTAGTCACACCACTTATTTTGTGATCACTTGAGTTCCCAGGTGCATCTGGCATACATTTAGGGCCCGATGTAGGTAAAAGGGATTTTCCGATTTCAAAATACCGAGGCGGGCCGAATCGGTATTCTGAAATCGGAAAACGAGATGTAGCAAACAAACCGC
The DNA here is from genome assembly GCF_964263255.1 of Lissotriton vulgaris. NCBI lineage: Eukaryota > Metazoa > Chordata > Amphibia > Caudata > Salamandridae > Lissotriton > Lissotriton vulgaris. The sequence goes on along the minus strand of NC_141691.1, from coordinate 117,425,152 downwards.
GAAATAATAGCGAATCGGTCGGCATCGGTAATGTGAATCGCTACGTACCGAATCGGCACGGACCGAATCGGAAAGTACCGAATCGGCTACCACCGAATCGGAAATAGCCGAATCGGCTACCACCGATTCGGAAATAGCCGAGTCGGTAAAGTCCGAATCGGCAATTACCGAATCGGAGGTATGAAAACACACCCATGGCCAAAAAGCCCATAGGAATGCATTGAAGAAACCGATTCGGTAAAATCCGAATCGGATTTTACCGAATCGGATTTTACCGAATCGGTAATATCCGATTCGGTAAAAGCCGATTCGGTAAAAGCCGATTCAGCCAATGAGGTGGCTCCCCCTCCCCCACCCAAACAGGGAGTGGCAACCCTGGCAGGTGCAGCTAATTAAGAACTTTCTGGAGAGCCAGCCTGAGCTGAACACTCACAGTTAGCAGCAGTGGGAGTAGGAGGTAGTGAACTGTTCAGATCAAGATGGCAAACCCTAGTGAGAGCCAGAAGTCCAGCCAGAAGAGGAAGCCAAAGTTCAGCAGCATCGAGCTGCAGGTGTTGGTTGAGGAGGTGGTGAGGGTGCACCAGCAGCTATTCGGGAAGCTGTCCCTCAATGTGCCAGACAGCACCAAGAGGAGGCTCTGGGGCGAAATCGCCCAAAAGGTCAATGCTGTGGGTGTCACCCCCAGGTCCCTTGATGAGCTGAAGAAGCGCTTCTATGATATCCGCAGCCTCACCAAACGTAAGATGGCAGAGATCCAGAGGCAAGCTGGAGTCACAGGTGGAGGCAGGAACCCGGCGCCACCCCTCACCGAGCTGGAGGAACTGGTCTCAGCACCATTGAGAGGGAGAGCGTGACCGGAATTGGGACCCTGGACAGCTCAGCCAGAGCTACAGCTACAGGTAAGAAGCATGCGCATCATGACACACCCTACCAGACACCTCCCCATTAGACACAATGCACAGCCAAACCCCAGCACAGTACTGTAACCAACATACAAGAGACAAGCATCATGGTACATGTAGTCAGCAGAAGTTAGCAAAATATGGCAGTGCAGAATCACAAGACAGGAAACAGTGGAACACATTCTAAGGAGATGCAAGGACATGTGGAATGCTTTAATTGTACTGACTGTAATACATCGGCACTCAATTTACAAATGCTTCTTTGTACCTAGGGGCACCATCAGGCGGAGAACCACTGACAACAGAGGCAGCAGCACCATCTACCACTGCACTCGCAGGGCCGAGCACGAGTCAGGCTGCCGAGGAGGAGGAGGAGGAAAACACCATAGGGCTGGGTATTGAGGGAGACCTGGCAATTGACTTTGATTCACTTCACTCCCCACAAATGCCGAGCACACCCCCCTTGCTGTTCTCCCCAGAGAACTCCCCGACAAGGGACCTCCTTCCACCTACACTAGCTCCTGCCACGATCATGGCTGTGGCTCCAGTACACCCTGTCCTGGGAGCAGGGGCTCAGGTCCCGGCCAGCACCACACCCCCACCAGTGGCACCCCAGCCCACTCAGCAGGCCGGCAGCAGCAGTACCCGGCGCCGTGCCATTCCCACCACTGCAGCGCCAGCACCGGAGGGCAGTGTCTTCCTGGGCCTTGAAGGGAATATGGTGAAGATCCAAAGGCAGCAGGCGAAGTCAATCAAGGCCTGCCAACGCCAGCTCCTGCAGCACAACCTGCAGATGGGGGAAATGGTGAAAGGTTTTCAGGCCTTTGTGGATACCAACAAGGAGGTAGCAGCAGGTTTAGGCAGGCTAACCACTGCCATTACCCAGTTATGTGGCAGACTAGAGGAGCATGAGCTGTCGCGCAGGCGGGATGCCCGGGTGCAGAACCGCTCCATAAGCCGCCTTGCTGCTGCAACGGCACAACTCTGTCAGCGCGGTGCCAACATGGAGTCTAGTCTCACCCAAAATACCGCCGAGATAACAAGGGGAATGGCCCGCATCACAACAGCAATGGAGGCCATGATTATCTCTAACACTGCCGCAAATCCTGCCCTGGACCTGGGGGATGCTGGGGACAGCAGCAGCCGCAGCAGCCCGGCCAGCGCTGCGTCAGAGCCACGCAGGAGCACCAGGCGCTCCGCAGAAGCCGCTGGTCATTCTGAAGGGGGTGAGGGACACCCCAGTGGGGCTGCCAAGCGCTCAAAGAAATAGCCTTGCAAGGGCGGGTGAGGCAACCTGGACCTTAGACTTTTGTTTTCTTTGCTATTACACCTTTTTTTTGTTGCACATCAGTGCAGTAACTGTGTTGCAACAGTATTAAAAATTGCTTTTTCACCACAACCATTTACCTGTCTGTGCATCTGTACTCACTCAGAAATAGTTTTCTGTAATCTCCTCACGTCTGTATCTGCCATCACTTGGCATACACACCCCAGCTGGCTGTGTCAGTGGCACAGCTTCGTCGTCGTCATGGTCCTCGTAGTCAGACAACTCCACCTCAGTGCCCTTCTTCACCGCAAGGTTGTGTAACATTGCACATACAGCTATGATCTTGCAGCAGGTGATGGGGGTATACTGCCTTGCACCTCCACTCTTGTGCAGGCATCTGAATCTACTTTTCCAGATGCCAAAGGTCCGTTCGACGACATTCCTTGTGCGTATGTGGGCCCGGTTATACCTCCTTTGGCTGGGTGTGGAGGGGTTGAGGTAGGGGGTGAGTATGAATGAGCGGAGGGCATATGCACTGTCGCCTGGAAGGGAAAGGGGTAACATTACACACATGCATACATGTATTCCACCTAGCTACTTTGTGTTATGGGGGTCTGATGATGTGTCTCACCTAGGAGGTATCCTTCACCAAATTCGCCAGCCATCAGCCGTGCATAGATGCCGCTCTGTTGGAAAATATAGGAGTCGTGGGTACTCCCTGGAAATTTTGCTACCAGGTCTGTGATGGTGCACTTCGCATTGCAGATCACCTGCACGATGATGGTGTGTGTAGGCTTCCGATTGCGGTATATGTATTCTGTGTCCGCTGGTGGGCAAATCGGAATGTGCGTGCCATCTATGCAGCCAATGATTTGGGGAAATTGTGCCATCTGGTAGAAGTCAGCTTTAGTTTGTAGCAGTTCTGCGTGGGTTGCAGGGAAAGAGATGTATTGGTCCATCCTGTGTATCATGGCGTCAAGGAATGTGTGGAAGAACCTTGACAGGCTGCTCTGGGTCACCCCTCCTGCCGCTGCAACTCCACTTTGATAGCTGCCAGACGCAAGCAGGTGTAGGCTGCATAGCACCTGGACGTGTGCTGGGATGGTGTGTGCCCTTGGGGTGTGGTGGTCCAACAATGGTTTGAGGTCCCTGATGAGCTCAAGAATGGTGTCAGAGTCCAGCCTGTATCTCTGTAGGATCTCTGCCTCTGTGAGCATGAACAGGGTTATCCTCTGTCTGTAGACCTGTTCATTTCTTTGCCATTCCCTCTGTCCTTCCTGCTGTAGCCGTAGCCGCCTCACAATGACATAAAAAGCTGCCATCCTGCAAGTTGCAATGCATTTTGGGGCTGTTTTTATGGGTTGGAGTTGGTTACCACCTGATTGTAATCCATGGTAAATACCGAGTGAATTCTACCGATTTTGAGCCGAATTCGGTGTTTCTGTGCCTCCCTACATCTCCCCATCTGTCGGAATCGGGGAATTTCCCGATCGGTGATTCATACGAATCGGTAGGTTCTCCGATTCGGCTCTTGTCCGAATCGGTGTATCTACCGATTCGGTACATGGACCGAATCGGCTTTATTCCGATTCGGTGTGTCTACCGATTCGGTACATGGACCGATTCGGATAATTTCCGATTCGGTGTCAGTACCAAATCGGTACATGGACCGATTCGGATAATTTCCGAATCGGTGTCACTACCGATTCGGTACATGGACCGAATCGGTTATTTTCCGATTCGGTGTGTCTACCGATTCGGTACATTGACCGAATCGGTGTTTGCATCCGATTCGGTGTGTTACCGATTCGTTACATATCCGATTTTCGGTATGTACGTATCGGATTCTTTTCCATTCGGTACTCATTCCGAATCGGTTTTCGCTCCGATTTTGACTTTTTTTTGTTCCCTACATCTCGATGGCTGTATACCGATCGGTAAGGGCCCAAAATCGGTATTTTCGGCCGTTACCGATCGGTAACGGCCTACCTACATCTGGCCCCTAGCCACTTAATAACATTCTCTTAACTAACTCCCATGATACATGTAGGTAATGCATGACCTATCCCTCTGAGTCATGGCTATATCAACATGCTTTTACTAAGGGACTCATTGTACTTCTTTCCCAGATTGACCTCCGGCTTTCCATACCAGGGCGTGACTTATTTGCCTCCTGTGAATCCTGAACCCCCCCTGTGAGTATAATGCACTCACCTGATTTTACCAAAAAACTTATGGTTCATTATCCATACCTCTCTGAAACCCACTCTTATTCACTTCCAGGTCCCCCCCACCCCCCATTGTCTTGATAAAGACATGCCGTGACCACCAATCGGGGCACAACAGGGTCGAAACGTCGACGCATAACACTGGTCAAGATACCTCCAGGAACGATCATAGCAACCATCTGTCTCCTTGGAGTTTTAATTAAGAACACTGACCGTCAATTAAAATAGTTTTTCCTCCCCTTTCCCCGTGTATTGTACTGTATATAATTGTAAATAAGTGTCACTCAATATATTGCACTATTCACTTTGTTCACTTACAGTCACTTTTTCACATGTTCTTAGAATTTGTATAAACTGAAATGGAATGAAGTAATTCCTGTGTTTTACAAATGTGACTTTGTTTCCTATATAAATACCTTGAACTATATTTGTTTTCAGAGAGGTTTCATTCAATTTAATTGCACTTGAATTATTACATTGTGTTTTTGAGCTAACCCAGCCTCTTCTTCAAAGCAATTTATCCGGTTACCCGACAGAACCACTTTTGTTATATGTATATGTAGGCATGCATTTATATTTGTATTTTTTATAGATATGCATTTTATATATATGTTTATATTGTATGTATATATATATATATATATATATATATATATATATATATATACACACACACACATACATATATATATAAATGCATATGCATATATATATGCATATATATGTGCATATGTGTGCGTGTAGAGAGAGGTAGAGAGGTAGAGGATTAGAGGTAGAGGTGTAGAGGTAGAGAGGTAGAGGTGTAGAGGTAGAGGTAGAGAGTAGTAGAGAGAGAAGTAGAGAGAGGTAGAGAGCAGAGAGTGAGTAATAAAGAGTAGAGTGAGTAGAAGAGAGTAGTAGAGAGAGTAGCAGAGAGTGAGTAGTAGAGAGTAGTAGAGTGAGTAGTAGAGAGTAAGTAGTAAAGAGTGAGTGGTAGAGAGTGAGTAGTAGAGAGTGAGTAGTAGAGTGAGAAGTAGAGAGTGAGTAGTAGAGAGTAGTAGAGAGTGAGGAGTAGTGAGTTGTAGTAGAGGGTAGTAGTCGTAGAGAGTGAGTAGTAGAGTGAGTAGTAGAGAGTGAGTAGTAGAGAGTAGTAGAGAGAGAGTAGTAGAGAGTGAGTAGTAGAGAGTAGTTGAGAGTGAGTAGTAGAGAGTAGTAGCGAGTGAGTAGTAGAGAGTTAGTAGTAGAGGGAGTAGTAGAGAGTAGTAGAGTAGTAGAGAGTGAGTAGTAGAGAGTAGCAGATAGTGAGTAGTAGAGTGTAGTAGAGTGAGTAGTAAAGAGTTTGTAGTAGAGAGTGAGTAGTAGAGAGTAATAGAGAGTACTAGAGAGTGAGTAGTAGATTTAGTAGTAGAGAGTAGTAGAGGGTAAGTAGTAGAGAGTAGTAGAGAGTTAGTAGTAGAGTGAGTAGTAGAGCGTAGTAGAGAGAGAGTAGTAGAGAGTGAGTAGTAGAGAGTAGTAGAGAGAGAGTAGTAGAGAGTAGTAGTGAGCGAGTAGTAGAGAGTGAGTAGTAGAGTCAGTAGTAGAGTGAGTAGTAGAGAAAGAGTAGTAGAGAGTAGTAGAGAGAGAGTAGTAGATAGTGAGTAGTAGAGAATAGTAGAGAGTAGTAGAGAGAGTAGTAGAGAGAGAGTAGTAGAGAGTGAGTAGTAGAGAGTAGTAGAGAGTGAGTAGTAGAGAGTGAGTAGTAGAGAGTGAGTAGTAGAGAGTGAGTTGTAGAAAGTGAGTAGTAGAGAGAGTATGCATATTAAATATGTGCATATGTGTGCGTGTAGAGAGAGGTAAAAAGGTAGAGATGTAGAGGTAGAGGTGTAGAGGTAGAGAGGGAGAGGTAGAGAGTAGTATAGAGAGAGGTAGAGAGTAGTATAGAGAGAGGTAGAGAGTAGAGAGTGAGTAAGAGCGAGTAGAGAGTTAGTAGTAGAGAGTAGTAGAGAGTGAGTAGTAGAGACTAGTACAGAGTGAGTGGTAGAGAGTAGTAGAGAGTGAATAGTAGAGATTGGGTAGTAGAGAGTATTATAGAGTGAGTAGTAGATAGTGAGTAGCATAGAGAGTAGTAGAGAGTGAGTAGTAGAGTGAGTAGTAGAGCGTAGTAGAGAGAGAGTAGTAGAGAGTGAGTCGTAGAGAGCGAGTAGTAGAGAGTGAGTAGTAGAGTGAGTAGTAGAGTGAGTAGTAGAGAGTGAGTAGTAGAGAGTAGTAGAGAGAGAGTAGTAGAGAGTGAGTAGTAGAGAGTAGTAGAGAGTGAGTAGTAGAGAGCGAGTAGTAGAAAGTGAGTAGTAGAGAGTAGTAGAGTGAGTAGTAGAGTAGTAGAAAGTGAGTAGTAGAGAGTGAGTAGTAGAGAGTAAGTAGTAGAGTGAGGAGTAGAGAGTAGTAGAGAGCGAGTAGTAGAGTCAGTAGTAGAGAGTGAGTAGTAGAGAGTGAATAGCAGAGAGTGAGTAGTAGAGAGAGTAGTAGAGAGTGAGTAGTAGAGAGTAGTAGAGTGAGAGTAGTAGAGAGTGAGTAGTAGAGAGCGAGTAGTAGAAAGTGATTAGTAGAGAGAGTTGTAGAGAGGTAGTAGAGAGTAGTAGAGTAGCGGAAAGTGAGTAGTAGAGAGTGAGTACTAGAGAGTAAGTAGTAGAGTGAGGAGTAGAGAGTAGTAGCGAGTGAGTAGTAGAGAGTAGTAGAGAGTGAGTAGTAGAGAGTAGTAGAGAGTGAGTAGTAGAGTGAGTAGTAGAGAGTGAGTAGTAGAGAGTGAATAGTAGAGAGTGAGTAGTAGAGAGAGTAGTAGAGAGAGTAGTAGAGAGTGAGTAGTAGAGAGTAGTAGAGTGAGTAGTAGAGAGTGAGTGGTAGTGAAAGAGAGGTGTAGAGAGTAGTAGAGAGTGAGTAGTAGAGTAGTAGAGAGTGAGTGGTAGAGAGTAATAGAGAGTAGTAGAGTGAGTAGTAGAGAGTAGTAGAGAGTGAGTAGTAGAGAGTAGTAGAGAGTGAGTAGTAGAGAGTAGTAGCGAGTGAGTAACATAGAGTGAGTAGTAGAGAGAGTAGTAGAGAATAGTAGAGAGTGAGTAGTAGAAAGTGAATAGTAGAGAGTGGTAGAGAGTGAGTAGTAGAGAGTAGTAGAGAGTGAGTAGTAGAGAGCAGTAGAGAGTGAGTAGTAGAGAGTGAGTAGTAGAGAGCAGTAGAGTAGTAGAGACTGAGTAGTAGAGAGTAGTAGAGAGTGAGTAGTAGAGAGTAAGTAGTAGAGAGAGAGTAGTAGAGAGTAGTAGAGAGTGAATAGTAGAGACTGTCAGTCAGTGTCAGTCAGTATCAGTCAGTGTCAGTCAGTCAGTCAGTGTCAGTCAGTCAGTCAGTCAGTCAGTGTCAGTCAATCAGTACCAATTCAAAGCTGAAATACTGTGCCTGGAGTGATAAATGGCTTTTACTTAAAGACTTTGCAGTAGAAATGGCAAAAGACTTTGTCCTTTTCTATCTCGGCGTGGATGGCACTGTGCTAATTCTATGCTTAAAGGCTTTGATAGAAAAACAGACATTTGAGGTGAGCAGATCTAGAATGTCTCTCCTTCTTTTTTGCATAATGTATGCGTCACTCTATGCCTGAAAGTGTTTTGTTTATATATATATATATATATGTCCAAAAACAAGTTGCATTCCTCAAAATAAATTGTGAAAGCTTGCCGTGTGTGGCCTTTTCTTTTGGAGGCAACTCGTTTTTGGATATATATATATATATATATATATATATATATATATATATATATATATATATATATATATATATATATATATATATATATATATATATATATATATATATATATATATATATCTCAAATCCTGTATTATGACGCCTCGTACACTCCACGCGGATTCAAAGCAGGACACGGACCCAATTTCTTTTTGTGCCTCAAATGTTTATTTCGGCCAGATGTCTGAGACGCGTTTCGCAGCGCGAACGCCGCTTGTTCACTCGACAATCACATTTGAGCGCGAAGGCTTATTTAAAGTGACAGTGCTATGTGATACTATGACCCATGATTACTCAAGTCATAGACATTAAAGAAATACATAACAATCCAATGTAATCCTTGTGAAATACATTACTTGTGTTTGGCGTTGGTTGAAATCTTTGTACTTAATACATGTAAAATACATTAGTACATAGCTAGATTATCTAAATCCAAGATTTCATCAAACAATAAATTACTGTTTATCAGATCATGTTAAATTTATGTAAAATACAATAATCCTTTGACCCTTTGCCTCGCCAAATATGTTTCTGTTGATTGTACATTCTTTTTTCATGCTAATCGACAAAGAAAAGTTTTTTAAAGTGCTCAGTGATAGGTGCTTCCACTTGATTAAAAAAGATATCCAGTATCTTACTCATCATTTGTTACTTTTCATATATTCGTTCACTTTACCATTTTTTAAGTTTTGATGTACCATTTCAAATATATTTACATATTCTTTACCAGATCTTGCATCCTGTTACACATATTTTATCTATCCATCTATTTTCTTTTCTACTTTTTTACTTTTTTACTATATACATGTACACTTCATGTTTGTGATAAACTTCCTCATATGTCATGTTGTCCTGCTTTGCCCTCATGTGTATTCATTATGTTTTTGTCACTCTCCTTCAACATCAATTTTTTGTATTTGGTCCACCTTAATTTCAATGCTAATCGTTGATAAGGCATTGAATAAAATGTCAATAAAATATTCCTAAAATATTTACATCCTCCTGTATAATTCATATATATACAACATATTTACAATATATAAAAATTAATAGTATAGATCATGGGTGTTATACCAAAATTGATGTGTTTTTTATTATTATTAGTCTTCTTGGAGCATTAGATCTAATTCTTTTCTTTATCTTATCCTGTGACATACATTTTTTGATTTATTTACATGGTTATTCTAGGACAAACACGTGTACATATCCTCTGTAAGGTTCAATCCATGGGGATGTTTCGAATCCAACAGAAGGATATACCGTGTTTCTAGTTTACGTAGCTTATTTTCTCGGTCCCCACCCCTCCTATTGGGGGATATTGCATCTATCAAATAGAACGTTAACCCTTTATTGTTTGATGCATGATGCTTTCTGAAGTGGCGAGCCACTGGATACGTATTATCCATATTAGTTATGGCTCTTAGATGTTGCAGTATACGTACATGGGCCTGTAGTTTACTAGACCCCACATAATTCAACCCACAAGGGCAAGTTAGTACATATACTGTATATTCGGTTTTACAGTTTAGCATTTTGTTAATCACATAGGGTTTGGTTCTAAAGGGACTCAAATAAGTTTTTGTATTTACACCATGTGTGCAGGCTTTGCAGGTTGGACACCGTTTAAACCCCTTCAGATTCTGATACCAGGAGGGTTTGCCAATAATTTCTGGATCTGACACCACTAGTGCATCCCTCATTGAGGGACCTCTGCTGTATGTAATGGACACCCTCTGCGGTAGCAGGGGTCCTAGTACTGGATCACTTAGGACTGTGGGCCATGCATCTTGAATAATTTTTTGTATGGTTTTATGTTGTCTGCTGTATCCCACAACTAAACGAAAATTATCCACTTCCAGATCCTCTTGGCTTGGCTGTGAGCCTGCTTTTGTCTGGTCAGAATTCTTAACAGTTTTACCAGCTAATAATATATCTCTCTCAATTAAGTTAGTTTTAGCTATAGCCTGATTTATAGTTTTCTTAGGGTAACCCCTGGCTAGGAATCTCTCCTTACTCTCCTGTTGGGCTAACTCTAAATCTTTCTGGGTACTGCATATGCTCTTTATCCTTACCATTTCGCCGTAAGGAATACTTTTCACTAAATGGTGGGGATGTGAACTAGAGGCATGCAGTAGGGAGTTCCCTGCCGTTTTCTTTCTGTGTAATTTGGTTTGTAGGGTGTTATCAATTACAAACACTTCCGTGTCCAGGAAACTCACCTTCGTTTCACTGATTTCGGCCGTGAATTTTAAATTAAGATGATTGTTATTTAATTCATCCATAAAGATTTCTGCCTCTCCTTTTGTTCCGTGCCAGATTACAAATAAGTCATCTATAAATCTTAGCCATAATTTGACTTTTGTTCTTACAGTGTTAGCATGCGTTCCTCCCAGGACCAGTTCCTCCCATTTGCCCATATGCAGGCATGAATAGCTTGGGGAGAAACTGGCCCCCATGGCTATGCCTTGTATTTGGCAGTACAGTAGATGATTGAACATAAAGATATTATTATGTAAACAGAATTTGATCATTGATACCAGCATTTCATTATGTTGTTGAAACATGGGGGCCCTGTTACATAAATAATACGCTATTGCTTGCAGGCCATCTTCATGTTTTATGCTAGTATATAAAGATGTTACATCTATGGCCATCATGATATATTCGCTGTTCCACTGAAAGTCCTTTATCTTATTTGAAAAGTCACTGGTATCCCTTACATAAGACTTTAATGACTTGACATATTCTTGGAGGAAGAAATCCACATAGACTGATGTCTTCTCCAGTAAGCTGTTTTTTGCACTGATAATAGGACGTCCCGGTGGTTTGTTGCAGTCCTTATGTACTTTAGGTATAAAGTAAATCGTTGGCACTGTTGGACTCTCATTTTTTAAGTATTTATACTCATTATCACTGATGAGATTTTTGCTTCTCCAACTTGATAGTTTTTTATAGTATATTTGGTACATTTCCTTCAGTTTGCCAACATCAGTCCTGGAATAACATTGTCTATCGTTTAACTGTTGCATGGCCTCTTTCATGTATTCTTCATAGGGCCACAGTACTATGTTTCCCCCTTTGTCGCTGTTACGGATTATTACCTCCTTATTTGCAGAGAGTTATTTCATCAGCTGGAAATATTTGTGATCTTGGTTTCGATGTTTTTGCATGACAGTACTTGTGCCAATTTTTTTTTTTTTGGGATACTATTTCATGAAATGTGTCTATTGCATCATGCAACATTATTGGGCAATACTTTGATTTTGGTTTGAATCGTGTCAAACCTGCTCCTTTGCTTCGTGGTGTTGCTGCTCTTTGTGTTGCAGAACTGATTTGAACACTGTCCTCATTCCATAAATCCTCCAATTCTTTTTCCATGTCTAACTCTTGAGATGGTGTCATGGGTAGACAGATTTCCTCTATTTCAAGTGGGGATTTTTTCATGGCATATAGTTTTTTTAACTTTAACTTTCTCACTCCTTTATACACATCCATCCGGGTGTTAGGATAGTCAAAGTTGTTTGGAGGACAATATGATAGGCCCAGACTCAAGGTGTTCTCCTCTCCTTGTGTTAATTTCAATTTGGACAAGTTGACTATTGTTCGTTTGGTTTCTTTTTCCAGTAAGACCTTTTCCTTCGGGGCTGATTTTGATTTGGCTGTTGCCCTGTGTTTTGCTGCATTGCACCTTTGTTTGCGTTTGTGGTTTGCCCGCTTCCGTTTGTCTGCGAGCGTGTCATTGGTCTCAAAGCTGCCATTCTTTGAGCAGCTAAAATCTCCATCTCTTCCCCCGGCGATGGTGTCACATCTGCTGATGTTGTGGGCGCATTTCTCAACTCTGAGTCATCCTCGCTGTTGGACGTATATTGGTCACTGGATATGGCTCCCGCCTCTTCCCCTGTGGGTCTTGACCGGGCGCTAGCTGTAGGACCTTTGCCTCGCCCCATTTTCTGCTGTTGTTGGTTTTTTCGTATATTGTCGAATTTTCGGGCAAAGGTAAAAATTTGACCTACTTCATAGTCAACCTTGTCACGTTGAAATTTATGTGTTTTTCTGTCTTTTATTTTCTCTTCCTCCTTTTTTAGTCTGGTAGCTATTTCTTTTCTAATGCGAGCTATTTCTTCCTCTTGGCCCATATTGGCTAGCTCTTCATTGATAGTGTCAATTTCAGTTAACAGGCGTGCCCTGTCAATATCCGCATATTTTATTAGCAGTAATGTAAGTCTCTTTGAGGAGTCAAGATTAACTTCTGCCCATTCACGCATCAATCCTGGGTTAGGTTCCTCATAAGTGGGTGCTGTTAAAATGCGGAGTCCTCTAGGGATCCTTCCCACCTCTATATAACTTTGGAGGGATCTTGACTCCCACCACTTAGACATTTCAAGTTTCATTTTCTTTTCAAGTTGTTTCATTTTTATTGCCACAGAATCTGGTACATTAGCTATATTCCTTTCTTTCTATATATATATATTACCTACTGGCGATAGCCAGTAGGTATATATAGTTAGCCGAACATTCTATTGGGAATAACTTTGGCGCCGATTGAGGGATCTGACTGTAATTTTCCTCAAACTTGCCTCGCTGCGCTCCGCTCCTTCCCTGAAAGTTTCGGGGGATTCGTCAAGCGGGGGCCGAGATAAAAGGGGGGTCCCAAAACATGTTTTCCCCATGTTATTTTCCATAGGGACATTCTGACAAGGCTACAGGTCGAACGGCTGGACGGATTTATACCAAACTTGGCAAAATGGTAGAGCCTGGTATGGAGTAGGGCCTTTTGTATGTTTGGTGTAAATCCGTCCAGTAGTTTTTGAGAAAATTGAATGTGAAAATGAGTCCAAGGCAATTTTGCATTGGACCTTTAGACACAGCTACAGCCCGAACGGCTGAATGGAATTACTGCAAACTTGGCAAAATTGTAAAGACTGATATGCAATAATTTATTTTGTATATTTGGTAAAAATCCCTCCAGTAATTGTTGAGATAATCGACTTTTTTCAAATTATATATCTATAGGCGGGACACGATGCACGCTTGTGCGTGCACCGTCCTTGCACCGTCCTTGCACGTGCGCGGACCTTAGCATGCGCGCGCGGAATTCTGATTGGCTGTTGGACATCTGTCAACATTCCAAAACAGAAATTGTTGGCAGCCATCTTGTGCCTCGGTAGACTGAGGCACAGGAAAGCAGAAAAACAAACATGTAGAACTCAAAAAGGGGGCAGGGTAGAAGTTTCCTGACCCCCTAGGCCTGCTCATGGGGTCCCACAAGGCACCCCCAGGCCCCAAATGTTTTTATTTTTTTTCGAAAAATCGCGGGGGTACGCGCACCGTGTGTGCACAGTACGAGTACCGTACGAGTACCGTACGCGCACCGTGCGAGCACCCCGTGATTTTTCGAAAAAGAAAAATGTGTTTTTGGGCCTGGGGGGCCTTGTGGGACCCCCTGAGCAGGCCTAGGGGCTCAGGGTGCTTCTACTGCTTTCTTGTGCCTTGGTTCTACCGAGGCACAAGATGGCTGCCAACACTTCTTGGTTTGGAGTGTTGACAGACAGTGGCAGCCAATCAGCATGCATTTCACAGGAAAGCAGCATGCTCATTGGCTGTCAACACTTCTAACCAGGAAGTGTTGGCATTCATCTTGTGCTAGGTAGACCGAGGCACAAAAGAAGCAGAGCTCACAGCCCCCACAGCTCTCACAGCCCACACAGCTCTCACAGCCCACACAGCTCTCACAGCCCACACAGCTCTCACAGCTCAAACAGCCCACACAGCCCTCACAGCCCTCACAGCCCACACAGCTCTCACAGCCAACACAGCTCTCACAGTCCACACAGCCCACACAGCTCTCACAGCCCACACAGCTCTCACAGCCCACACAGCTCTCACAGCTCTCACAGTCCACACAGCCCACACTCTCACAGCCAAACAGCTCTCACAGCCCACACAGCTCTCACAGCCCACGCAGCTCTCACAGCCCACACAGCTCTCACAGCCTACACAGCTCTCACAGCCCACACAGCCCTCACAGCCCACACAGCCCTCAAAGCCCACACAGCCCACACAGCTCTCACAGCCCACACAGCTCTCACAGCCCACACAGCCCTCACAGCCCACACAGCTCTCACAGCCCACACAGCCCTCACAGCCCACACAACTCACATCCCACACAGCTCTCACAGCCCTCACAGCCCACACAGCTCTCACAGCACACACAACTCTCACAGCCCACACAGCTCTCACAGCCCACACAGTTCTCGCAGGCCTCACAGCCCTCACAGCCCACACAGCCCTCACAGCCCACACAGCTATCACAGCCCACACAGCTCTCACAGCCCACACAGCCCACACAGCTCTCACAGCCCACACAGCTCTCACAGCTATCACAGCCCACACAGCCCACACTCTCACAGCCAAAACAGCTCTCACAGCCCACACAGCTCTCACAGCCAACACAGCTCCCACAGCCCACACAGCTCTCACAGCCCACACAGCCCACACAGCTCTGGCAAAGATAATACCAGCAGCGAACAAGCACTGGCAAAGACAATAACGGCAGCAACCAAACACTGACAAAGACAATAACGGCAGAAAAAAAACACTGGCAAAGACAATAACGCCAGCAAAGAAACACAGGCAAAGGCAATACCAGCAGCGAACAAACACTGGCAAAGATAATACAATCAGGGGGGCAGGGGCACGAAAAACGGCACAATCAGGGGAAAGAAGGCCCGACAAACGGCACAATCAGGGGGCAGAAGGCAAGAAAAAACGGCACAATTAGTGGGCAGAAGGCAACAATTACGGCACAATCAGGGAGCAGAAGGCAAAAAATACGGCACAATCAGGGTGCAGAAGGCAAGAAATATGGCAAAATCAAGGTGCAGAAGGCAAGAAATACGGCACAATCAGGCGGGCAGAAGCCAAGAAATATGGCACAATCAGGGGGGCAGAAGCAAGAAATACGGCACAATCAGGGGGGCAGAAGGCAAGAAATACGGCACAATCAGAGAGCATCTTGCTCCGGTCCAAAAATCGGATCTCTAGGGCTGCTCAGGTTGTCCCACAAGGATATTAACATATTTAAACGTTATCCGCTAATAGAATTAGCATTTAAAAAACCTAGCAAATTCACTGAAAAAAACATAGGTTTCAGGCCTTATTTAATTACGAATTAGCATTTAAAAAACCTTGCAAATTCACTGAAAAAACCATAGGTTTCAGGTCATATATAGTTAGGAATTAGCATTTAAAAAACCTTGCAAATTCACTTAAAAACCATAGGTTTCAGGTCATATATATTTAGGTATTAGTATTTAAAAAACCGTGCAAATTCACTAAAAAAACCTTAGGTTTAAGGCCTTATATAGTTAGGAATTAGCATTTAAAAAACCATTGAAATTGCTCCTATATAGTTGGTTGTACTAACTATATTTCGCACACCCGCAATCCACTGCTGATGATGTCACATATTACATCATTCATGACATGGTCAGTGACATCACTGATGACATCTCAAATGACATCACTGATGACATCACTGATGACATCTCATTTAACATCACTGATCACATCACTGATGATATCATTCATGTGATAATACAATGCACGTCTTTACACTCTAATATAACCTTTGATACACCCAGTGTTAAATACAGACTACCATTCTTGAAACCATTGACACACCAATACCAGTTACTACATACGCACACACTGATTCCTAGGTCTATAGACACATCCACTCATTTACCCATAGAATCACTCATACATACAGTCACTCACCAATACAACACTATCATCTGCACTCAAACACCTATACAGACACTCACACACTGCCACTCATCCATGGAGTTACTCACACACCTAGTCAGTCATGCAAAGAATCAATCACACTTCCATTTCCGCAACTATACAGTTATACACACAACACCTTACTTATTCAAACATATACTAACACATAGTTACTCTCTTATACAATCAATGATACAAGTACACAATGATCCATACAGCCACTCACACAATCACTGGCTCTCATGTATAGACATTTATATATGGCAACTCTCACATGCACTGTGTTTTACATATGTATTTACTTGGACATGTAGCACTACGATATCCATTCACTCACCAACACACCCATGCAAACAGTCAACCGCCCATACAGCTGTTTCCACATGCACTCTTGAACCCATACACCTAGTTAATCAACTGCTCACACATCTATGCACAGACTCACACACCTCCCAGCCACCCACACACAAACTCACTCTCCCATACAAATACTTGGAAAACCAATCAATAACCCATATAGCTACTCATATAGCTACTGATCAACACATGCAGCAGCTTACACAACAAAAGACATACAGATGCACACATTCAGACAGTTTAGTCACTAACCCATGCATTCAGTAAGACACATTTAATCACTCACTCATACAGTCAGTCACGCACGTACTAAATTCTTCATCCAGACACTTATACATCCACTCATTCTTCATTATGTAAAACATATTTAAACAGAAACATATAGTCACTGGATGATGTAATCAGTGATGTCATCAGTGATGTCATTTGAGATGTCATCAGTGATGTCATCAGTGATGTCACTGACCATGTCATGAATGATGTAATATGTGACATCATCAGCAGTGGATTGCGGGTGCGCGAAATATAGTTAGTACAATTAACTATATAGGAGCAATTTCAATGGTTTTTTAAATGCTAATTCCTAACTATATAAGGCCTGAAACCTATCGTTTTTTCAGTGAATTTGCATGGTTTTTTAAATACTAATACCTAACGATATATGACCTGAAACCTATGGTTTTTTGAGTGAATTTGCAAGGTTTTTTAAATGCTAATTCCTAACTATATATGACCTGAAACCTATGGTTTTTTCAGTGAATATATATATATATATATATATATATATATATATATTCACTGAAAAAACCATAGGTTTCACACCAGTTATAGTTAGGTGGAAATTTTACTCGCATAAAACCATTGAAATCCCCACGTTATAGTTAGTTGGACTCACTATAACTTGCGCATGCAATGCACTGCTGATGACGTCACATATTACATCACTCATGACATGGTCAGTGACATCACTCATGACATCACTATATATATATATAAATTTCTATGGCAAAATGAAACCTCTCATTTTGTTCCTTTTCAAATTAAATGTATTAAGTGTTACCACTTTATTCCAATCAAGATGACTTCAGGTGTGCCATACTTTTGTCATAAGTAAGACTGTTAGCGTTCTAGTTGTTCTTTAGAACACTCTGGGACATTCTGTCATTGGGCTATAGTTGGGCTACATCTGGCTGATATTTGAGCTACATTTGGGCTCTTTTGGGCTCTTTTGTCTCTGGTGGCCATCTTAGGAGGCTGCATATCAGAATTTTTTTAATGAAATATAAGAGGATTTGAGAAGTCACTCAAAATGTGCCCTCATTTTTCTTTCTTCAGCACTAATCAGCACTAATCATAATTTCTATGGTTTTACATATGTATTTACTTGGACATGTAGCACTACGATATCCATTCACTCACCAACACACCCATGCAAACAGTCAACCGCCCATACAGCTGTTTCCACATGCACTCTTGAACCCATACACCTAGTTAATCAACTGCTCACACATCTATGCACAGACTCACACACCTCCCAGCCACCCACACACAAACTCACTCTCCCATACAAATACTTGGAAAACCAATCAATAACCCATATAGCTACTCATATAGCTACTGATCAACACATGCAGCAGCTTACACAACAAAAGACATACAGATGCACACATTCAGACAGTTTAGTCACTAACCCATGCATTCAGTAAGACACATTTAATCACTCACTCATACAGTCAGTCACG
>NC_141691.1:117234623-117402123 GCF_964263255.1 Lissotriton vulgaris | reverse complement strand
TATATATATATATATATATATATATATATATATATATATATATATATATATATATATATATATATATATCTATATCATATATATATATATATATATATATATATATATATATATATATATATATATATATATATATATATATATATATATATATGTATAATATTCAGTTCCTACCTTCTTTAGAATAGTTAAATTTATGTTCCAGGTTTTACCAAGTTAATAAATCCTTACTATATTTTGAAACACAGAGGACCTGATTAAACAAAGTTAACGTCCATTTTTTAGTATATTACACTTCTGAGTATTTTTATTACTTTTGGCTATTAACATAATCCGAGCAAGTCCATGAATTAAACGCTCACTGCTGACATCTGGAAGTCATGAATTTGCATCTCAACAAGGCCGAAATGAGATAGCAAGCACTTTATATATGTTTTGCAGTTACCTTCTACATTGCATCGAGTTTCCTCACAATAAACACATTTGTTTTACAAGTACCACAGGCACGAGATCCTTTTTCAAATATTCCCAGGTGGATTCATTCGTGGAGAACGGAGAGTAGTTTTATTGTATATATGCTACCCAGCTGGCCTCCCAAACGAGCACGCTTCCCAGATATTGATGAATCTCCCTCTTGCTTTCAGGTGTGACGTCACAGCGCCTGGATATATACCTCTTGATAATGTCCTCTGCCGCTGCTTGCTGCAGTTGCCTAGGCGCCCGTCAACAAGGCGAGGAGGTTTTGGAAACTTCAGCCCCCTGAAGCATAACAACGTTTCTGACGTCCCTTTGAAGCAATAGTGAGCGTGTCTTGACACCCTGAAAGTGAGGTGATGAAAACAGTGCCATGTACAACAACGTGAAATAAACACCTCCTGACTGCTATCCGACGCAGCACGCGACCCTGGCCCCGCAGCTGTCACAAGAGATGAATGTAACTTTAAACACGGAGGCTGTCACATGCATTGTATATACACATATAGGCTCCTGTGGTGACGTCAGCTTAGAAGGGCAATGCACAGACTGCAGAAATGGAGATTACCATTTACTAATATTCTCTGGCCTGAAAATTCGCACCACTATTCACTAATTAATAATAATATACGTCGGAGCTTCAGACACTAAGGATGCAAATCACAAAATAATGCAGATCTATGGGAGTGACTTGGCAGAGGCGGATGAGAGGAAAAGGAGCACCTTTAAGGGAGTTCTGCTGCCGCCTACCTTGGGGTTTCCTGTTCTGCTCATTTCATTTCCTATGTTCTCTCTTTCCAGCAGGGCCGGTCCTAGAACTCCTGGGGCCCGGGCGAAAGAGAAGATGTGAGGCCCCTCTAATTTGCATATATATTCCAGTCACAGCCGGCATGACTCGCGGGTGGAGGATCTCGCGGGAGTTCGGAAGGGGGGGTGGAGAACAGGAAGCAAGCAGCCTCCCTCCCCTCCCCTAAGCCAATCATAATGCTGCAATGGCAGCGTTGTGATTGATCAGGACGCCGACCAGCCAGGCGCCTATGGGGAGGCCATTTTCCCAATGTAGGCTGCATTGCAGCCTACATAGAGAAAGGCCAGAGTGAGCATGACTGGTTTGGCCGAACAGTCAGCGCCCTTAGCAGTTGGCAAGGCAATCCTCTCCTGCCCTAAAACAGACCCGCCCGCCCCCAACGAAACACTTCTGCTTTCTCGCAGTGCTAGAAGCAGAAACAGAAAATGGTCATTTTAGCATTTTGTGTTTCTGCTTTTGCGAGAAAGTAGTGAGGCGGCGCTCCTCCGCCCTAGTGAAGGAGCCGCCCTTGGTAACATCACAAGAAGTGACATCATAGAAAGTGACATCGCTGGACTATTGATCTTATTTGGCATCCCTGAAGAGACCTAACGTGGATATCAGTAACATGGACAAAAAGATAAATATACAAATGAAATAAGTCCATATATTTTAAAACTGGTATATGGATTACATTTGTCTCATTAGATGGAAAAGCTAGGTGCAGGTCTCACAAAGATGTATATTATTGATCACCGGAGTTTCATGACATTTTTGTTGTTGCCGAAAATTCCTGGAGACAAGGAAGGAGGCAGCAAGTGCTTTTAGAAACATATTATATTCGCAAACATTGCTCAAAGTCAGCGCTCAATGCGATCTCACCGTTTGCACCGCCCTAGAGCCTCCCTGCTCAAGGGTCCTGTGACCTCAATGACAGAGTCACTGTTGCTCTAGCGTGTGCTGCTTCGTAGGCCTGCCCAAAAGACTTGCGGTGGGCTTCAATAGGGATTGTGGTAGACAGGCCTTCAAGGTTAACCCACACATGCCACTGCTAGGGTTCACCTGCTGGTGCTAAGACACCAGGGCTTCTAAGGTTGTGCGGGTCCTTCCAAGGTCTAGCATGGAAATGTGCTCCCTCAGGGAGATTGGTCTGGTGGACTGGTCATGAAGGCTGAACCTGGCTCCCAGTTCTAAATTCGGCAGCTCTGTGCACAACTGTGCACAACTGTAAAGATTGCAATGATGGCATATTTTATTGTTTACCTTGTTCATTTATTTATTCATTTAATCATTTATTTGTATGTATGTATGTTTTGTTTTATATGCACTGATCCATGCTTGACCACGGTGTTTCTCCAATACGAATGTAACTCTATTGATGCCTTATGGCCGTTATCATTTCTTTTCTTTTTTTGCTCAATAAAAAAGATCTGAAATTAAATTCGGCAGCTCTGACCATAGTGCCACATCCTCTCTCCACTGAACACCATACTACCCCACTGAGAGAAACTCGCACTGCCTTCAACTACAACCCAATTGTGCCCCGCTACTAACACCTAGAGGTGACTCATTTCAAATTACGCACTAGACAAGAGCAATATGCTGCCTATAAAAAAAGTGACAACATTCTGGAAAAAGCAAACACTCATAAGGAATGTAAGATTAATTAAAGCATGTGAAATGTAAGCAGGAACAACATGGTTACCTTAACGTTTTAGCACTTATTCAGAAATGAATGAGTGCTTTTGCATGAAAAGTTAAGGCCATGACTACAGGGCCGGAACAGACCTGCTTCAATGCCCATTGAATATATCCTTACAAAACAAAAGCAATATGGTTTAAAAAGACCACATTTGTGAATACAGACCAGCGGTATGCACTTTATTTTCCAGTCTGCCCATCAAGGAGGTATTGCAGTACATCCAGAAATGGTGCACTTCCCCACCTGGGGAAAACAATGCTGTTTAGAGAAATACAAGAAAACAAAAGTAGCGCTTCAATGGTAAACTCTGTGTAGTGGCACTAATGTGATTTGGATGTGAATAAAATCAATCTGGCCCCTTTTCGACCCACTCTGTCTTGCTTTAGTTATTTTTTACAGTTTGAATTTTTTATTTCTCTCTTTCCCAAGGCTGCACTTTGGAAGTGAAAAATGTCACAAAAAAGATTACCTTTCCAGCAAAAAAGTTTTTCTTTTTTGGATTCATTTCACAGGGGAACAAATAAAGGAAAGGAAAAGAAATAGGGAATAGTGGCTACAAGGCGCTGGGGCCCCCACACCCTGACCTTGCAGATTTCTATAGTGCTTAGAGGCCCAGGGAAAGGGGGCCCGAACACCTGGACCTTGCAGCTTGCTCTAGTGCTTCGAGGCCCAGGGAAAGGGGGCCCCCTCCATTGGGCCTGAAGCAGTAACAAGGCCTTTCTTAAAACACTGCCCCAGCACCAGTTCCCCTGGCTGCTCCCTCCTCCCCTCACCCACTGCTCCTAACCTGTGTCCAGCTGGTCCTGGAAACAAAGGGGCCTTCTGTCACCTAGCAACAAAATGCAGACAGGGAATGGCTGGTACTTAAGAGAGGTGTTGCCTCGCCCCTGACACTCTGAGCCCTAATTGATGGTCCTGCCGCTGTGACTTCCCCACTCTGTTTGTCCCTCCCCCCACCCCTGCACCCCCAGGAATGCCACCACATGGTCGACACCAGACATCTCTGATGTGTACTGTAATGTGTGGGGAGGGGGCCCTGGTGGAGCAGGGGGGCCCCCTGCCTCTCACCTGAGCGCGAGGCCCTGGGCGGCTGCCCATACTGCCCATGCCTAGCGCCGGCCCTGCTTTCCAGGCAATTAGGGGTGTTATTCTATGAAATGTTTCCAAAAGCAAACGTACATTTTACAATTCGACCACCCACGTGCTTTGTTCACAATTTGAAATATTTGGAAGCTGAAGTCAATCTCTGACTCATTGCATTGGCTGTTGGCCTTCAGACCGGGGTGAGCCAGCTGAAGCCTCCACTCTGGTGACACAGAGCCGAAACATAGCCACGTGTTCAGCCATGACGTACCCATAAACACACTATAGGGGATATATAGAAACAAACCAGGGCTGTGGGCCGAGTGACCTTGAAAGGGAGCCCATCAGGAAGGGAGTAAAGGTGGTAGCCACATTTTTAACTACATCACACAGTATATAATATGGTCTTTGAGACGAGAAATTGAATGTTTCATGAAAATCTCCAAAGTTGAGACTGTGGGCCCGATGTAGGTGGCCGTTTCAGGCCATTTACCGACCGGTAACGGCCGATTTCGGCCGTTACCGACCGGTAAATGGCCAATCGGTATGTAGGGGCCTAAATCCAAGGCCACATGTAGGTAAATCTACATTTACAGAATCAGTAAAATTACTAATTCGGTAAAATACCGAATCAGTAATTTTACCGATTCTGTAAATTCCATATGTAGGTGGGACTCTTCTGAGTCCCAAAGGCCTTAACAAATCGGTATGTTACCATGAAATCCAACTTCATGGTAAAATACCGATTCCGGTGTGCATGCACATGTGTGCATCCACACCTATGCCATGTGGCAGGCAGACCTGCCCCTAGGGCTTGTATGCCTGCCACATGGCACCCAATCCTGTTTAGGGGGTGCCAGGGGGTGTCAAAGTGACACCCCCTGCACCCTTGTGAAATTCGGCATTTACCGATTCGGTAAATACCGAATCGGTAAAGCCTATTGATTCCTATGGGCTTTGAAGCCCATAGGAATCAATAGGCTTTACCGATTCGGTATTTACCGAATCCGTAAATACCGACTTTTACCGATTCGGTAAAAGGGAACATCTGGATTCCCTACATACCCACCCCTCACATTTACCGATTCTTAATTACCGAATCTGTAAAATTGGGTAATTAAGAATCGGTAAATGTTACTTACCTACATCTGGCCCTCATGTTTGAGGATCATATTGTAAGCTGGTAGTATGTAAAAATGGGTCACATTTTAAAGTGGGATCAAGGCAAAGAAGTATGTGAAGGCAAAACCTTTTTTTCCTGTAATTTATGAGAATGGAAACTTCACCTGATAAAGATCCTGGAGCGGTTTTATAGGGGGTACACAGTTGGGAAGTTTCTTGAA
Source organism: Lissotriton vulgaris (assembly GCF_964263255.1). Taxonomy (NCBI): domain Eukaryota; kingdom Metazoa; phylum Chordata; class Amphibia; order Caudata; family Salamandridae; genus Lissotriton; species Lissotriton vulgaris. The sequence continues at coordinate 117,396,734 of NC_141691.1, read as the reverse complement.
GTTTTCTTTTGAAGTCAGGGGATTCTTTTGCATAAAAAATATTGGTAGGAAGTATTTTCACCTGCAGGCATAGCTTTACCAGATAACTTCTTACACCTTACATTAGTTAGACAAAAAGTGATGTATCTGATATGACTTGTGAGGAATTTATAGAGTACCCTCCTCAAAGATGTCCATTGACTCCTATAGATTTGTCTTCATTAACTGTTCGGCAGCTTCAGTCAGTTCCCCTTCTTGGACAGCATAAAATAGTTGACTCCTTAGTTGCTGGTTTTTAGGTCGAGCCTGGCCAGCGCATGTGCTGCTCTGCAAGGCATGCAGTATTCAGGTAAGGACTTGAAGCTCTGCCCATTCCACACCCACATTTTTAATTGTGCACTGTAAACTGTGGCTTTTCATTGGTCAATAGACTTAGTAGTCCCTCCTTAGTACCCCCTCGTCTCATTTTGTAACCTCCCATGAGGACACCCCCTGTTATATGTGTTGTTACTCGGTAGGCTTTAGTTACAGACTCCGAGCACTATTTTCTCAAATAGCTTTGTCCTGCCTGCTATTGTCTGGGGGGCGGGGGCAGGGGTGCTAGCTGCAAGCACTGCTGCCGCTTTTGTTACAGGTGACCGATATTGCAGCACTGCTGCAAAACAGGTCCGCAGGAACAAAGCCGGCCCCCATTGGTCAAAAACCAGCCCCCACCGGGAAAACGCCCACTGCCTGCTACAGCCAGTTCAGCCCTCTCCGGCCCAGCAACTAGCACTTTTGCTGAGGGGTCGCCCTAGAGTTCTCCCCCACCCCGCACTGCGGGGAGCTGTGGGGGCTTATGTTACACCACTGATACCTGACCTGCCCAATACTCACACATGTGTGTTTTCTCAGCAAACAGATATATCCAATGTCAATGGTAGCACACATGCGTGTTCTTTCAGTTTCTGACACACTCAAGTAGAGCGTTTATCCTGTATTGGCAGCCTTTTCTGGTTATATAATGTGAGTATTTTGGGGGCATTCTGTTGGTGTTGCTGTTTTTGGAGTTGATTGTGGAAAATTGATAATTATAGGCAAGTATACTGTCAAGATGAGACATTTGTTTTCTACCTTCTGCTTTCCTTCCGCCTTGACAGAGCAAGGGGGCAGAGAGACAAAAGAAGAAGAAATAATTAAAAGGATTATTTTGAACAGTTTGACAGTCCTTCAGAGGAAGAAGGGAGAGGGTAGAGACTCTGCATTCTGATTTGCTGGACTTAGAATACAGTGATGTTTCTTCTCCTCCTGTTCAGAGGGGCACATTTATTTTTAAGGCGCTGTTACTGGATTCACTTATTAATATCAAGTAGATTATGATATTAGTGGCTGAAGAGGCTCCTTGTTCCTCCAGAGATCCTATCTTAAGACATTTCAAGAACCTTCCCAATGTTGGGGTCCCTATTCAACAAATTATGAATGTGATTTTAAATGAATGGAAAGATTCGGACACGATAAATCTACCTAGATTTAAGTGCAGGATGTATCCTTGCATGCATGAGAATTTATCCGTAGAAAAGATGGAGGCAGAAATATGAATGATGTCCTTTAACATTATAGACGTAATCGTTACCTAACCTCAACTACAAATCAAAGTGATTTGAATTCGAAAACTGAGTGCAGTGACACCGGTGAGTGGTTCTTTTTTACAACCCACTTAGGAACTTTAGATGAGTAGGGATGATAGCAAGTGTGGATGAATGGAAAGTTATTTTCCTTGAAAGGATGGTTGACACACTTATAAATTGTGTAATCTAGGCCAAAGTGGGCCTTGGACCTAATGAAATAAAATAGTACTTTTTAGGAATAGTATTGGTCATGTGGTGATTAAAAAATGTTGTACACTAAAAAAGTAGATTTATACTTATGTAATGATACTTATGTCTTTTTAATTATGTTTTGGATGCAAAAGATTTTCAATGTTCATGTAGTGATATATTTATTGTGTTTTCATCTACATTAAAGGTTGATACAAAATTGATCATTAGTTTTATTTTGAGAGGAGAAAGAATGTTAAAGTCCTGAAGAAGGTGGTCCTATTGTGAATGTGCCACTGAAACGCGTCAACGCTTATAATATACTTGGTGTTAAGTTCGGCAAGAGTCAGCATTAAACCATAGACAGGGAATTTAGACTCATGCTTTTTGCTGTCTACATGTAAATCCAAAGTAACACATAAAAAGACATGGGGCAGATTTACAAGCCCCGTGCGCCACTCTTGCATCACTTTTCCTATGTTAAAAGTGATGTAAGAGTGGCGCAAGGAGCTTGTAAATCTGCCCCATGGTGTATTGTCTCTGTGGATTCTCCTTTTTAATTGTATTTTTTGAGGATTATGTGTTTAATAGAATGAACTTGTATGTTTTTGTATGGGAGTTAGTAGTTGATTTATAAGTGCCTTGATCATTGAGTGTGACGTTGTCTGGAATAGAAGTCGGGTAGGAGTATGAGTTGCTAAAATTGAATTTCATCCAACCGGACCCTTTCTGTTTTAACTTGTGAGTTACTAGGTGCTCTATCCCTTTGAATTAAAAGAGCCCCCTCTCTTTGAATTCAAGGCAGAAATATCCACGCATTAGGTTTGTGAATTGCATTTTGTAGTATTTAAGGAGCACTACTTTAGTACTACTTTACATACTACAAAAAGCAGATTGTGGATTGGGCCCTACATAGCATATAATAGAGTAACATAGCATAACACATACATGCCAACATACCAGATTCAGGCAGGAGACTCCTGATGTTTTTTAGGCAAACATGGCTTAATGTTAGCAGTCTCCCACCTGCTTCAGTGAAAGTTTATGAGGAAAATACAGTCCCCTGAATTCTTTTCCAAAGATACCCCTTCCTAGTTCAAAATGTTAGCATGTATGCGTAACATAACATAACATAACATAACACAACATTTACATAAAGGTAACATAGTCTAATATATAGAAAAACATAAATAGAGTAGCATAGAATAACATGATATTATGAAACATAACATTATATAAATTCAAGTACTACATAAAATAATATAAAATGACCTAATGAAGTGTAACCTTTTCAGTGATATGAATGCACATGCTTATTCCAAGTAAAATCTCCTTTAGTCCTGGAAAATAAAATTGACATGTTTTGATATCCTCTTCACAACACAGAGAACAACAATGTTATTTGCTTAGCCAACAGGTGGTTCTTATAATGACATGGATACATTTACCATTGCAGATTTCTCCACCATTGAAGCGGAAACATTTGGAAGTTTGTGAATGGTCATAAACAGAGTTAGTCCTATTCCTGGAAGGGAAAAGGCACAAATCATCTCAAGATGAGCTTTTTTCCCCCAGGAAGAAAATCAAAAAGAATAAAAAGCATGTTAGACATTGGATTACTGGTTAAGGGGGTGAAACTCTACTCAAGCAGGAACCTCAATCCTTTTCATGGTTAAGTCAGACGCAAACCCCAAATTGACCTGTGCTCAACCCTCCGGTAGTTTGGCACAGTGCAGTAAGGCAATATGTAGAGTATATGTGCAACACTTCCAACAGTGATAAAACATGAAAAAGGGATCCCACACTAGATTAGAAAAATAGAGTCGATCTTAATAAATATAACAAGACCAAAATAACAAAATTATAGTCAGTAGAACCAGAGATATGTAATTTTAAAGATTTAGGTGAAAATGGCGCCAAAAAGCACAAGGCACCAACTGAGGATATCTGGATTCTAGTTGATTAGAGTTTGGGCTGACCGCGATTGAGCTGAGGCTGGCTACAGGGACCCAGTTAGGCCTGCTGAACAAGAATACCTTAAATCCTGGCTGCAGAGAATTGTAAGGTCTCCTGGCAAAGTTGGGTCGCCTAGATAAGGCGATGCATCGGTTCCGAGGAGCTGCAAAGCTGTGATGAGAGGTCCTGTGTCACTATCAAAGAGCCTGTTTCTGAAAGGTTGCGAAGTTAAGTCCGTCATCAAGGATCTGTTCTGCAGCCAGGGAGTTGCTGCTGTTTCAAGGAGCCGCGATGCTAGAACCCTTGTCATCGTCGAAGTTGTCGTTGAGCGATTTAACACTCAGTGATGGTTCCGATGCGAGCTGCACGGTCATTGAAAGTCTTTTCACTGGGAGAATCCTCGCAATAGAGGCGATGCGTCCGTTCTGCCAGATCCACAGATTGACTGGCAGACAACTTTCAGGCCCACTTCCAAGGGTCCAGGTCCAGGGTAGCATCACTTGGCAGGGTAGGACTCAGTGATGGCAAAATCAAGATACTGGGTTCAAGGTTGTTGGAGCATTCTGTCTCTGATGCTGTAGTCAGTTGGCAAGCCAATTAACCCTTGGAGTCACTCTGGGGTCCTGGGTTCAACAGATGCAGGTCCAGTCCTTCTCACCCAGGCAAGGCAGCAGGTCACCACAGCAGGGTAGCAGTTGTTCAGAACAGCAGTGCAGGCAGAGTGGCAGTCCTGTCTGCGGCAGAGGATCCCCGTCTTCCTGGGAGAGTCTCCACATGGGTTAGAGGCGGCAGACCCGGAATCTGAGATCGGTCCTGGACCAGGGTTCAATTCCCCGCCCCGGCGGGTCTTGGGCTAAAAATTCCACGGACTCGATAATTCTCGTCCCGGTGCCTCCTCGACTCACGGGTTCACACTCTGCGACTCTGGGCAATAGCTTGCTTAATCTCCACAACGGCCCCTCGCGGCGGGATGCCTGACTTTCACCCTGTGGACACCCTGTCAGGGCTTCTCACAGGGGAATACCAGGACGGGTTCCCTAGGCAAGCGCCAGGATGCCCTTTGTGGTGACAGGTTGCGCTATATAAGTATACCTACATTTACATTTACATTTACACATCAGACTAACTACAGGGGGTAGGCAGCCCTTTGTGTGGGAACAGGACATAGCCAATTCAAGTGTAAGTATGGCTGTGCCCAGCTTCACCCTCCCATCCGGCCAGCGATGGCCCATCCATACACACCTAAGCTCTCCATTGTGTGTGGCTGCCTAGGAGGAATAAACAAAGCCCAACTGTCAGCTGTACCTAGCCATGCGGTCCAGAGACAGGCTGCAGGCACTAAATAACTGAGGCAGGACAATACCAACTTTCTAGAAGTGGCATTTTCAAAATTGTAATTTAAAATTCGACTTCTCCTTAAAAGAGGGGTTTCATTACAATTCCAAAGACACCAGACATGACTTGTTTTTCTTTTCCTATTTGGAAGTTACAGCATATTATATGTAATAAGATAACTCCATTTATATTTATGGAAGAGGTATGTCTTGCAATAGTAAAAGCAGTGTAAGAGTGTTTTACTACCAGGATATGTAAAACGTAAAAGTACATTCACATACATTGAACCCTGCCCTCTGGGCTGTCCAAGGCCTACCCTAGGGTTGACTTATATGTATTAAGAAGGTAGGTTTGGCCATGGCAAAAGGTTTATTTTGGTAAGGCAAAATGGCAGTTTAAAACTGCACATGCTGCGAGGCATGGCCTGAAGCATGTTTAAAGGGTTACTTAGGTAGGTGACACAACCAGGGCTGCAGTCCAACTAGTAGCATTTAATTTACAGGCTCAGGGTATACATAGTACCACTTTACTAAGCCAATTCTACCATGCTTTAGGGAGAAAGCACAACCACTTTAGCACTGGTTAGCAGTGTTAAAGTGTGCAGAGACCTAAGGCCAGCAAAAATTAATTAGCAAAAATAAGCGATGTGAAGACAAAACATTTGGTGGAAGACCGTCCTAAGGTGGACAGATCTAACATAGTGCATTTGTAGGGAGGCTTCATTCCGCTATGCGTAGTTCTATACTATGTGCTGAATTCTACGTTTTGTAGTATTCAGCACCGCTGGAATAGGAACAAACATAAATTGTCTCATGAAATTCTATAAATTAACTCTGGAAAGCTGATGTAGGCCTGGAAATCTATGCCAAGCTCAACTTTCCAGGCATACTACTGGAAATGTTTGTGATTTTTAAAAAAACATAAGAACATGTTCAGACTACTTAGAATTTTTGTGAGATGAAAAAAATTTCAAAATACGTTCAGGTGAAGATGTAAATAAATAATGGACCTTATTAGGGTATTGTTCGTTTTACTCTATCAAAAGTCAATTTGGAATTAATATTATGATGTTCCAAAAATGAACGGCCCTCATTGCAAGGTATGTCTTCTACACACACTAGAGCGACCATGGATGGATGGGTCTCCTGGAAGGACGGTTCTCCTGGAAGGATGGTTCTCCTGAACATATTGTTAAGCATCCCAACAGTAATGACACGTACGATTAGTAGTCAGTTCAGTTCAGTTCAAGAAACTTTATTCGGTTAAAAACAAATAACCATAAAAGTAACAGACATAAAAACAAATTACAATGATTACAATGATTACAGCTCATAATTGTGAGTTCAGTGAGGGAGATCAATAGAAAATTTAAACCATTTCAGTTACCATTTGTTTCCTTTGTTTAAAAACACTTTTTAAATAATTTAAAACCACAGTAACAGTTAAAACCGTATCCATTTTCTGGACTTCTAAAAAAGCTGGGCGGCATCTGGTTAAATTCATTTCTTTTAAAAAAGGGACAATAATTTTTCTACGGGAGGCACTATAAAATCTGCAGAAGAAAAGGATATGGATATCTGATTGTTGTGACATACCATCACACAAGCAAGTGGGCAATATACGCTTCCATGAGTTCATGCTAGGAAAAGACACTAATCTAAAAAATATACAAAATCTAAAACGAGTTAAAAGAAATCGATCATAGTTTGTCATGGGCAGGGATAAATATGGCTGTACAGAGTTAGTCTCACAGAGAGTAAGGAGGTGGGAATGTACTGAATGTTTCAAGATTTCAACTCTCTTCCTCTTATCCACAAGATGGTCCAGGCAAAGGGTTTTTAGTGTACTCCTAGAAATGCTATCCATTGAAGATGGATCCGAATAATAGGAATAGCATTCAATCTCAGTCAGGAAACACTTTACATATCCCAGCCATTCTGCTCTATCCACGTGATCCAAACTGAGGGTGTCCTGTAACAGGGCCCGATTCATAACGCATTCATTTGTAGTCCATAACCTATGCCACAGTAGGATAGGTTGAATTTTGATAATATCTGTTATGTAAGGTTGGCCAAGTTCAGCGCGACAGTTAAATGTGGCAGCACACTGTGGAACTGCAAGGACTCCCCGCAAAAATGTATTCTCCACCACCTGGATTGGATCAACATTTGCGTACCCCCACAAACCTGAGCCATACATAGCCACAGACAAACATGTTGCTTTATATATAGTTAGCATTTCTTTTATCGGCTTCCTGCCCAGTTTTCTAACAAAATTCTTTAGGGCCATGATCGTTTTCATAAATAAAAGGGTTCTAGCCTTAATTGCGCTTGTCCAAGAACCTGACTCATGGAATAAAATGCCCAAATAGGAAAAGGTTGGGGTGTTATCCAGTGGCACATTGTTTAAAAACATCCGTTTCATCGGTATACCTGATTTTGGACCACAGTTCATAGTGAAAGTTTTACTACAGTTTACTAGTAAGTCTAGATTCAGCATAAATTTCTCAAAACTAACTACTAGTTTTTGCAGAGCCCGAGGAGTACGTGCCATAAGCACGGCATCATCCGCATACATGCCCTCCTCCCCACCCTGGGCATATCCCTGCACTCCTGCAGCAGGTGATGTTCAAGCCCATTGATATAAAGAAGAAATAAAAAAGGTGCCAATACGCAACCTTGCCGCACTCCACGGCCCACACTGAATTGTCTGGAGCATTCGCTCCCCCTACCGTAGCGAACAGAAGCTGTGGCCCCACTATAGAGTTCCCTCAGGAAACAGATGATGGTATTGTCCACTCCCAAACCTTTCATTATTGCCCACAATTTGGAGTGTGATACGCAGTCGAACGCTGATGAAAGGTCCACAAAAGTAAGATACAAGCGTTCCGACTTTATCCTTATATATTTGTGCTGTAGTAGCATTAAATTTAGGCCTTGCTCGATTGTGCCAATCCCTTTTTGAAAACCAAATTGCAAGTCACTCATGATTTCATTTTCCTCCGCCCAGCTTTGGAGTCTTGCCAACACAATACGTCCCAGAATTTTTATTGATGAATCAAGAAGGGAGATTGGTCTGTAACAGGCACAACTGTTTCTGTCTCCCTTCTTGTAAATCGGGACGATGACAGAGGTAAACCAGGATTCTTTCAGGCCCCTTGATAGAGCCGCATTAAAAAGTTGTACCAACATTGGTCCCCAGATTTCGGTATTGACTTTAAATAGGTCTGCAGGAATCCCATCAGGCCCAGCTGCCTTGCCGCCTTTGGTGGATCTCAAGGCAAGCAGTACCTCATCAAGTGTTACAACCAAGTTAAAACTTGGTTGTAAATCCAAACTAATATGAGAACCTCCACTGTGGATGTCATCCAGTGCCTTATAAAGGTTGGAGAAATGATCTACCCAATCATCCTCATTTATTGCGATCTCAATTCGCGCCGTATGGGTTTCGTAAGGGAAAGGGGTATTAATTACTTTCCAAAATGCGGCGGGATCTTTAGATTTTGAGGCCTCGCAAAGGGAATCTATTGCCTCCTTATTTAGCACAGTTTTCCTTACTTTCAGGGCCTGATTATATGCGGACCTGCATGCTCTTATTTCACCTATATCCCTGGGGCATCTGTGTACTGCCTGTTTTAAATTTTTCAACGCCCTGGTACATGCGTTATCAAACCAACTCTTGGGTCCCTTACCTCTACGTTTTGCCTCCACCCTTAGGCTACTTTTTATATTTGTAGCTATTATACCAAAGTGCTCAATTATTTGATCATTATTAGAGTTATCACCCAAACAGATCTTAAAACTATTAGAGCACACCTCCCAGAGTTCCTTAAAGAAGGTTGCGGGGATTACTTTGCTCCAGTTAAGTGTGTACCCATTTTGTCTCCCAAGAACAACATCAACCGCTGTCTCAACAAGAGGCGCGGCCATAGATGGGTCTGGGAACAAATCTGCTACCTTAAGGCATTGGGGAAGATGGTCACTTATGGGCAGTTGGATATTTGTAACCCCCAACACTCTATGATTAAGATTACTGGAGGAGATAATAAAGTCAATGGTTGACACTAAGCCTCTACCAACAAAGGTCGGAGCAAAGGGTGTGGGTTTTAGGGCTGATTCATTAGCAAACCCTAAATCAAACATAAATAATAATTTGATAAGCAAGTCCCCCATCAGAGTATGATCGAAGTGAGTCAGATACGTATCTCTCTCTGTCATTAGGCCACATAGGCCCTGACTCCCTTTGGTACATAGTGAACAATTAAAATCCCCCCCCCCCCATAAAATTACCAATTCTCTGTCATTTTTATCTACCTCTAACTGAACTTCCTCCTTGAGCTGCTTCATCACAACCACAATTTCTTCCCTCGGGACATTATTGTAAAAGTTAATAATCAGCACCTTAGCTCCTTTAAAATTTCTTAAAATTATGAGCTGAAAATAACTAGAATATGAGTAGCAGTGAGCTTGTTTGATTTTGAGTTGGTTTGAAACAAACGTAGTCAAACCACCCTTTGCTCTACCAAAATGGCCTCCAACAGCTGGGGTAAAAAAGGTTCTATAACCATTTACATGGATTGAGTCCTGAGTCCATGTTTCTTGCAAGGCCACTATATCCTGGCCACTTATAACAGACTCCCAGGCTGGGTTAGTGATTTTTTGCCTCAACCCTGCTACATTCCAAAACAACAGTGCACAAAGGTCACTCTTTACCTGTATCGGGCCATTTCCTGTCTGTTCCCCACTCCCATTTTTATCACCTACGATAGATTGCATCTGCTCCAAGATGTCACTGTCACATGGTGTCAATCTATCGGGAGTGAAGGTCTTATATAATGTGGGCAATTCTTGAGATAACTCAACGGAGGCCTCAATACTATTAGGGAGAACCCCACCCTTAGTACGAGCTTGAAGATCTGGGGTAGAGGGATTTTTCCCAGCCACATTTTCTTGGGGTATCTGAGCTTGCTGTCAATCTACCCCCTCCAGACCAGAGAAAATCTGGAAGCGATTTTGGATTGGTAGATTGTACATGTGTGGAAGCAATTCTCTATTATTCCATGGTCTACCTTGAATGAGGTTGGGCTCCAAATATGATGGATATTGATTACTAAGAGGGGGGTATTGATAGACTTGTTGCTGATTTCTGGGATAAAAGACCTCCGGCCTCTGCATGTAAATAGGGGGATCTTGGGCATTTGCATAAGCAGAACTACCCAACATTGGTGGTACCCCCCTTGGACCAACCCTATCCCATGGTCTTACATTTCCAAACCCCCGTTGTTTATGGATTGGCTTCTTAAATAGCTGCCTGTCCCAGCCCCATTTATTAAAGCCTTTTGGCGGTGCATAGGGATAGAAATAGGATAAAAGATGTGTGGAGATGGAATCGCTGCTACTGGCATCGAACCAATCCCCAATATGCCTCACGGCCCTATAATCCTTAAAGTTGACGATTATAACGTCACCATTTCTATCCTTCGGTCTGGCTCCCACCCAATTGGCACGCCTTACACTTATAATTTCACCATTGACTGATGCAGGTAACGGTCTGTTATCTCGGAGCCAGAAGGTAACCTTGTTCCGTAATGCTCCATGATCTTCCCATTTACCTGCAGGAAGTTCTGGGACCCCTGCCATTACAATAACATACGGGGCAGAGTCTGGGGGTAAGTCTATAATACGACTCGTCTTTTCAGGAACAATAACCGGAACATTCCCATTACTCGACTTAGTCGTTAATAAGTCCTTGCTACCACCTTGGTTTTGATGTCCCCCTGGTTTAGGTGTTTGCTCCTTAGTTACTGGAGCCACCAGTTGGGTTGTAGCCAATTGTGTTGTGGGAGTTAATAACGTGATCATAGGGCTACCAGATCTTACCCTCTCTTGCACAGGTTTCTTTTTTAGCACAGGTGCTGGTGCTATGGGTGCTGGTGTTATAGGTGCTGGTATTAGAGGGGAAGCTATTACTTTAGATTTTGCAGGTGGATTAGTTTTTACTGTAGAGGTCATCTTAACTTTTCCTTGCCCCTTTACCAGGTCAAGTAAGAGGAGGGAATTCTGTTCGACCTTTTTCTCTATTTTATCTAGATGTGTGCACATCATGATGGTCTTATCCAGAAGTGGTTGCATCACACCCCTGATAAGTTCTACAATCTTAGCCATCATGGCCTCCTCACTTACTAGAGTTTGACCAGTTTGTGACTGTGGGGAATGAACTGCCCCTTTCCTTATCTTCTGTGCTCGATTACCCAGTGGCTCACCCCCCCCCCCTTTTTTACTATTTCTCATAGTAAGGGGAGAAGTAGAGGACCTAGAAGATGACTCAATGGGAAGTTTTGGGGAACCTGATAACCTAACATTATCATTCCCTATAGGTGGATCCAATAATGATAAGCTAGTTGGTGTACTAGACAACAGATGTTTGCTTATTATAATGGGATCAACAGGAAGGCTATCAATATTGTCAATGATCCCTGATTGTGACAAATCAATAAGCATCACAGAATCTCTAAGGCGAGTGGGCGAAGTGGCATCCCCTATTCCCCCTAAGTTGGAAGATCTCAATTCTGAGAGTAAAGGTAAAGTTCCAGACTCACTCCCCCCTCCTTGTGTAATATTATGGCTTGTTTTCCTTTGCTTCCCCCTTCGTCTCACTCGGGCTTTCTTAAATCTTCTAGGGGATTCTTTTGTTACAGGCTCGTTTATTTCTGAAGAAGCTATGCCCAACCCTATGGGGGCTTGGACATGGGAGTCTTCATCATGCTGCCCCGCATGGACCATAGCAATTACAGTAGTTACTTTGCCTGCGGGGGCCGGATGTTACTTTGCCAAAGATGTATCGGTGGCAGTGACTAGGGGCTCAGGTGTGATAGTAATTGTAGGCGAATGTTCCAATTCCAAAGACGCCCTTCTGTTGCTATTAGTTAGCGCAACCTTTTTAATTAGAAAATTGTCCATAGTTACCAGTTTGGAGGACATAATGGGGAATAGTTCCAGGCTCAAGTGGGAAACAGAAGTAACTTTATAAATGATAGTTTCTCACTCACGTGTTTTTAATCAGCTTAAACAAACAAGGAACAATGATGGACGAAGGGGGTATGGCCCCGGCCCGGCTCCCCGGCCACCAGAGGGCCACAGAGGGCCTGCCCGCCCTTTGCCCGGGCTTAGCCCCGGGCGCTCCCGCGCGCTCCCGCGACGCGGGTCTGACGCCTCTTTAAAGCGCTGCCTGGCGCGCTCTGCTCGCGTTGTTCTCGCCGCAGGGGCTGGTGGGAAATGCAGTTTTCTAGCCCCCGCTGTCCTCCGGTGCCAGACGCCCCCCTCCACTCGGCGGCCGCTGGGTGGTTGGTGCGGCGGCGGGAGGGGGACAAATACGGACCCAACAACAGCGATATGTGGGATCCACAGCAGGTAGGGTTACAAAGGGTTTTTTGGAACTTCCCCTGCTCTGCCGGTCTGACGCCTCTTTAAAGCGCCGCCTGGCGCGCTCTGCTCGCGTTGTTCTCACCGCAGGGGCTGGTGGGAAATGCAGTTTTCTAGCCCCCGCTGTCCTCCGGTGCCAGACGCCCCCCTCCACTCAGCGGCCGCTGGGTGGTTGGTGCGGCGGCGGGAGGGGGACAAATACGGACCCAACAACAGCGATATGTGGGATCCACAGCAGGTAGGGTTACAAAGGGTTTTTTGGAACTTCCTTGAATTGATTAGTAGTCAATGTGGGGCTTGTTAGGATGAAAAATGAGTAATACTTTGGAATTTCAGACGTATACCATCTTCTTAAACAACAGGATAATCTAGAAAACTTCACTTATATTACTCAAACTCACACCAATTGCTCTTCTTACACCCTTATTCAGGTTATCACCAATTCAGGCACACACACCGAGTGTATGCCCAAATCAGGAATACACGGGGTGTGTGTAATTACAACACTATTCCCTGCGCAAATTTGGTGATTACGAATATAGCAGAACTTGTGCAGGGCAACGCTGCAACATTTCTGGTTCTGTAGTTTGGGTGGTAATACTACGTTGTTCTCCGTTTCGTTGCAGAACTTCGAATGGAGATATAATAATCCACCCTTCAGGATTAATATTTCGGCACACTAGGAAGTAGTAATCCTCCAAAGGAGTCACACTTCAGTTTGTGGGATTAGGACACAGACACAGAGGCGCATTACTTCTTGGTCAAAGGGGATGCTCTAGTACTGCTAAGTTCCAGCTACTTATATTCAATGTTTTTACCCATTTACTCTGAGGCAGGGCCTGCTACAAATTGACTATAACGTAACAACACCTAATATTACATATTATAGCGTTACATACCATGACATAAAATAAACCTGAAAAGAGAAGGTATTAGGGCCTTTGGTTGCTACACTTGGGGGCAGATGTACGACTGTCTTTTGCGGGCGCTAACGGACAAGCGGGGCGTTAGCGACCGCTAAAATACAGTTTTTCATGTGCTAACCTTATTTTGTGAAGCGGTAACCTCATACCAACTTGCAAAATAGGACTTGCGAGTTGGTATTAGGAAGGGGCATGCCAAGCGCTTCCCTTCCCAATACTGGGTTGCAGGGGCATATATGATTGTTTTGCGAACGGAATTCGGTGGGAAAACAGTCACAGATTACCACCAAATTTAGAGACCCCTTCTCTTCGTAAAGGTGGGTGCCAATATTTTTTAAGAGCAGGCAGTGGTCCCATGTCTATTCTGAAAAAATGAAAAGGTAGCTTTTCATTTTTTACTTGAAATGCATCTGTTCGGGCTGCGTTACAATAAAAAGCAATCACTGACATGGTGGTCTGCTGACCCCAGCAGTCCCTCATCCCTGCAATTCCAGTTCATTCCCAATGGGTAGCAAATTGTGACTTACCTCATGAATATGTATGAGGTAGGTCATTTGTGACCCTATTGGGAAATGCTAAATGTTTCTGAGACACATTAGTACTTTTCATTTAGCGATTCTCTAATTGCGAGTCATAAAAAAATCACAATTAGAGACTCGTAAAAGTGGAATGGTCATGCATCTGGCTCTGATTTCCCACTTCACATATGGAAACGCAATTACCTTCAGTGGGCAACAATCTATGGTAAACGTTTACTATGCTAATGTCTAATTTGCTGAGTGCTGGACTCTGAAGTATGAATATGTTACAAAAAGTATGTACACCATTGAATCAGTCGTTTTAAGACTTGGGCCCTTATTTTGGTTATAAAACCGGTCAGATATCCCTTTCACCAAACTTGTCGTTCCCGCTCTGTTTAGGAACCGCCGTTTCTTATGGCGCAGCCTGTGCTGTATCCCCTGGTGGAACCCTTTGACTGGCAGCATGCCATATAGTGGGTGGCCTGTCTAAGTGTTTAACACAAAAAGAGCCGCTCCTAGTGTGGTAACCTAAGTACTACAGAGTTATTTTGTGAGTTCAGGCATCTCACAAAAAGTGAAAGACTGGTCTCACATGCCACCTGGTGTCATGCTTCATCATTGAGCAGTCCTTGACCTCTAAAAACTTGGTTTGATAGAGGGTGGGCACACACCTGAAGACAGGGATGCACTTCTAAAGCTAAGTGAGGGCCCTTACAAAAAAATGAAATTAAAAGGCCATTACAGATGTCACACTCAAATCACGGTGGGGGGACAATAGAATCCCCAACACACCGATCATTTATTTTAAACACCATACAGATGCTAGTTACAATAAAACGAGTGTGACATCTGAAGCATGACACCAGGTGGCGTGTGAGACCAGTCTTTCACTTTTTGTGAGATGCCTGCACTCAGAAAATAACACTGTAGCACTTGGGTCACCACACTAGGAGCGGCTCTTTTTGTTTTAAACATTATTGATAGGAGGCTGCCTACTGAGGAAACTTGACTTCATTCCCATCTCATACGCTGATGACAAGCAACTCCTACTCTCTTTTGACAAATCAAACCCACAAATACAAGACATCTTCTCGGAAGGGATGAAAGGCATTGCACAGTGGATGAGGTACAATTTTCTCCAATTAAACACTGAATAATCCGTGATCATGCTGTTCGGAGAAGCAAAATTGAGATGGTCCCCCAATTGGTGACCAGGGGAATTAGGACCAGCTACGCCCCCAAAGCAGACAGTGAAAAACCTGGGAGTGCGAGTTGATTGGGAACTAACGTTAGAGGACCAGGTACACGTCACAGCCAGGACTTGCTTCCATACCCTTGGCATCCTCCAAAGGGTTTTTCCCTTGCTGCCATCAGCAACCCGAAAAACTTTAATCCAGGCACTGATTATCAGTCGCCTGCATTATTGCAATGCTTTGATGATCTCTGCTAAAGAAAAATCCCTAAACAAACTTCAGATAGTTCAGAACACTGCTGCCCTCCTAGTGAGCAATGCCCCTCCCAGAACACCCTCTGCTCCACTTCTCCGTAAACTCCACTGGCTCCCAATAAAAAAGAGAATCACATTCAAAATCTGTTGCATGGTGTACAAATCATTACACAACATGGGCCCTTGCTATCTAGCCCAAAAGCTGGTCAGATATACACCGACCAGGCACCTTAGGTCTAGCCATCAAGTACTTCTCTGTACTCCCCGTGTCAAACTGACACGCCTGGGAGGCAAAGCTTTCTCTCATCTAGCCCCCAGTACTGGAACCAACTCCCCATACAGATACGCCAGTGCACACATTTTGTAGCCTTTAGGAAACTTCTGAAAACTGAATTGTTCTAGTACTCTTTGGTATGGCCACAGGCAGTCTCAGCGCAGAGATACCCCGCACGGGGTAATTCAGGCGCTATGTAAGTCACATAAAATAAAATAAATAAAACACTCCTAGACCCCGTGCCTCTAGTTCCCTTCCCTAGGTCTTCCCTGGCGTTCTTGTGGTTAAACATGGCCTTTCTAAGTGCCATCCTATTTAGGGGGGTGCTCTGACATTTTTCCTGTTCAGAACTGCCAAGTAATATTGAACAGGAAGCCAAAGAAATGACCTCCACACAATCAAAGAAAACAGCAAGAATGTCCAGGACTTTTTTTAGTTTTCCAAATTTGGGGAGTTTGGAAATGTTTTATTTGTAAAGTACAGAAACTGTTGCTGGCCAAAAGAACATAGCAATCGCTCAGCAAAGTTGTATTCTCTTCATTGGCGACAATGCTATGGAGGCTCTGCAGAATGTCACAGAGTTGCCCACCAGCCTGTTAGCAAGCTCTAAGCGCGTAATTAGAAGTTTTGGTGGTGCTGGAGTGGGTGGCACACCACTGCCATGCTCCAGCATCACCAAGATTCCCTGTCACCAGCCCAGCAGAATACAAATGCTTCTCTTGTCTGAAGGGCGTTACTTTGGTGGTCCCACGGCGGTGCCTCTGAAAATATGCAAAAGTCCATGCTGTGCAGGTACTGGGGTGCATTCACACAAGGGGGTACAACATGTGCCCCTCCATGCACCCCATAGCCCAGAAGCAACAAAGGCCCCTGGAAGACCCCCTTTGTTTCCTCTCCGCCACGGTTTTCATGTAGTAGGAACCACCACAAAAATTGTGGAGGACAGGAAACTCGTAATATGCTTGGCAGGACGCAGTGGCATATTGTGGACTCGAGACTGCCATACCACTGCAAGGGATCTCTGCTCCCTGGTGGTTGCAGCGGTTCCATGGCAGTCCGACAGCCAAACGTGTAATGGGACGGTCGGACCACCGGTGCGGCGGTGGCTGGACCGCCACTGCCGTGCCCCCATGACTCTGATGGTCCTCGGACTGCCAGACTTGTAATCCAGCCCTTAGCATGGTGGTGAGTCTTTCATGAATGCGGTAAAGTAAATCTCTCCGCGGGCCTAGCAGACCAATGGACCATCTGCCATGCTCTAAATAGGGCCCTTGGCCACTAATTATACTTATGTAATTGCAACGTGAAACACAAGCTAATAAAAGGATGTTCTGTATCATCTCGCCTTTCGAGCTATCAACGGCCTGGGACCTAGCTACCTGAAAAAGCGAGTGTCAATTTCTCAATCTGTCAGATCACTGAGATCTAACAACTTACACCTCTTGATTGTACCTCGCTTTCGACGTTCCAGAATGGGCGGCAGAGGGTTCAGCGTAATCACTGCCAAACTATGGAACTGCCTCCCTCTCGACCTCAGGTTCTGCCCGTCTGAATCCATCTTCCGTGCTAAATTAAAAACCTGGCTGTTCTCCAGATTATGATTCCTGTCTTGTAAGAAGCTTGTACCACCCCTCCCTCCTTGAGGTTCTGTTTTTAGCGCCGGGACACCCCTCCGGGGGTAGCTGCGCGCTGTATAAGCTACTTAAATAAATAAATAAATAAAATAAAACGTATAACAGAGTATACGATAAAATAACAAATGATAACATATACCATGAGATTAAAATATCAAAGCATATCCTAATACTTTACAGGACAAAACATTCAGCATTCAATGTATTCATGATGGGAGAGAATCCCGAATGTGGCCAAGAATTAATTGTGTTCCAGTGGCATTCCCAGGCACTCAGAAGAGGGAGTTTGAAGTCCAGACACCTGTTTTATGAGAAACATTGCTCAGGGTAACTAAAACAACAAGCAGGAGTAAACGCACATTGATTCATCACAAAGGCTTCTTTTATGGCGTGGATGTTCCACATCATTATACTGCATTTATTACGATCTATTAATTTTTAATATTCAAGAGTGCAGAGGCTGAAGATGTGATGTGAGCTGGAATGAAGTTGGATATGTCGAGGCACGTGCAGAATTCTGCAGTGCGGAAAAGCACATAGCTTTCCCTACATGGGTAAGTCGTAAATTCTGAGTGACTTACGAAAGTGGCTATAAAGATTTCCACATTTTAATAAGCAGCTAGAGTAAGGGGGTGGGAATTCTTTCCTGGCTCTTCCTTGGCTTGCTTTTGTGCATGTCTCCATCTATGTGCAAAACATGGGTTTGCTTAATTGCGTAATATTTAACTCGGCAAATACATGAACCCTTTTTAAATAAATCATCTTTCTAAACTTCATTATATTTAAAAATTAACAGAAATCATAGCAGGGTTAAAGCATCCAGTGGTGATTGTTTTATAGTGGAAAAAATGACACTCAAATGCAAAGTTGTGGCCTGAATAAGATTGAGTTCTTGTGGATACCATAAATGTTGCATTGGATAAAAATCCGGCATCTGGGTTTTTAGTGGATGAGACATTTATTGTGCAATAACATGCTGCTTTATCCGCATGTCATAGTAAATATTGTTTCTTTTTCCCTTGTTAAATTCCAGCAGATTTGACCTGCCGAAATGTAATGAAGGCTGTGATCTGCTCCACCCTTAGTGAATGACCGCAGGAGATAAACATGGGACACCGGATGGATCGGTTCCCGATTTAACGGGCTGGTTCTAACCAGGTCCCTAGTGGGGGATTTTCTCTCCAAAATGTTTTTGATGAGGACTGGGGCACATACTTTTCGTGGAAACCTTCTTCTACCATCAAAATGAGCAAACTCAGGGGTGATATTGATATTTTTAATGATTTTTTTGGGATTATCTATAATAAATTATTTTTTACGATTATGTACAGGCGCCCCCCACAAATTGGCGAGGCGCCATTAGTCACGCCACGAGTTAGAGCCTGCATCAGGCAGGGAGTCCCTACTCAGTTTCAACGACTGCGGTGACAAAATCATCACAAGGCTCCAGGGATGTTGGGGCATATAAAGAGAGGCAGTCCAGGGGGGCTCCTCTTCTTCATACATCACGTCTTGCAGCTCATGTTTTTAGGTCTCGCCTGGTGAAATCAGCGCATGCGCTACTCTCGCTAGGGAGGACCTTTTGGAATCGATGCTCCCCGTGGGCTCATGCACACTCCTGCAAGGACAAAGATGGCTGCTCTCACCATCTGTCTAATGCAGACAGCATGCGCGTGTCCGTGGGACAGTGGACAATCCGCTGCCATCTTGTTCACGCCGGCTTCCTTCAACTCTGGCTCCGGCATGCTTTCACTTTAAACAGTGCACGCACGTGCAACATCTTAAAACACTTGCACGCGGCGTGCAGATCGGGGCTCAGCAGTTTACGGTCAGCTGACAAGGGCTTCACTGGCAGCAACCCAGTGTGAAGGGTCATTGGAGCTCAGACGCCAATGCAATAAGCTACTCCGAGGGCAATGGGAGTTATACATATTACATTACGAAAGCATACTACAATGTATATCTGATATATTTATCGCGGTCAGAGATTTGGTATCAGTGTTGTAATCTCTTCCAACATTAGTTCTTCCGGTTAAGTCATCATATTACGATGTCTACATTTACCGACAAGATAGAGGCTTCTTGAAGTTCCGTTATATGGAAAAAGCATAGCATTTGCTATCATTTGTATGGGACCGTATGGCTTTCAAAAATATATCTTACAAACCTGCTTGCAGCTCATTGTCCATGAGGCCTAGAAGCGACAAGTTTTTACTTTGCGTTTGTGTGCGTTTGTGTGACATTTCCCTCTTTACAATGTTCTTTGTGTGCCGGCACAATTCAGTACCTTATGTGTAGAACAGATTTGAAGACATTTCACTGAAGGGCAAATACTGGAAGTCTCTCAACGCCATTGTTTGCCCCAGGAGTAAGCATGGGCAGAAAATCCGTTACGCTCGCGGATTTTGCGGATTTTCGGTAAATTCGCAATCCGCGAGATTCGCGAATTTCCAGCAAAATCCGCAAATTCGCACGCAGCGGATTTTTTTTTTTGCGGTGTAAGTTCGCAATTGCGAACATGTAGGTGCGGCGGGCAGCAACAATCTCGCACTCGCGAAATTACAAAAATTGCAATTCCGCACAAGAAATCTACTAGCAAGCAGCATAGACCTTCTGAAAATGATTATTTTTATCAGAATAACTCCTCAGGTTGACATTTGCCTGCACTTTTTTAGATTTGAGGCCTTTTGATTTTCTTTGGATAACTTTTGGATTAGAAATCAACTTTCTCATATAAGCTTGGTGGGGCATTAAAGTTGCTGTAATGCTGCTCTGCAGAAAAACGAGTTTTGCAAAAGTGAAAGCAGGTTCAAAAGTTCAAACTCATCATTAGTAACCGTTCCCTGTAGTGCTTCCTGACAAGGGCCCCTCCAGAGTTCAGTTGCTAGTTGCAACAATTGTATGACCCTGCTCTGACCCTCACAGCAGGCTCATAGAATAGCTACAAGTAGGCCACAAAGGTCCTGGAAAAAAAATTGCACTGCAAAAGAAAGCAAATTACAGATAAGGATGCAGGTGCCAGACTGGAATTTTAAAACAGTGACACATTAATAAATCAACCCCAAATTAATTCATGTCAGTTGAAGCAGGCAGGTGTGCTTGCTTTTTCCCCCCATAATCTACAGTGATGATGAACCAGAGGGTGGCATAAGGCATTGATGTACCAGAGGGTGGCATGGGTAAAACAGAGGGTGGCAGGGGTGAAACAGAGGGTGCTGGGAACCTATGATGATGAACCAGACGTAGAAACAACATAATCGTGACCATTGTGAGCCGACATGTAAGTTCGCGATTGCGAACTGTTACAAAACCCTCGCGAACTGTCCGAAATCCTTGCGAACTGGCAGAAATCCTTGCGAACACAAAAAAAAAAATTCGCGAGAATTCGCGGATTTTGCGGATTGCGAGTTCGCAAATTCGCAAAATTCGCGAACGCCAGATTCGCAAAATTCGCCCATGCTTACCCAGGAGGATTGTCGTTTTTGTCTCTTTAATTCTTTTTATGGGGGGCTTTTTTTTATGTAAGCCATGTTTTATGTTCTAGTGATTGATGAGCGTGCCTTGTTCTGTTTTCATTCGTGCTGTTGGCTTGACCTGTGCAGCGCTTCAGCAAGAGATTGTGTTATTTCATTGCTTTGGCCAACATTACCATTCGCATCTATGCAGACTAAACACAAAATGGTTTCAAAATTAGGCAAATGTATGTATTAAGGTGTAAGGACGGCAGGCCAATGTGGACTCTGCGTGACTATGTAGCATTTTTTTAAACATCTACATAAATGCCAAAATATTGCAGTAACTCACCCTGCTGAAGATCTTTAATGTAAGCTTGCTATTCACTCTCTACTACTCTCTACTACTCACTCTCTACTACTCTCTACTACTCTACTACTCACTCTCTACTACTCTACTCTCTACTACTCATTCTCTACTACTCACTCTCTACTATTCTCTACTACTCTCTCTCTACTACTCACTCTCTACTACTCACTCTCTACTACTCTACTACTCTCTACTCCCTTCTCTCTACTACTCACTCACTACTACTCTCTACTGCTCTCTACTCACTCTCCACTACTCACTCTCTACTACTCTCTCTCTACTACTGTCTACTACTCACTCTCTACTAATCTCTACTACTCTCTACTACTCACTCTCTACTACTCTCTACTCTCTACTCACTCTCTACTACTCTCTACTACTCACTCTCTACTACTATCTCTCTACTACTCTCTACTACTCACTCTCTACTACTCACTCTCTACTACTCTCTACTCTCTACTACTCACTCTCTACTACTCTCTCTACTATCTACTACTCACTCTCTACTGCTATGTACTACTCACTCTCTACTACTCACTACTACTCACTCTCTACTACTCTCTCGACTGTGCTCTACTACTCACTCTCTACTACTCACTCTCTACTCTCTACTACAGCTCTCTCTGCACTCTCTACTTTTCACTTTCTACTACTCACTCTCTACTCTCTACCTCTCTCTCTGCCTCTCTCTCTACTACTCTCTACTCTCTACCTCTACCTTTCTACCTCTACCTCTCTCCCCGCACACATATCCATATATATATATATATATATATTCACTGAAAAAACCATAGGTTTCACACCAGTTATAGTTAGCTGGAAATTTTACTGATATAAAACCATTGAAATTCCCACGTTATAGTTAGATGGACTCACTATAACTTGCGCGTGCAATGCACTGCTGATGACGTCACATATTACATCACTCATGACATGGTCAGTGACATCACTCATGACATCACTGATGACACCATCCAGTGAATGTGTGTCTTTCTGAAAAATAAATATATTTTATATATGTATATGTAAAAGTTGATGGAAGAATAAATGTTTAAATAAGTGTCTAAATGGATGGTTTTTAAAAATTGATTGGTTAACTGGCATAATAAGACATCATCAGCAGTGCATTGCACGCGCAAGTTATAGTGAGTCCATCTAACTATAACGTGGGAATTTCAATGGTTTTATATCAGTAAAATTTCCAGCTAACTATAACTGGTGTGAAACCTATGGTTTTTTCAGTGAATTTAATAGGTTTTTTAAATGCTAATTCCTAACTATAACTGGTGTGAAACCTATGGTTTTTTCAGTGAATTTCATAGGTTTTTTAAATGCTAATTCCTTTGTATATCGAGTTTCTAACCTTTTTTTTTTTTTTACAATTTGCTGTTTTTTTTAAAGTATTCATGTTTTTTTTATATAATTTTTTTCTTTTGCGCTCTGGGTGCGCGCTCCGGGAAGCTTTCAGCTAAGCTCTCCGGTAAGCTTTTCCGTGAGCTCATCTGAAAGCGCACCCAGAGCGCAACTGTCGTTCGTGAAAAAAAATATGAATGAAAAGTTAATAATAATGCAAAACATTTCGTACCATACAAATAAAATTAGTTTTTTTTAATAAGGAAAATGATTATGCATTTCTGTAAAAGTTTGATGACGTCACTTCGGCGCGCAACGTAAGTGCCCTCGGAAGCGCCTACGTTCGCGGCGCATAAACGCACGCAAAAGCGCCTACGATCGCGCCACGTTTGCGCCCCGGAAGCGCCTACGATCGCGCTGCGTAAACGCACCGGAAGTGCTCCGGAGCGCGCAGCGTAAACGCGTCGGGTCATGTGACCCTAAAATAACACTTTTCATTGGTTGCTAACAGTTTTTTTTTACAATGAATGAAATCCCCACCCATTTCCTTCACTTCTTCTTTCACTTTTGTGACTGAAAGACCTGCCTTTTTTGTTGTTCCATATTTCTTGATTAATCATGGCTGCCAGACCATCCAGCAGTGAAGATGACTCCAATGATTTCATTGATGAAGAGCCTCCTCAGCCGAAGGTCAAACAACATTTCATCTGGAAATTTTTTAAGTTTCCAGCAGACCAGAAAAAGGTGAATGCACCAAAAGTAGAGTGCAGGATCTGCAAACAGGTCCTGTCACGGGGTAACCCCCCAAAAAAATACTCTTTTGGCAACTTCACCATGATTCGCCATGTGGAGAGGAGGCACCCCCAGAATTTTGCCCGGGAAAGTGTCAGGGCTCTGGCACAAGAGGTTCCCAGAGATGGGGCCTCTACATCAACAGGAGGAGCAACTTCTTCTGGGAGAGAACAATCGCAGGAGCAGGTGGCAAACATACAACCTGCATTTAACCATGGGGTCGTCAAATGCAGATACTGCAATCAACTCCTCACCTATGGGGAGCAAAGTGTCCTGCTCATGGTTCGAGCATTGGAGAACCATCGCTGCCCTTCCCACCCCTAATTTTTTTCTTTTCTTTTTGCTCCTGTTGAGCAGTTTCCATTCCCTGTTTTTATTCCTGTTCAGTTAAAAGAAGAAAACCAAAAGTTCTTTTCAGAACTACCTCCAATTCTCATCAAAGAGCTATATTCTTAAAAAAATGAAGAGTAAGTGAAATATAGTGCATTGATAATTGAAAGGCGAATGTGTAAGAAAGAACAGAAACGTATGAGAGGTGAAAGGAAGTGAAGTAGGAGGAATGAAAGAAGGTGAGTGTTAGAAAAGAAAGTTATGACACAGTGAATAAACTGGAGGCCTCATTTCTGAAAAGTGACGCATCGCTACGTGAAAACAGCGATGCATCACTTTTCTGGACGCACTCCTTATGACATTCCAGATATGTCATATTTAATATATGACTAATCAATTCGCAAGGAGTTACAGATATGTCAGTATTTCTGACGTATCTGTAAACACAAAAGTAACGCATTGCTGGAGTGCGTCACAAAAGTGACGCAACTCCAGTAATGTGTCCTTTCACATGGAAAAAGCACCATGTGAAAGGTTTGCTGTGAAGCAGGCGCAAGATTTTGGCGCAACAGCATCCTAAAAAAGACGCACTGCGTCATTATTACCAAGCTTTTTGCAGGGGAACACCCCCTCTGCATGCATTATACCTGACACTATTTTTAAAAAGTGACGCATCTAGGTACATGGGTCACTTTTTAAAACTCTGCGCCACATTATATCTGCGTCAGGTATAATGTATGCAGAGGGGGCAATCCCTCGCAAAAAGCTTGGTAATAACGACGTACTGAAATCTATGAGATTTCTCTGCGTCACTTTTAGGATGCTGTTGCGTCAAAATCTTGCGCCTGCCTCGCGTCACTTTCATGTTTACAGATATGTGAGAAATACTGACGTATCTGTAACTCCTTGCAACATGATTCGTCATACATTAAATATGACACATCTGGAATGTCATAAGGAGTGCGCACAGAAAAGTGACGCATCACACCAGCAGTGTAATAAAATGTGCCTCGTTGCACTATATTTAAAGGATGCAACAGCATCCTAAAAGTGACGCAGTGAAATCTCAAACATTTCACTGCGTCGCTATTACAAAGCTTTTTGCGGGGGAACACCCCCTCTGCATGCATTATACCTCACGCAGATATAATGTGGCGCTTGATTTTAAAAAGTGACCCATCTACCTAGATACGTCACTTTTTAAATATAACGCAACGAGGCACATTTTTTTACACCACTGGTGCGATGCGTCACTTTTCTGTGCGCACTCCTTATGACATTCCAAGTAACGCATTGCTGGAGTGCGTCACAAAAGTGATGCAACTCCAGTAATGTGTCCTTTCACATGGAAAAAGCACCATGTGAAAGGGCTTGCGTCAGTCTAACACCTGCTGTAAAGCAGGCACAAGATTTTGACGCAACAGCATCCTAAAAGTGACGCAGTGAAATCTCAAAGATTTCACTGCGTCGCTATTACAAAGCTTTTTGCGGGAGAACACCCCCTCTGCATGCATTATACCTGACGCTATTTTTAAAAAGTGACGCATCTAGGTACATGGGTCACTTTTTAAAACTCTGCGCCACATTATATCTGCGTCAGGTATAATGTATGCAAAGGGGGCATTCCCCCGCAAAAAGCTTGGTAATAACGACGTACTGAAATCTATAAGATTTCTCTGCGTCACTTTTAGGATGCTGTTGCGTCAAAATCTTGCACCTGCCTCGCATCACTTTTATGTTTACAGATATGTCAGAAATACTGATGTATCTGTAACTCCTTGCAACATGATTCGTCATACATTAAATATGACACATCTGGAATGTCATAAGGAGTGCGCACAGAAAAGTGACGCATCACAACAGCAGTGTTAAAAAATGTGCCTCGTTGCACTATATTTAAAAAGTGACGCATCTAGATAGATGCGTCACTTTTTAAATTTTGCATAACAATGCGCATTTTTTTACACCGCTGGTGCGTCACAAAAATTGACGCACAGGAGGCGCAAAACTAGCAGCGCAAGGCCTTCATAAATATGGTCCTGGATTTTCCCCGTGCTTCGCCGGTGCGCGTACCATGCGCTTCCCCCGCGCAAAACGAAAAAAAAAAAAAAAAATGTAATGCCCTGCAGGACCCTATTTTAGCCCATACATCACACCTAGGGGGTCAGAGGGGGTCTACTCTTCCCCCTTATGGTCATTTGCCCCTTTTTTTTTCAAACCCCTTGTGTCTCGATTTTACTGAGACACAAGATGGCGGCCGCTCCAGACTGTTTAGAATGTTTACAGACACCCAAGAGCCAATCAGCTTCCTGCGCGCAAGTCGCGTGTCGCGCCTGGAGCGCACTCCGGTGCGCGCACCGGAGAGCGCCTATAGATATATATATTTTTTTGAACCTAAATTACTCAAAATCCACTGCAGCACATATCTTGAGACATAGCAAAGGCACATCGGGCTACCAGTCCCTTCAATTTTGCCAAGTTTGCTGGAAATCCATTCAGCCGTTCGGGCTAAAAGTGAAATCGACCGCCCTATGGAAATTTACATGGGGAAAACGCGTTTTGGGACCCCCCTTTTATCTCGGCCCCCGCTTGACGTATCCCCCCCAAACTTTCAAGGAAGGACCCGAGCTCGACGAGGCCATTTTCAGGAAATTTTCAGGCAGATTCGTCAACCGGTGCCAAAGTTATTCCAAATAGAATTTTGAGATTTAACATTGAAAAAAATCCTAACTATAACTACCTACTGGCGACCGCCAGTAGGTAATATATATATATATATATATATATATATATATATATATATATATATATATTCAAACCAAGCAATGTGCTCCTGCGCTTCCGAGAGGCACTATCGATCCTCCTGCCATCCAGCTATGTACGCCGCTCGTAGCTCCGCAAACTCTGTTCTCCACTCTTGTGTGCCATGCGCCCGACGCGTTTCGAGGCTGCTCCGCCTCTTCTTCATGGGGTCTTAAGAAGTGAACAGGCATGACACTCATCCTTTTCAATCAACCTTTATTTGATTTGACTGTAACCGCCCTTAGTGGGCGTGGCTTCTCAACGGATCCATCAGGAATGATGGTATTTGTAGTCCGTGGAGTGAGTGTATAATAATCCTTGAGTAGATTGCCTGTTAATTTTCAATTTAACATTCGTATTAATCCCTTAAGTAGGGGTGATGAGCAGACAGCGGAGCTATCTTTATCGTGGAACATCGAACCTCAAGCAATGCTCCGTGCTTTGCCGCGGCCTCTCCGCATTGTCTCAGCTTTTCTTCACAACCGGAGAAGGTGCCCTTTCACATGGCCAGGGGGAGCCGTGTACAATATTCAAACCAAGCAATGCGCTCCTGCGCTTCCGAAAGGCACTCTCGATCCTCCTGCCATCCAGCTATGCAAGCCCCTCGTAGCTCCGCAAACTCTGTTCTCCACTCTTGTGTGCCATGCGCCTGGTGCGTTTCGAGGCTGCTCCGCCTCTTCTTCATGGGGTCTTAAGAAGTAAACAGGCATGACAGTCATCCTTTTCAATCAACCTTTATTTGATTTGACTATAACCGCCCTTAGTGGGCGTGGCTTCTCAACTGATCCATCAGGAACAATGGTATTTGTAGTCCGTGGAGTGAGTGTATAATAATCCCTGAGTAGGTTGCCTGTTAATTTTCAATTTAACATCCGTATTAATCCCTTAAGTAGGGGTGATGAGCAGAGATCAGAGCTATCTTTATCGTGGAACATCGAACCTCAAGCAATGCTCCGTGCATCAGTGATGTCATCAGTGATGTCATTTGAGATGTCATCAGTGATGTCACTGACCATGTCATGAATGATGTAATATGTGACATCATCAGCAGTGGATTGCGGGTGCGCGAAATATAGTTAGTACAACTAACTATATAGGAGCAATTTCAATGGTTTTGTATGAGTGAAATGTCCAGCTAACTATAACACCCCTAAAACTTATAGTTTTTTGAGTGAATTTTAAAGGTTTTTTAAATGCTAATTCCTAACTATATAAGGCTTGAAACCTATGGTTTTTTCAGTGAATTTGCAAGGTTTTTTAAATGCTAATTCCTAACTATATAAGGCCTGAAACCTATGATTTTTTCAGTGAATTTCAAAGGTTTTTTTAATGCTAATTCCTAACTATATAAGACCTGAAAGCCCACCAGGAATCTTCAGTATGCGCCAGGGGACTGCATTGCAGAGAGGTGTAATGAAGCCACACCCCTTTTTACACCTCTCTGCAACGCTGCCCCCGTGCATGTTTGAAGAGAGGGAACTAATTCCCCTTGCATACTGGGGTTCCCTGGGGGCCAACTAGCCCACCAGGAGCCTCCAGTATGCGCCAGGGGGCTGTGTTGCTTTGCCCCGGAGGGCGGCGGTCCCCGGGGCAGTGTGGGGGGATTACACTGCCCCGGGGACACTAAGTGTGAGTTACTATCTATATAAATAGATGAAGTGGCATTTGTATAAGTGTGTAGGTGAGTAAATGTAAGTATAATCAATTGTTTGCATAAGTCAGAAGGATGTTTTTATAAATGAATACAATGTGTGCTGGTGTGTAATGTTGAAATAGGCGTATAAGTATATTTGATAGTGTTCTGTTGATTATTCACTGCATGTAACACTGAATCTATAGGTAAGTGATTAGATGTGTGTATAGTTCTATGAATAACTGAGTGGGTGTTTAGAAATTTCTATTGGTGTGTCAATGGTTTCAAATATGGCACTTTCTATTTTACAGTGAGTGATGAAAGATTATACTAGTGTGTGATGAGGTGTATTTGATTGTCACATGGATGATGTCATCAGTGATGTCATCAGTGATGTCATTTGAGATGTCATCAGTGATGCTATCAGTGATGTCACTGACCATGTCATGAATGATGCACTTTTTGTGACATTCCGGTGGCGCAGAAGACTGAGTGATATTTATCAGGCAGTACTAAGCCACTTTTTGTGGCGTAATTCTGCCTGATAAATATCAGTCCCTTTAACGCAGTGTCCTGCATTAAAGGGGTGTGCAATGGGTATTGCTGGGGGCGTTCCCAGCAGCATTCATGGACTTGAGTAATTTATAGCATCCTCAAAGTCAGTCTTTCAAAAATTCCAAAGTATAGGACACGATAATCCAAATCCAAATGTTTCTCAAGAAAAGTCATAAACCGTGTCCGTGGGTCATATCTGCCCAAACGCCGATATTCCGAACAATTGAAAATGACTTTTCTTGAGAAACATTTGGATTTGGATTATCATGTCCTATACTTTAGAATTTTTGAAAGACTGACTTTGAGGATGCTATAAATTACTCGTCTGCTCGAATTGTGTGGGTAGAATTGATACCTAGTCACTTTGAATAAGAATGTACTTACGTCTCGTCTAACATTTGGAAGAAATATCTAGTTATATGACAACAGGATACCGACATAACTTGAAGGAAATAAGAACGCCCTGAAGAAGTTCTGTTGTACAGAACGAAACGCGTCGGCTGGCTGTGGTACATAAACTTAAGGAAAATAAAAGCATTTGAATATACACCAAGATTCAGCGCTTCAATAAGGACTCTAAGTGATATGATTTGATTGGACTTGTTGTGCAAGTGGTGCTGTGCCAAACTTTGGAATATTCTCCACTACTCTCTACTACTCACTACTACTCATTCTCTACTATTCTAGTACTCTCTACTACTCTCTCTCTACTACTCACTCCCTACTACTCACTATCTACTACTCTCTACTACCCACTCTCTACTACTCTCTACTCTCTACTACCCACTCTCTACTACTCTCTCTCTACTACTCACTCTTTACTACTGACTCTCTACTACTCTCTACTACTCACTCTCTACTTCTCACTCTCCACTACTCTCTACTACTCACTCTCTACTACTCTCTCTCTCTACTACTCTCTACTACTCGCTCTCTACTACTCACTCTATTACTCACTCTCTACTACTCTCTACTACTCACTCTCTACTACTCTCTCTCTACTACTCTCTACTACTCACTCTCTACTACTCACTCTACTACTCACTCTCTACTACTCTCTACTACTCACTCTCTACCTCTCTCTCTCAACTACTCTCTATTACTCACTCTACCACTCACTCTCTACTACTCTCTACTATTCTCTCTCTCTGATACTCACTCTCTACTACTCACTCTCTACTACTCTCTACTAATCACTCTACTACCCACTCACTGCTACTCTCTACTTATCACTCTTTACTACTCTCTACTACTCACTCTCTACTGCTCTCTACTACTCACTCTACTACTTACTCTCTACTACACTCTACTACTCACTCTCTACTACTCACTCTCTACTACTCACCCTACTACTCTCTACTACTCACTCTCTGCTACTCTCTCTACTGCTCTCTACTACTCTCTACTACTCACTCTCTACTCTCTATTACTCACTCTCTACTCTCTACCTCTCTACCTCTCTCTACTAGTCTCTACCTCTCTACCTCTACCTCTCTACCTCTACCTCTCTACCTCTACCTCTTTACCTCTCTCTACATGCACACATATACACATATATATGCATATATATGCATATGCATTTATATATATATATATATATGTATGTGTGTGTATATATATATACATACATATATCAACATATATAATCTGCATATCTATATAAATACAAATATAAATGCATGCATACATATACATATATGCATACATATGCATGTTATTTACTTGAAAGTTTGAAAAACACTAATAAAAGTAAAGCTAAAAAGCCACCTCATTACAAACAGAATGGCTTTAACTTAAACGAGGACGAGATCTATTGCATTTTCAATGCTTGTTTACTTTGGTTCCATCAAGGAGGCATTCAGATGTGTCACACATTTGCCATAAATTCTGAATGTTAGCACTCTAGTTGCTCATTAGATTACTGTAGTAAAGCTACTGCTCACCAGAGAAGTCTGATGCTGGTATTCAAAGTGCATGTTTCGTTCTGCATGTCAGAATTATTTAAATGAAATAGAAGAGGATTTGAGAAGTCACTCAAAATGTGCGCTAATTTTTCTTTCTGAAGCACTAATCATACTTTCTATGGCAAAATGAACCCCCTCATTTTGTTCCTTTTTAAATTAAATGTTTTCAGACTTACCACTTCATTCCAATCAAGATGGCTTCTGGTGTGCCATACTTTTGTCATAAACTAGACTGTTAGCGCTCTAGTTGTTCTTTAGAACACTCTGGGACATTCTGTCATTGGGCTATACTTGGGCTACATCTGAGTGATATTTGGGCTACATTTGGGCTCTTTTGTCTCTGGTGGCCATCTTGGGAGACTGCATGTCAGAATTTTTAATGAAATAGAAGAGGATTTGAGACTTTCTATGGCAAAATGAACCCCCTCATTTTGTTCCTTTTTAAATTAAATGTTTTCAGACTTACCACTTCATTCCAATCAAGATGGCTTCTGGTGTGCCATACTTTTGTAATAAGTAGGACTGTTAGTGCTCTAGTTGTTCTTTAGAACACTCTAGGTGTCTGCAGTAGAACACAAAGGAATCAACTGACAGTCTCTGTCCTTGTTGGATGTACATGTACATGTTCTACTGAGAATGTCAGACTTCATTCTCACATGACTGAGAAAGATAATGTGAATTTACAGAAAATATGCTAAACTCTTTCTCAAATGCCATATGCTGTACAACTGTGGGTTCGTTAGGTTTAAATAACGGGACTTTTAGACATTGAAAAGGGACCAAGTCCGTTTCACCCAGATTTAAAGGGACAGTTAGTTGTTTAGTCTTTTGTGAGTATTACGCTGTTTATGCAATCTTAAAAGCAAAGGAGAGTACTTCTGCGTACCAGTCCCTACAATTTCGCCAAGTTTGGTGTAATTCCGTTCAGTGGTTCGGCTGTAGCTGTGTCTAAAAGTCCTATGGAAATTAACATGGGGAAAACACGTTTTGGGACCCCCCTTTTTTCTCAGCCCCTGCTTGACGAATCCCCCCAAAACTTTCAGGGAAGGAGCAGAACTGAGCTGGACGAAATTTGGGAAAATTGCACGCAAATACCTCAATCAACGCCAAAGTTATTCCATATAGAATGTTGCGGATTGCGGATTTCCTATGGAAACTAGGTCCTAACTATATATACCTACTGTCGACCGCCAGTAGGTAATATATATATATATACACCACCAACTTCAGGTTGGTGGTAATTACCGAATTCTTTTAAAAATTCACTTTTGAATTTAATTTGAAGTGCCATGTGGCATGTATGTGTGCCACATGTGCACCCATGCACTATTCAGGGGTGCAACAGGGTGTCAATGTGACACCCAGCCACCCTTGAATATGTGCCCCCTATTACTGATTCGGTATTTACCGAATCAGTAATAGTGAATGGCTTCCCATTCATTACTATGGGCCTCCAGGCCCATAGGAATGAATGGGAATTACCGATTCAGTATATACCGATTTTTAAATACCGAATCTTACCGATTTGGTACATTTCACCAAATTTTTCCCTACATACCCTTTACAGATTCTAAAATACCGAATCAGTTATATTCGGTATTTTAGAATCGGTAAATGTAGATTACCTACATCAGGCCCCAAATCCTTGAGAAGGGAGAGCTGAGCAAAAAGAGACAGTTTTCGAGTGAAGACAGAGCTTCTCCTCTTCCTTTATCATATTGCCATTTTCTTGCACCATCAGTACTACAACTGCACAGCAGGCATGAGGGTGTGAGGATCCACACCATTGCTGCAGCAAGCTGGATCAATAAAAAGCAATGGCTCTGTATAAAAAGCATGCAGACAAAAAGAGAAGAGTAAACCCAGAATATGTCAAGGGAGACAAGGTTTTTTTTAAACATACTTTTATTAGAGGGTTGCAATATATTACATCGCTGGGCATATAATCCCATCCAACTGAGTCATAATCATACAAGTCACATACTACATAACAGTATTTACAATATTCTAGGTCAAGAATTACAGCAATGTCACATCTTAGCAAGTGTACACCTGAAATTTACCCAGTATCATTCCTACTTTCATTTTATCTTTAAGGCTACATATCCCTTCTTGTCCCTATCTATTGTGGCACAGCTCTGATAGTTTACAAATTGTGATAATGGACCATACCCGGTCTATACTGCAACACCATGTGACAGAGCGTAAAAATGAAGGTGAACAAAACATATCAACTTCCCAACCCATTCCCTTCCCCCGTATGCTCAGCAAGAAGAAATTGTGCACTCGTAGATATCGCTCAGATCAGCACACTGTCCATTTGTGACATCCATACATGTGTACACTGGTCCCTAGCTGCCTCCCCTTCGTATCTCAGAGCCCCAGCACCTCTCCCGCTCCGCACATCCCAGGTTACAACATGTCACCCTCTAGGGGCAGTACTCTAGTATGTCTACTGCGTCAAGCTCTTCTAACAACACATTCCATTCCATGGATATAGGTATCTTGCGCAGTCCCCTCTGCTCCTCCTTTTTAAATCCGCCCCTTCAGCTTTGCCCCACTTCAGCAGTTCTTCATACCAATCTGTCAATGCCGGTGGCCTGGCCGCTTTACATTTAATTGTGATGTTACGTTTGGTTAAAATGAGCGCCAGGTTATTAAATTTAGTGACCGGACTGCCCTTCTTCCCTTTGGGTCCCAGCCCCAGCAAACAGTATTCCATGCTGACATTGTTCGTTACTGCAGCTATATTTGTTAAAATCTCACATACCGATACCCAATAGTGACGTAATCGTGGACAGTTCCACAGCATATGTGTCAAATCTGCCGGATGCCGTTGGCAATGCGGGCACGCATCCGAAGCATCTAGGTACATTACCTTTGACTTGCATGGTGTCAGATAGGCTCGGTGTAGGAGCATGAGTTGTATGAATTTAAATTTCGGGTTTCTTGACACCTTTCTGGGATATTCCACCAAAACACCCCATTCCTTATCACTAAGCGCCCAGCCCACATCTATTTCCCACTTTCCCACGAAGCCGCTGTAGAGAAACCGCTGTCACTGTGCCGATAGCTCTGTATAACCACCTCGTATGGTGTCGACCATTACCCATCAGATGTTGCATTGTGATCAATGTATGCATGGTTGGTTCCACACCCCCGCGTGCCCACACAGTTCGGATGTAGTGGGATAGACTTGCGTGCAAAAGGAACAGTGTGTCAGGTGCTCCACGGCTCTAACGAACACATCTTGTGGCATCAGGTGGGATCACCCACTGTTGTTATACCTGCATCCTCCCATGTCCGTATTCTCCTCTTAGTGATCCTGCCCATTTGAGAGGGGATTCCCAGTAAGGGTATAGTGGGAGCGTACGGGGTCGCCACCCCAGTGTACCTAAGGGAATGTCTCCAATATAGTATTCCAATTTTCAGAAGGTGCGGTGCGATCGCTGGAAGTTTGCTATTAGGCAACAGAAGCGTATGTACGTCGCCTCTTTGCCATTCTACTTGTGTCATGTCTATTTCCTGCAAATTCTGCCCCGCCAGCCAGTATGCCAACCATTGCAATTGACTTGCCTAGCAGTAGGCTTTCAGATCAGGGACCCCCATTCCCCCTTGATTAGTATCTATAAAATAATAGACATGTGATTTATTTTTGTTAATAGCCAGCCCAGACAGTGTTTGAAATGTAGCAAAGATCGAAGGTACTCGTAATCGTTATCCAGGTCCCTAAATTACAGAATTAAATCATCCGCATATGCTGATACTATGTGTGTAGTGGGGCCTAACGCTATTCCCCTGTTCAAGTTCAAGTTCAAATTCAGGGATTTATATAGCGCACTACTCACCCAGAGGGTCTCAAGGCGCTTGGGGAGGGGGGGTTAATTTTTTGTCGAATAGCCAGGTTTTAAGTTTTTTTCTGAAGGAGATGTGGTTCTGAGTAAGGCGGAGGTGAGTGGGGAGTGAGTTCCAGGTCTTGGCCGCCAGGAAGGAGAAGGATCTGCCACCCATGGTGGATTTTCGGATGCGCGGGACTGCGGCGATGGCTTGATTGGAGGATCTTAGTTGGCGGGTGGGTGTGTAGAAGGACAGTCGAGTGTTGAGGCATTCGGGTCCTAGTTTGTAGAGGCCCTTGTGTGCGTGGGTGAGGAGACGGAACGTAATTCTCTTGTTGACGGGAAGCCAGTGGAGGTCTTTTAGGTGTCCGGTAATGTGATCTTGGCGAGGGATGTCCAATATGAGTCTCGCTGATGCGTTTTGGATGCGTTGGAGTTTTTTCTGTAATTTTGCTGTGATTCCGGCGTATAGTGTGTTACCATAATCCAGTCGACTCGTGACCAGTGCGTGGGTGACAGTCTTTCTTGTCTGGGGGGGGGGATCCAGCGGAAGATCTTTTTGAGAATACGAAGTACGTTCAAGCAGGAGGATGAGACTGCGTTGACTTGTCTGGACATCGAGAGAGAGGAGTCTAGGATGAAGCCAAGGTTACGTGCGTGGTCTGTGGGTATGGGTGCTGTGCCCAGAGCGGAAGGCCACCAAGAGTCGTCCCAGGCAGAGGGGGAAGATCCTAGGATGAGCACCTCCATTTTGTCTGAGTTGAGTTTTAGGCGGCTGTGTTTCATCCATTCGGCTACTTCTTTCATGCCTTCGTGAAGATTGGTTTTGGCGGTGTTAGGGTCTTTGGTGAGGGAAAGGATTAACTGGGTGTCGTCGGCGTAGGAGATGATGTTAAGGTTGTGTTGGCGCGCGATGGATGCGAGTGGGCTCATGTAAACGTTGAAGAGGGTGGGACTGAGTGATGATCCTTGTGGTACGCCACAGATGACTTCAGTGGCCTCTGAGTTGAATGGGGGGAGTCGGACTCTTTGAGTTCTCCCGGCGAGGAATGAGATGATCCAGTCCAAGGCTTTTCCTTGTATGCCGATGTTGCTGAGGCGTTGTATAAGGGTACTGTGACAGACTGTGTCGAAAGCAGCAGAGAGGTCGAGTAGAATGAGGGCCACTGTTTCTCCGTTATCCAGTAGTGTTCGGATGTTGTCTGTCGCTGCAATGAGGGCGGTTTCGGTGCTGTGTTTGGCTCGAAATCCGGACTGAGAGGGATCGAGGGAGTTGTTAGATTAAAGGAAGGCGGCGAGCTGGCTGTTAACGGCTTTCTCAATGACTTTGGCGGGGAATGGGAGGAGGGATATTGGTCGGTAGTTTTTAAGTTCAGAGGGGTCTGCTGTGGGTTTCTTCAGGAGGGCGCTGAGTTTGGCGTGTTTCCAGCTTTCTGGGAAGGTGGCAGAGTTGAAAGAGCAGTTGATGACATCACGGAGACGGGGTGCGATGATGGAGTCAGCTTTGTTGAAGATGTGGTGGGGGCAGGGGTCGGTTGGCGAGCCAGAGTGGATTGAGTTCATTAGGCGGATGGTGTCTTCAGTGGTGATTGGGTTCCAGGCGCTGAGGTTGTTAGTTGGCGGTGTAGGTTCTGAGGGGGGTGGGGAGGGTTGTTCGCAGGGAGGGTTCTCGAAGCTGTTGTGAATGTCGGCAATTTTGTTGTAGAAGAAGGAGGATAACGCATCGTAGAGGTCTTGGGAGGGAGTGATGTCGTTAGATGCTGCGGTGGGGTTGGTGAATTCTTTGACGATGTTGAAAAGTTCCTTGCTGTTATGGGAGTTGTTGTCGAGTCGATCCTTGAATGCTGATTTCTTGGTGGATCGAATCAGTTGGTGGTGTTTGCGGGTGGCTGCCTTGAGGGTGGTCATGTTGTCGGTGGTTGGGTTTTTTCTCCATGTTTTCTCTAAGGTGCGGCATAGCTTCTTGGATTTTTTAAGGTCATCATTGAACCAGGGAGCCTTTTTGCTGCCTGATTTGATCTGGTGGTTTTTCAGGGGTGCTAATTCGTCAGCGCTGTGGGTGATCCATTGCTTGAGTTTGGTGGCCGCTTGGTTTGGGTCCAATGAGAGGGTGGGAGGGTTTTGGTTGAGTGATGTGAGGAGTTGGTCGGAGGTGATTTTGTTCCAGTTTCTCAGAGGAATAGGTTGTGGGGGGTTGTGGGTCAAGGTGGTTTTGTAGCTGAAGTGAACACAACTGTGGTCCGTCCAATGGAGAGCTGTGGTGCGATTGAAGGGAATGTGCCTGCTGGAGGTGAAGATAGGGTTGAGCGTGTGTCCGGCTACATGGGTGGGGGTTTCAACAAGTTGTTTGAGTCCGAGATTGGCCAGGTTGTCCAGAAGGGTGGTGGTGTTGCTGTCGTATTTGTTTTCAAGGTGGAAGTTGAGGTCTCCTAGTAGAATGTAGTTCTCAGAGGCGAGGGCATGTGGGCTGACGAAGTCAGTGATGTCATCGCTGAATTGTGTACGGGTTCCTGGAGGCCTGTAGATGAGGGTGCCTCTAAGTGTGGTCCTAGGGTCGGTGTGGATCTGGAAGTGGAGATGTTCGGCGGTTGCAAGATTATCGTCGGAGCTGGTCGTGATTTTGATGGTGTTCCTATGGACGATGGCGATGCCTCCTCCTGTTTGATTGGTGCGGTCTTTTCGGATGATCTTGTAAGCGTCCGGGATGGCTATGGCGATGTCGGGTGCTGATGATGTGTTCATCCATGTTTCTGTAAGGAAGGCGATGTCCGGTGACGCAGTGTCGAGTAGGTCCCAGAGTTCAGTTGCGTGTCTGTGGACCGAGCGGGTGTTCAGCAGGATGCACTTCAGGTGGTTAGAGTCGGAGCTGTGTTTGGAGGAAGTGGATTTGGTGTGGGCCCTGAAGCAGGTGAACTTGCAGGAGTGGCAGGCGAATGGACCGTGGGTGCGTCCTGGGGTGGCTTCGCAGCATTGTGGTGTGCGTCCGGGGTTAAGGGCAAAGAGGGTAGCGGCGTCATACGTTATGCGGGTAGAGTGGGTTTTGCGAGGACCAGGGGGTCTGGCGCTGGGCGCGGTCCAGGCGCGGACGGGCGTAGACGGGCTTACCTTTGGCGCACCTTCGGCGCGCATGGAGCGCGCCTGCTGCGCGTGACCGCTGCGCGTAAAGGCATCTGTCATATGTGGATAGTGGAAGGGGAGGGGCGGGGGAGGGTCAGCTGGGAAGGCGGGAGCGGGGTGGAGACCCGGGCAGGGCGACACAACAACAACAACAACAAAATGGCTGGCGGCGTAAAACGGAACAAGCAGCCAATATAGTGCAAAAAGGCAGTGTCCCCGGTCTACTTGGTCACGCCTCGATGTCACAAACACATAAATGAAATGGCAGCAGCACAGCGACGACACAGAGATTCATGCAGTCAATTAGCAGGCGAGGTGGTTCAGCGCTATTTAGCAAACTAATACAAGCGATTCAGCATAAAATGGTTTAGCAGTATGACACAGTGTAATACAGGTGAATTTGCAGCAATTAAAATCGGCAATTTCTGTCAAAGCAGCGGAGATGCGCAACGATACCAGGCTGTGAGGCGAGGCAGGTCAGGGAGCAGCGTGGGGGAGCGACCGCGTCTGTAGTGAACAGGACGGTCATGACCTTCATTACCGCGTAACTTCAGTAGCAGTGGTTCTATCGCCAAAATAAACAGCAGAGGCGATAGTGGGCATCCCTTTCTAGTACCCCTCACCACCACATATTGCCTCGAAATATGCCTGCCCGTTCTCGCCCGTGCCGTAGGGTCTGTATACAACAACCTCACCCATTTTACATTTTCTTCAAGTATCCCATACTTAGTCAGAGCATAAAACATATATTCCCATGTCAGGGAATTGAAGGTCTGTCCTCATTCTAACGATATACAACCTTTTGCTCCAGCTTGTTGTAGAGTATGGGCCATTACCTGATGCAGCCTCCTGATATTGAGCGCCGTGTCCCTGCCTGGGACAAACCCGCACTGGTCATTGTGTATCAGCTGCGTTATGTATTGACAGAGCCGAAAAGCCAGTATCTTGCTCTGTATTTTATAATCAACATTTAGTCGTGAAAGGGGCCTATATTTTGCCATGTCGGTACTATCCCTCCCCGGTTTTAACAGGGAGATCACTGTGGCCTGCAGTGTAGTGTCCCACTCCACCTGTCTGGTTGATGCTGTATTTGCATTTTCTGAAAAGTAGTTATCTATAGCCGTGGCTAAGGATGATTTAAACACGGAGTCCTCTAACAACTGCGGTTGTAGTCTCCATGTCTGCACTGCACTTACCTCTCTGACCTTATCTCTTCACTTCCCCGGTCCACTGCTGTGAATTCAGTTTGTGTGGAGGGAAGCTTATTCAGTCACTCACCGGCAGCACTACACTTCCGGTTTCAGAGCACCAAGGTTAGCAGGCTAGTGTCCCTGACCTCACTACTTAAGCCCCATGCCTCCCGCGATGCGCACTGGAAAGCGCTAGTAGGCAGATTACTTGCCAACAGTCTTCTTTGAGGAGTGCTCGGAAAGGGCTCGTGTAATTGGAAAGGGAATATATTTTACTGTGCCGCATTGTTTGTTTTTAAACTGCACTTACCTCTCTGACCTTATCTCTCGCTTGGGCTGTGTGATTATTTCCCTCCTGAGGCGGAAGCCGGGAGGTTGCTGTGCCGCGATTCTCTTGCTTGTTTTTTATACTTATTATTTCGGCTTGATTTAAAAAGCTTTTAACTTGCTACCACCTCTCCCCATTTCCTCGCTACCTGGGCCACTCTCAGCCGAGTGTTGACTCTGAGCAGTCCGGTCCCGGGTAGACGAAGAATCATAGTGGCCATATTGGGAGTGTGCAAGCGCTCTGACGCGCTCTAGCTGCGCATAAAAAGGGACGGATATATGACGGAGGGAGAAGGAGGAATGAGAGACTAGGTCGCCCTCCAAAGTCTTAATGCATAAGTTGGAATCCAAATTACTGGGTCCCGAGACCTAGCTCAAGTTTAGGAAACTTAACTAATTGGTCAGTGTAACCTTAGAAGAAAGAAAAATTTCTTTCTAGTGTCCCTCCCTCACCGGGGATGCCCCACGGTGACATGCTTCATCATTGGGGCCATCCCAGTTCTCTACGAAAAGGGGCGTGCTACGACTCACGAACTACGCAGGAGCACTTAGAAGTGAAAGACTATGTGTGGTGCAAGCAAGTGGTGGAGTGGGTGTAAGTGAGTTAAAAATACCGTGCTTAGCGGGCCTCAACAGATTTATTATGCTCCTAGGCAGGTATGTTAAAAGTGGGGTGAATATCACTGTAAACCAACCTATATTGAGGATTGGTTCAGTGAAAGAGAAAGGTCAACATGTTTCATGCTACCCCTAGCATTTCTTCAGGACCATGCCGGGACCAGCCCTGCATTTGTTACTCCTAAATCCCTAGTTAGGGAGTGATAGATTAAGAAAATACACTTAATAACAAAGGCATGCGTTCGTATTAGAAATACATAAGTTTGTACTGATTTCAGATGTTTGTATTGTGCTTAATAGCACTTCATGGTCTCTCAGGGGGTTCGATTTCACCTATTGGACACACTGTTCCTAGATGGTGAAAGCGCTCGATTATACCTAATGACAGCCTCCCCGGGACCGCATCAGTGATATTCACCCCACTTTTAACATACCTGCCTAGGAGCATAATAAATCTGTTGAGGCCCACTAAGCACGGTATTTTTAACTCACTTACACCCACTCCACCACTTGCTTGCACCACACATATTTTGTACTCAGCCCCATTCCTACTATCTCCTTTGCGGGCATCCTGATCTACAGGCCACCGGGCCCCAGGTCTAGCTTCAGCCATGACCTATTGCAAGTTCTGGAACCCTATATGGATAGACCCAATTTAACCATCCTAGGGGATTTGAATTTCCATCTGGAGGATGACACCTCCAGAGATACTACCCACTTGTTGGACTCCATGACTTCCTGTGGACTAACACAAACTGTGATAGGGCCCACTCCCTCCGCTGGACACACGTTGGATGGGGTTTTTTCCAATGACCCTAGAATAAGGATAGGGACCCCCTTCCTCTGTCTTGGTCAGATCATTCAGCTGTCCCTTTTGCCTTCTCCTTCCCCCTTCCCAATACTGCGCAAGGAGACTCTAGCAGATGGGAATTAAAGAGAAACTTTCGGGGGATAAATAATGAAACTCTGGCCCCTTTGCTGTCCAGTTCTATGCCCCTTCTTACCAGGGGAACTAACATCTCGGCCCTTGCCCTCCACAATGCTATTTCTAAAGCTGTTGATACTCTGCCCCCTGAAGCAGCGCTATACTGCAAGGAAACGCCCCACAGCACCCTGGTTCTCAGACGCTCTCAGAGTGCTTAGGCAGGGCTGCAGAAAGCAGGAGAGGCTTTGGAGACTCCACCTTGACCCCCTTGAAAAAGACATCCACAAGAGACTGCTCAAGGAATACAAAGCCGCTGTGCTGGTAGAAAAGAAATCCCATTTTACTAAGATCACATCCTCCCTTAGCTACCCTCAGGAGCTATTTAAAATTGTGTACTCCCTGTGTGCCCTTCAATCTCCTGATCCTATTGAGGCCTCACAGGACCTTTGTGATCAAATCTCTACCTATTTCCATGAGAAAATCTCTAACATTTACTCGGACCTAGAAGCCCTTAATCATGATCTAGGGCCCCCCTCTGACCTGGAGACTTTTTCACCAGCTGCCACCTCCGTTACACCGCAGGGGGGTTATCTCACTAACTTCCCTCTGCTTACCTTAGAACGAATTAATCTGCTTTTGGACAACCTGAAGTCTGGATCTCCTCTTGACCCCTGCCCTCTTAAAATTTTAAAGGAATGCAGGGATGTCTTACTTCCTCCCTTTCTAGAGGTGATCAATCAAGCAATTCTTGAGGGAGTTTACCCGAAGCCTTGGAAATTGGCCATCGTCAAGCCCCTCCTTAAGAAACCCACGTTAGACCCTGGCATTCTTAAGAACTTTCGCCCCATCTCCTTGCTCCCTGCCCCTGCGAAAATACTGGAAACTCACATAAATATCCATCTGAGCGCCTTTTTAGATCACAACAGCCTTCTTGACCCGTCCCAACACGGTTTTCGCAAAGCCCATAGCACCGAGTCCGCCCTGACAATTGTCGCTAATAACATACGTGCAAAGGTCGACAGTGGCCAGACTACCCTGCTGGTCCTGCTCGACCTCACCGCCGCATTCGACACTCTGACCCCTGCCATTTTGGCTGGGTGCCTGCGGGAAATAGGAGTGGACGGACCAGCGCTTAGCCTCTTAACATCTTTTTTGACTCAGCGCGAACAAAGGGTCAAGTTGGGTGACCACCTCTCCCCTGTCAAGCCTGTGCAGTGTGGGGTTCCTCAGGGCTCGTCCCTGAGCCCCATGCTCTTCAATATATATTTAACACCTTTGGCCAGGCTTGTCAGATCCTTTGGTCTGGAAGTCGTATCCTACGCTGACGACACCCAGATCATGGTCTCCATCTCACATACTGCTGACATCACTGCCCTCAATTTTAAAGCTTGTATGAAGGCAGTCGCGGAGTGGATGGTAAGAAACTACTTCAAACTTAACGGGGAGAAAACGGAGGTGATCATTTTTGGAGGAAAGCAGGAGACTTGGTCTGCAGACTGGTGGCCCTCTGTTCTCGGTGCCTGCCCCACACCCACTCAGTCAGCTCGGAATCTTGGCGTTATCTTTGACTCCTTACTCTCCTTCGACAAGCAGGTCAGAAGGACAGCCTCAACCTGCTGCGGGGTTTCGCGAATCCTGGGGAAAATCGTACATTACCTGTCAATCGAAGCCCGTAAACAGGTTACGGTAGTCCTCTTAGCCTCCCGCCTGGACTATTGTAATGTACTTTATTTGGGAATTACCAAACAACTTGTTCAGCGTCTCCAAATTGTGCAAAACGTGGCCGCAAGGTTTGTTGTTGACGCTCCTAGGCGTTCATCAGGCTCAGCCATTAGGAAAGATCTGCACTGGCTCCCCATGCAAGCCAGGATTGACTTCAAGGCCTTGTGCCTCACTCATCGCGCCCTTCATGGGCTCAGGGCAGAAGACATCAGTTCTCTTGTGTCCCTCTATGACCCCGGTATGGTCCTTCGCTCTGCGAACAAAAACCTTCTTGCTGTTCCCAGAATTCTGAAGGCAAGATGGGGCGGGAGGGCTTTTTTCTCCCTTGTTCCTAGGATGTGGAACGCCCTTCCTGTGGAACTTAGGGATCAATCCTCTCATTCTCAGTTCCGGAAGGGCTTGAAGCCTACCTCTAGCCGGTATTCCTCCTCTTTTTCACACTCAGCTTTTCTTTCCATCTTCAGCGCCTTGACGCCTTCGGGCAAAGTTGCGCTATACAAGGCTCTAATCATTCATTCATTCATTCACTAATCTCTGAATTTTGCCCCATTGCAACGTAATCTCTACCAGGTTATGGTTGGATAGTGTTTTCCCCAGGTGGATGGAGTCACTGACCGCATCCGCCAACGTGATTGAACAGAATATCCTATCAATGTGGGTATGTTAATTTGTGCATTGGAGAGTAAAATGAGTATTCCCTGATTCTCGGGTGCTTGGTCCTCCATGCATCTACCAGCCTCCAACCATATGCCCAATTCCTCAGTATCCCCGCCAGCTTCTTACTTAGTGCGGTATGCATCGGAGGGTGTGACCTATCCAGTTCAATGTCTAACACCGCATTAAAATCACCCCTGATTACCCACGGGTATCCCTCCCAGTCTATCAGCAAAGAGTTCAAAACCTCCCAGAACTTGTCCTGCTCTGTATTTGGTGTGTAAACACTCCCCAATACAATATGTTCTCCATCGAGCAACCAGTGTAATAGCACATATCTGCCATCCATATCAACCCTCTGTTCTATTAGTTTAAAGGGCGTGCCATTTCTAAGCCAAACCGCTGCCTCTCTTGCGAAAGCCGAATATGATGTGAAGAATAATTGCCCTATCCACTTCTTGTTCAGCTGCACTGCCTCATCATGGTTTAAATGGGTCTCCTGTAAAAACGCCACATGCACCTTTCGCCTATTTAACTGTGCTAGCAGTCTATGCCTCTTCTGTATTGAGCCGAGGCCCCTAACATTCCAGGAGGTGCATTTGTAAGTATCCAGGTGTGCGATTAGGTCTTATACAAGTTGGCCACCATGACTACAGGTACTACTGAGTCTGAGCAGTGTCATATTAGGTAACACTGAGCCCACAAAAACGATAAAACTCCCCAATACTCAGGTCCCCCT
Source organism: Lissotriton vulgaris (assembly GCF_964263255.1). NCBI lineage: Eukaryota > Metazoa > Chordata > Amphibia > Caudata > Salamandridae > Lissotriton > Lissotriton vulgaris. Next base: position 117,353,069 of record NC_141691.1, on the reverse strand, counting down.
GTAAACGACAGAGGACCAAACCAGAACAAACATTACAACCAAAGCTTCACTGAAAACACCCCACAAAGCAGTCATCAAGGGGGGGGAGGCAACCGCCACAGTAGCACACATCATCTACCTCAGTCACGTGCCATACTTGCATTGCTCCAGCACAAACCCTTCATGCACCAGTGTGATGACACATAGAACAGGAAAACCTTTTACATTAGCAGCAGAACAATCCACGTAAGCGTTACATTATACAATACCACTCCTTCCAGGCCCCCTCCATCTGATCAGTAATTGTCCACCGTTTGCGCTGTGACTAAAGGGAACAAAGTCAAGCTGGAATCAGACTCCGAGCGGACCGTCGCCTCCTCTGATGATCGGGCAGAGACGACTCGGTTCTCCGCGTCATGTTCGCCAACACTGCCACCGTCAGTATAGCATCTCTCTGGCTATTTGTGATTTGTTCCTCAGATGGAGCCATCCCCAGGTCCGGACCCCTGTGCTCAGCGGCCTCCCGAGCCGAAGCAGCCCCTCGCCCAGAAGGGGAACGCATCGAGCCACCCTGCAGGAGGTAGTCCTGTGTGGAAGGGGGTGTGAAAGTGATCTCCAGCCATTCTGCGACCTCCTCCGGATTCTCAAAGAAAAGGGACTTTTGACCATGTATTCCCTTCAATCTAGCCGGAAAGGCGTATTTTAGGCTGTGCTCTCTCAATTTGTTTTTAACTTCTTGGAAAGTAGCCCTAGCTTTCTGGACCACCAGCGTAAAATCCGGGTACAAGGAGATCGTTTTATTCTCAAATCGGATAGGAGCATGGTCTCACGCTGCTCTTAACATTGTATCACGGTCCTTGTAGTTCAATATACGGGCAATCATGGGTTTTGGGGGTGCTCCAGGCAGGAGAGGCCTAGGTGGTACCCTATGCCCCCTCTCCACGCTATACAGCGCTGACAGCCCCTCCTTCGCCACATGATCTTTTAGCCAGGTCTCCACAAACTGTGTGGGGTTACGCCCCTCGCTTTTCTCCAGTATGCCCAAAATACGCACATTGTTCCTGCGGGACCTCCCTTCCACGTCATCCACCTTGTCCTGGAGTCCCCTCAACTGACGCTGCACCTGTTCCAGTTGAGTAGCTTGCTCTGTTTGTTGAGGTAGTAAGTCGTCAATGGCAATTTTATTGCATTTCACTTTTTCTGCCAGTTTTTTGTGATCCGCCTGCAGTAACTTGAAGCTAGTAGAAAGTGAGCCCAGTTGCATCTCAATCGCCATGCGTGAGTCTCTAATTACTTTCAATATTAGGTCCAATTTTCCATAGGTTGGGCATCATCTGTAGGGGGGATCACGTCCACTTCCGAGTCCTGTGTTCGGCTACTTGACATGCCTGTGTCCACAGTTTCCAGGTCCTGCGAGTCCTGTTGTTTCGCTTGAGTTCGCCTCATGTCACTAATTGCGTCCCACCTCCGGGACCCCGCTGCACCCAAACACCAGATTGGGCGGCAGCACTCACAGACACACCCCAAGAAAACCAACGCAGATCCGCACTCTATCGGACACCAGTCTTTACTTGGAGACTATCCCCTACTCTGATATCGCACAACCGTCAGCCCCTCTCGGCAGCAGGTCCCGACTCATACAGGCCGCCCACTCCGTGCACATCCAGCTGGAGAACCGCATGGGTGTTGCTCCATGCTCTGCAGCCCCAAAGCAGCGTTCTGTGACAGCACCACAAATGTCCTGGACCCAGCTATATCTTCCCGGTATGCAAATCTTCTCAGCAGTCGCTCAGCATGGAACTCACCGGTTTGCAACTGCCTGTGAATTCAAACAGTCCAACATCACATGGCTCAGCTTCCGCCTCTCGTCTGTCAGCGTTGTTGCCTGTGTCCACTAGACTTAACACCCAGGTCCAGCAGCAGAGTCTCAGACCTCACTTTAAAGCTCTCCCAAGCAGCACAGCAACTGAGGTTCAGTTCCATAGTAGGGGAAGGGTGCAGAACACTCAGGGCAGCATGCTTTGAAGACCGCATGACACCATACCCCAAGCTCCACATTGCATAGACCGCTGACCAGTATTGGGAACCTCCAGATGAGTGCCCTCCTGCGCAAGCCCCACAGCCAAACAGGCCCTAGATCTCTGTGCTCCTCTGCGTACCTCCCCACAACTTCTTATAATCACAGCAGACTCCAATACTCCATGTGTTCCAACAGGCGGCCTCCCAGCTCATACCACCCAGTGTCCGCAGGGTGGCCCAGTCCACCGAGCTACGCCACCCGCTTGTATTATATTCCCAGAGTTTGAATACCCTCAGTGTGGGGGAGGAGTTCTGTTCCTGGTGCTCAGCTTATATGCACGGTCGCTTGCAGTTTCACCCCCGTTCTCCTACCGCAACCTTCGTGTCTCCCTCGGTATCCCGCACAAGTGACTCAGGTTCCAGACTCGGGATTCAATGCCCCGCAATGTCGCCCTAGCTTGTCGGTATGACCAGCTCCGTCTCCCGGGCGCCATCTTGGGTTGCCTCCATCCAGCAACGACTCCCACTCAGACCCTGCACCTCTGAGACCATGAGGCAGGGTCCTGTGAGCCGATCACCACTCGACACAGGCCCGAGTCATGTACAGCGGGAGAGAAGGGCAGAATCGGCATTGCGTAGACCCGCGTCGCCCACCCTCCTCCGTTCTCTGTGTTCCTCATCCTCACTCTGCATCGGTCATTCTCCACCGCCCCAACAGTCCGGGCTGCTCCACTCACACAGGGGGCCGCCCCAGCTTCCCTCCGGCCGTCCTCCTGCTCACTTGGTGGACCGCTTCAGTTTGCAGGTGTTTTTGCTTCAAAGGAGTCCTGCTCTGGCAGTGTAAATTGGCATAGTGTCGGGTTCGGCTCAGAACTTTCCTAGCTCGCGTCCCCCATGCTTGGTGGTTAGCCACTCCCCCAAGGGAGACAAGGTTTGGGTGTCCAGTCGTCATCTAGACCTGAAGGGAAATTGAAAGTTTCAACCAAGACATGCAGGTCCCTTTAAGATAAAGAGAAGGATTTATCAAGTAGAGGTAACACTCCAAATCCCTGTGCAATTAAAGGTTCACCAGGTCTTTCAGGTGTCTCTTTTGAAGACAAAGTCCTCCAGAATTGAGAGTAAAAAGTTCTCCAGCCCCTGTCAGAAAAGGTTCAGAAGAATAATTTGAGATTAGTAGAATACTAGATTCAAAAATTGTTAAGGGGACAATGTATTATTGAGTCGAATGGAAAGGTTTTTGCGTAGAGGAAAGATCATGGGAACCCTTTTCTTACTCATGCTCCACAATTGCTAAGGAAGTTCCACAATATATTTCTAAAGAAACCAAAACAGATGGGTCCCCTTTCGGGGGGTGGGGGGTACTGTCAGGAACATAGTGCGTGTGTTTGCTCAACAAAGTTAATACGTGGCAAGAGCGTTATTTGGGCCAGGGCTAAAAGATATCCAGATTGGATACATGGTCGATTTGATCCAGCAAACTTCTCAAGCAACTGCTGCATCCACCACAAAGATATTGAGGTAAGATATTCCAAAATGGTGGGTACAGAGAAAAAATCAATGTGAGTCAACAGTCTAGTTTATTGAGCTCGTTCAGGTGTTTGAAGACTCAATGTGCCTGCGTGAGGACAGAGGGGAGTACTTCAACTGAATCCTGAGCTGAGAAGTAGCGTCTCGATATCACACTCATTCAGAGATCATTTTCCTTAAGAAATATTGTCATCAAGAAGCCTTTAATTTACCTATGCCTGTGCTAAATCATTATAAGTAGTGTCTCATCTTCGAGCTTGCCGTTATGTGAGAAATTTCACAAAATTCTCCATACAAAGAGGTGTCTCTCTCCTAATCATGTGGGGAGAATGTAAGGTAGGGTCAAAGAAATATTTTTCTTCCAATGAACAAGCTGAAAATCAGCTTTTGAAGAAATGTGTTGCCCGGTCGATATGGTTCTGGTAAGAGAAGCATCACAAGTCACATTAAGATAAGTAAACTACATTTGTTCTGGAGATTAACTAATGGGAAGTATCCTTTCCTGTAATGCAGTAGCTAACTCTCTCTCTCTCTCTCTCTCTGTATATATATACCCGACACGAAAAGACACCTATGCACCCAGCTTCCCTGGGTGAGGTTACTCGAGTACTCTGGTGCTCCCGTGGGTGGTGAGTCTAGAACCTCCTAGTTTGCTCCAAGTCCTCTTCTAAGTGTCCTTAATCTTTAAATTTCCAACCGCGACTATCCCCATAGAAGGTAATGGTGATTTGCAGCTGTGGTTAGACACTGCACGCGTTCCCCCGTGGGTCCCCTGTATCATTACCTTGGGTGGTTACTGGTGGACCCAGTGGTTCTAGAGGCTCTAGGCTCGAGGGCTTGTATCTATATCAGTCGTGGTTCTTATACCACTTTCTTAATATATGGTTTGGTACGCCCCTAGGGCTCAACGTATACTGTGCTAATTTACTGTGTGCTAAATAAGTTTACTGAATGTACTTTTGCCTCTAGCCTCATAAAGAGACTAGAGGGATGTGTTTAGAATAAATACATATATTTTATATATATATATACCTGGTGTGGTTCTCCTTTCATGTGGTCATTCACGAGATTATAGACTGGTAAAACAAGCTGCTTTACATTCCTTCAAGATTTAGCCTGAAGGCAGCTCTCCACAGGTAGCACTAGGTTAGCTTTCTATATAGGTTGTCTTTAAACCTACCATCAATAAGGGTCATTTGAACTGGTGCAAGGTGCCCACTAGAATAGTGGACAGCATATGCCAGGCCAACTCCTCACCACCTCCCCCCAAACAGCCACCCAGGCCTAATTGGCCACATAATCATGAGCGAGGGGCCACTCGCCATCGAGTCCATTACAGTCACTCGTAAAGACTTTTTATATTCCAGCAGTGGCAGGATGTTTTCCGTGGTGATGGCGTTCAGCTGGTGAGGAGCAGGAACCTAACAATGCATTGGATTGCCTCCTCTGCCAGCAGAGCCGTTCCAAGCAGCAGCCATCTTGCAGCATGGCTCTCTGATTCCCCCAGAAGGATTTACAAATATTACTATGGCAAGAAACATGGTGTCAAAGAAGTCACTCTTAGTGACTGAGGCTGCGTGAAGTTGGATCTTAAAACCAGGAAGGGGTGTAGTAAACTTTGTAAACCGGAGCGTTTCCTAGTTCCATTAAATGAAAGGGTGGGAAGGTGTGGCATTTTGGCAGGCAGTCTAGATAGATAATAGTATGCAATTCTGGAACTAGGTGGGAAGAAATTGTGCTGTACCGAAGAATTGGTTGTGGGAATGGGAAGCTTTGGCTCCGATTCCAACTTCTGTTATGAGGTGCTCTGCTTGACACCCTCCACTTGTAATGATACAAGGACTTATGGATGAACTCCAGCTGAGAATGTGGAACCAAGTGTGTCTAATGGAAATTGAGTGGGGGAACTTCAGTTGTGAGTTCTGCTAAACCCCTGAGCCTGGCTCCTAAGTCCACTATGATTCAATCTTGAAGGGTCAGAGCTCTTCCTGTGAAACTGAAGGACTTCTGGGTTGAGTGAATTTATTTTGAGTATATTTAGTGTTTGCATAAATATTGTTTCAGCATGCCAGTTACATAGTAATCTTTGTTGATTTCTAATATTGAATGTATATAGTATAATTAATTCTTTTAGTGCAATCTTTGGATCCTTATGTAATTAGATTGAATTTAATTTTAGTAATTTATGAAAATTTTACTTTATGCAATGTACTTTATAGTTATATCTTTCCTTGTATGAGGGTAAGAAGTGTGGTGCCTGAGTTCTATTTGTTTTGGGAACCCGGGGGTTCTAGAGTGTAGGGGAAACTGACAGTTGCTATTGTCAGTTGGGAGGTATCGGAGTTGGGGGTGGACGTGTGCCTGGCTCCTTGTAAACTACTTGCTCCTATCTTCGTATCTTGTTGTCATTACAGTATACTTAATGACGACTCTAAAATCACCAACCAGAAGCACCAGACTTTTTTTCCCTGGCAAACTCAATAACCTGGTGCAGCACATGCTGGCCCTTTTCTGCCCCACCTGTCTGCACTTAAACCTCAACATATGTGCTGGCAACTCCTCTAAGTGCTACACCAAAGTGCTCATTACTGACAAGGGCTCACTCAACTTGCACAGGGACCCACAAATATCACACGCCCAGCCTTTATACTCACTTAAATAGACAAGTTTATCAAGGAAACAGCCAACGCGGACAAAACGGAGGTCCTGATCCTCGGCCCCACCCCCTCAGCCTGGGACGACTCCTGGTGGCCGAATGCATTGGGAGCAGCACCAACACCCACCGACCATGCACGCAACCTGGGGTTTATCCTCGACTCATCACTCTCCATGATCAAGCAAGTCAACGCCATCTCATCCTCCTGCTTCAACACCCTCCGCAAGCTCCGCAAGATCTACAGGTGGATCCCCACCAAAACAAGAAGAACAGTCACCCAGGCCCTCGTCAGTAGCAGGCTAGACTACGGAAAAGCCCTCTACGCAGGAGCCTACAATGCATACAGAACGCCTCGGCACAACTGATCCTCGACATCCCCCGCCACAGCCACATCACACCTCACCTGAGAGACCTGCACTGGCTTCCCGTCAACCAGAGGATCACCTTCAAGCTCCTCACTCATGCACACAAGGCACTCCACAACCAGTATCCGAAGAGCGGCAGATTGTTCTCCCACCTCGCCGCCAAGACCTGGAACACCCTCCCCATCCTCCTACTGCAGACCCAGGACCTACTAACCTTCAGGAGGCTACTCAAGTCCTGGCTTTTCAAGCAGTAGCAGCCACCCCAACACTTTACTGCCTTGAGACCCTCACGGGTGAGTAGTGCACTTTACAAGTGTCTTGAATAATTGAATGATCATACGGCATACGGCCAAACCGAGGTAAGTACATAAATGAAAAATTAAAATGAATTTTACTGCGCACGCTGCATCGCCATTAGGCCTTGCAGCGTGTGCAATGTAATTCGTTTTATTTATGTATTTATGTACTTACCTCGGTTCGGCTGTGTGCCGTAGTTTACTACCTCCCACCCTTGCCCTCCCCCTCCCTGCCTTACCGCTCCGCAGCAGGTCCTCCAGGAGCCGCTACTGAGAACCAGTGGTATGCCACTGGTCAGAATATTATCTGACATACTTATTGTGTCCTAAATATTGTCTACAAAAATATCCGCCCATTGGAGTTAATAATAGAAAATCAACAACCAGCTGGATGAATCTTTGTAAAAAAAATGTTTAAGACACAATCTTTCTGTATCCAATATCCTGACATTCAACTCATATTCCCATTAACCAGGTTAGACTGGCCGTACCAGGCATCTGTCGTTTCCCTGGGCTACTGGAAGGATGGGGGCTGGTTTTCTACTCAACCTAGCGCCCTAAGGGCAGGAGTCATGCAAAGTTTTACATTATCCAAAAGAGGAAAAAAGTTTCCACATTTAGCGAAACATGAAATTCAAGAATTATGCAAGACTACACCACTGTAACAAAAATATTAAATGGGCCAACAGATTATCTTTGGCTCCCTTCATTTCAAGAAAAATCTTTAAAATAACTGTATGCAAAAAAGAATATGAAGTCCAATTTCTAGACGTTCCCTTCCCTGTTTCTTTTCTAGATTGGCAACCCTTGCTGTCAAGTGGGATGTCAGTGGATTAGCATTGATGATGCTGGTGGCTCATGTCCACCCTAGTTAAAGCCTCCCCTCCACCCTCCGCACTCCTGCCCACCCCCAATATCCCACGTGCACTGGATTCGATCACAATCAGTAATAGTACCCAAATGGGCTTTACAGCACAGCCGGCCCGACCAACCTATCGGGCAATCAGGCAGTACCTAAAGGACAGTTTTACTGGCTGCTAGGCAGATTTTTCACACCTGTGAATAATGCAGTTTACTGGAGGACACGTCATGCAGCAGCCTCTCCCCAGGAGCGTGCTAACACCCACCCCTCACCCATCCAACACAGCGTCACCGGTCAGGTTTTTATTTATTTATGCGTTTTTATATAGCGCAGACTTTACCCGAAGGCGTCAGAGCGCTTCACAATAGGAACAAAACTGATACATGAGGAGAACATTACCCGTGAACAGATTACAAAAGCAGACGTTAAGTTACATGAGGTAAAAGTTACAATTGTGAGCAAACAAAATACATGAGGTAGCGAACAGTGCACAGGAGGAGAAAGTGACAAGTGTTCAGGTTACAAGAGAAAGCAAAGTACAATTATAGGTATAATACTGCAATATATGCGAGCTAGACACTCCGGGACAAGAACAAACGTTACATAGGCAATGGTGGCACTTGTACAAGTATCAAAGGCAAACAAAATTTGAGAGGTAGCAAACAGTGTTTTGCAAGAGAAAAGTGGTGTGTGCATGTAACAAAAGAGTACCAAACACAGGTACAAGGATAATACTGCAATAAATGGCAAACACTCCAACCACAAGAACACACTGGAAAGGCACTTCCATAGTCATGGAACATAGAATTGTCAGTAATGGGAGGTCTTCCTTCAGATAATAGAGAGGACGTGAATTACTTTTGGAGGTTTCTTTGGAGGAGGAGAACTTTGAGGTCCGTTTTGAAGGCCTGGGAGAAGGCGGTGGTCCGGAGCTGAGGCGGAAGGGAGTTCCAGATTCTCACTGCGTTGCCTCAGAAGGATTGGTCCTTCTTGAAGGTGGGAGGTTCAAGCAGCAGATTTCCGCATTACGTGATGGTCTAGAGCCTCCAGAGAGTTTCAGTTTATTTGCCAGGTAGCGAGGAGAGGAGGAGTGCAAGGCTTTGTGGGTGATACCAGCAGTCTTGTAGATAGCTCTAGCCTCGATGGGAAGCCAGCGGAGGGTGGATAACATCGGTGTGATGTTGACGCTTCTTTTGGTCCCATAAATGAAACGAGCTGCTGAATTTAAAACAGATTTGAGGGTGAACAAGTGGGATTTGGGGAGGCCAGTAAGAAGAGAATTGCAGTAGTCCAGTCTGGAGAGGACCAGCGATTGCACCAGGGTTATAAGGTCCTGCTCCGGGAAGAAGCGACGGATTCCCCAAAGAAGGCGCAGTTGGTATCGAGCAAACTTTGTAATGGAATTGATATGGGAGATTAGATTGAGTTTTTTGTCGAGTATGACACCAAGGGATTTTACGCTGTCGACAATGATGGGTTTGTTGTGAAGTAGATTCATCTGATCCATCCATGATTGAACCGGGGGAGGAGAGAGTGAGGAGGAGAAGAGGAGGAATTCAGTTTTGGAGGGATTCAGAATCAGTTGATGAGTTGACATCCAGTTTTGAATGGAGTCAAGAGTAGAGCTTAGGATAGAGAGATCGTGAGTGGAGGTAACCTTGAGGTAGATTTGAGTGTCGTCTGCATAGAGATGATAGTGGATCTCGGATTTCTCAGTGGTTCTAAATAGTGATTGAAAATGTGGGTGCAAGTATAGCGCCTTGAGGAACACCTTGACCTACCGCCACAGGAGATGAAAGACTGTTCGCTATTTTGATCCTTTTGGATCTGTCAGAGAGGAAGGATGCAAACCATTTAAGCACAGTGCCCTCCATGCCCATTCTCTGTTGAAGAAAATTGAGGAGGGTGTTGTGATTGACAGTGTCAAAGGCTGCAGAAAGGTCAAGGAGAATTAGAAGACAGGACCCCCCGACCCGGTGACCGGGCTAATAAAAGGGGTGGGGCACACATGCCCTGGGTCGGTTCTACCCACTACCTCCTTGTGTGTGCGCATGTTGTTTTAGCAATATGTGCGGGCCTAAGGCGCAAGACGCTACAAATAAGAGGGTTAAGCTAAACGAGCTACAACCAACAGCAGCCTTTTTTTATCAACAAGTTTTAAAATAATGCACTTTTTTGTAGAGGTTTCTTACCCTTTAACGAATGTTTCCTGAAAGAAAATAATAACCTGAAGTGGTTGCAGTTTGGGACACTGGACAAGGTCAGCGTGGTACAAAACAAGGTTAAAAACCCTCTAAGGACGGCTGACTCTTATCAAGAGCAGAGCTGCCCTAACACACAGCCAACAACCTTTGGGGTAGGAAAGACATCACACTTCATGTCCTGCAACGCTCATAAGTGTGTTTGTTTCACAAACTGAGCAACATGAATGGTTGTAGTGTTTAAATTCAGGACAGGAAATGCATTGTTCTCATAAACATCCTGCCTTGCTGGAATATGATGGCTAATTTTGGCTCTTTTCTGTGAATATTTGACCTTTTTTCCACTGTTTGGGAGCAGATCATCAGCTGAAAAGGAAAATGACTCTGGAACAGCATGAACTGTTCTAACCTAGCATCCAGGTCTGCTCCCAAGGGAACCCAGGCAAATGATATGAAAAATAAACAAGCGTTATCACTCTGCATTTATTTATATCCTTTTCACGCTTTTATAGACATATTCTGATGAGGCCGGCCCTCCTAGGGGAGCTTAGTAAAGAGTGACAGGCCTACCAGGGAAGCTTTTCAACAAATCAGGCATGAATTGCTAATTTGACAGCTTGAACGTTTAAAGGGGTGATTTGGGGGGCTGGGTAAGAGCAGTGCCGTACCACCACCACCAACAAACTGTCCTTTCTGCCCTCCTATTTCCACCACTTCAATTAGAGTGCAGCAGTAGGCGGTGCCCCACCAGCGAAATTTCGGCTGACTCTACCTTTGGGGCAGTGCTTAATTTGTAAAAAAAATAATAATTGCCAGGGCTCTGGACAGGAGTTCACTGCAGCTTGCATCACATATCGCCCGTGCCATGCTGCCAATGATAGTAACAACATAACTACTAACCATCCCACTCTTACAAGTGTGACAATTCGGACTATTCCCCGTCTCCAAAGCTATAAGGATGGCTTGGGCGGCAGGTAATAGTCATTTTAAATGTATGTTGAAATAATAAGTAACTGTTGTTGTGCTTATCTCTAAATTAGCCAGACGATGCCAGTTAAGTGTAGGTGCCAAGCACCGGTTTAAATTAAGCAGTGCTTTGGGAACACCCTTGTGGCAGCCCAGACGCTGATAGAAATGGTGAAGGATGGCCACCCAATAAAGTCAGAGAGATGCTAATCGCAAACGCCCCTTTCTATGGTGAAGCACCATTGAAACAAAGGTGGTCTTGCGCAAAAGTTTTTGAAAATGTCCACCGTGATGGTATTTACACTTCAAGGGCAATCTTCCAACTCGAGCAGCCTTGGCCCACGCGCTCATTACATATGTGCCATTTTCAGGGGTACAAACTGCCACCCACTGCTACATGACACCAGTTTCCAGGAGGTGAATCTTGCTTAGATTCTGGTTGACAACTAGCACGAAAATTCGATTTATAACCCTGGAAAGCACACCTGTAAGGCAGAATGCGTGAATCAAAATACCTGTATGCCTTTCAATGGGCGCAAATCAGAATTCCATGCTGATTGCCAAATGACATTGCCTTAACACTATAGTTATGTGCACACATTCACTCGTTGCTCTTGAATGCTCACAAATGTATAACTCTGTGGATGTTTACTCTATTCCCATTGGCTACCCTAAATCTTCATTACAAACACCCCTTGTACCAACTATAACCCTGCACAGACGGCAGCAGAAGTTGGACATTTCCAGCTTCAATCTGTAGATTTAGTAAGGGGAACATAGTTAATTCCTGATTTTATTAATTAGGATTTAGGAATTTCAGGCTTAAATCCAACTTTTTATAATTGAGGGGCATAATGAAAGTATTTGAAGATGCCCATTGGTTGGATGGAAACAGAAGAAATGAACCGGAAGAAAAATTAGGGAAGTTCTGAAGTGTGTTTTTCTTCTGGCCCCCTATATAATGATGCTAATGGTAGTCTACAAAACACACCAGTGAACTGGGTTGTTCGGGTGTACATGAATAAACGCTGTGGAAGACACCCGATCATCGCGTTCAATCAACCACAGACGAATAATAAATGCTGAATCAATCCTGCTGGGACTTGAACCGGTGACTTGCTGTTCTCTGCTGTATGAACTGCTTCTACTGTACCATGGTTGGCATTTTAAAATGTTAAACGTTAAAGTGGTTTGACTACTTCATTTTCTTGCAGAAAATGAGTTTAATCTTTTGGTTTATGTTACCGGGTCGCACTTATTACTCAATTTTTCTTGGTCAACCTTGCACTTTACTAAACTGCCATGAAGAAATAACTAGCTACATATTCTTAATCAGTACACTATCGCTGTATTTCTTTTTCATTACATCGACCAAAAAGGCATAAAAAGTTGTAGTAAATGTTACAATGAACGTAATATATAGGAAAAATAAAAGCAAAGTCTGCCAGGAATGAATACACATATTTGATAAATTTGTATTCATTTTTCAAATATTGTTCTACATTTTCACTCCTTTTTATTACCCACTTAGGTATTCCCCCTCATAGCAAACAAAGAACAAAGAGAGGACATACACAAATCACACACTTAACCCGATACAATATCCAATAAGTTTACACAAGCTTCAAAACACATTGAGAAAGCATAGTTACGTCATTCTCGCATATTATTTCCCACACATTTATATTGACTGTAATTCTTAGAACCATGGATAAGGACAATTCTGGGGTAGTTGGGGGCATTTAGGTAATTATAAAGAACCATTTGTAATGAGGCCCGTGGAATGGAATTATGAAGATTCGTTACCTTCTCCATAGTAGCGAGATTAGTTAGGAAGCCCAACCATCTTTTGACAATAGGCTTGTGTCTTGTTTTCAAAAGACAGAGAATCATCTTCTTACCAGGCCCGGACTGGCCATAGTGGGCACCGGGCAATCCCCCTGTGCGCTGAGGGGCCGGTCTTGGGAGCATAGCTGCAAAATCAGCCCTGTACCAAAAGCGGCCGAAAACCGGCCCGAGCAAAGAGATTGGCGGCACCTCCAACCCCCCCAAGTGGAGAGGGGGGGCGGCCGAGCACTTTGCTGGGGCTGGTTGTGGTTCCCAGTCCGGCCCTGCTTCTTACCACATTCAAGGTCTAGAAAGATAAGGTATCCTCTGTTCGTGATCATAGATTGAAAGGGTGCATCCCAATGTACGAGAGCCAGAAAGAACGCTCTGTCAATAACTATAGCTGTAGTTGGACTAAATCACACAGAAATATCTCTCCCAAAAAACTAAACTTTCTCACAGAACCGGAACATATCCCTCAAACTTGTATATTTCTAAACTACATCCCCAAAAAAATCATCATCATAAAGACACAAAATGGGTAAAATACTTCCTAAAAACTACATTGTGCTGGGTTAGTCATCTGAAAAATTAACATAGGTTTACCTGACACGGTTAACATCTCAGACATGTGTGCAATGCCCAGTTTAGGGTATATTGCAAAGTAGTCTCATTAGGCCTGAGAGAGTACACCACCATTTTACGTGCTCACATTTTAATGTTGACAGCTTTATTTAACGTTGACATTTGACACACATTTGCGTGCAAAACTGTGCGGATATTATTGACTCAAATAACTTTGCTTACATTCACATTTCTTCGTGGGCATATTATCAGAGCCTTGAACATTCTGTATGAGGGCTATGTTCACTGCTCAAAATATTGTTGTTTGTTATGTAATGCTCAATGACAGGGCTGTAAAGATAGAATCAATAATGGTGGCCTGATTGGGGCTTTGGCATGGCAGCATGGGTGAAGCTAATTATATAAACAACATCACTTCTTTGTTTAGTTAGAGGAGGGCACTGTTGAAGTTGCCCCATGTCGGAATTCAAGACCAACTGAATCCCGTTTGCCTCCTGAGAAGGATGGTGCCCAGCCCTACACCAAGATAGGCTCCCAGATGAAACACACTCACAGGTAACTGGGGATTTAGATACCCTAAGTGATTCTGGCAGATTCACTCAACCTAAGCACACTAGGATTTGGAGCGCTAAGTAGGAGCATAACTGTAACTAATATGTAAGCATATAATCCAAGTAACAGCAGAATGGTTGAACTGTTCATTTTCTTTACCAGTCTTGTGATGCTGATTATTCTGTTTTGTTTTGTTATATTGATAATTGCAGCACACATATTTTACACAATAATCATATTTCTTCAATAAAAATTTGAAATGCCAATTCGAGCATTTCATATGTCTCCCTTTGGGCATGCATGAATTACTAAAGGAAAGGGTTTTAGATCTGTTTCCACGATTTCCTTGGTGAGTCTGGGTTGTCATATTCTGAGGTTTCACTTTCCACCTGTCACCTTGTTAGGTTAGGGGTACAGATGGTGCATTGGGAGCCAGCCAGAACTAAGGCCAACATATCCTGATGGTGTGCATAGACACAGTCATACAGTTTTGATGTTTATGCTGTCCAACAAACGCACAGATTTATTGAGAAAGTATGAACCGTACAACAATATGTTCTTATGTTTACCACACATGCACCTGGATACTTCATGTGTTCCATGGGAAAAGCAGTGCAGCAATCCCCAGCATGTGTTTTTACACTGGAACAGTATTTTCGTAGAGTCTACAACATATGCAGAAGAATGCGGAAGAAAGCATGTGCTACTTTTCTTTGCAGTATGCTGCACTATTTTCTAACTTCATTTCCTACACCTTTTGCAGTTTGACACCAAAATATTGTGCGTGATTTCTTGTTTGTGAGTTATTGAAGTGCTCAGTTGTGACAAGAAAAGCTGGATTAAAATGATGCATACGTACGGGATCTGCACGGATCCACTGTGTATGAGAACGGGGGATTCATTTCTGCACTGCTGCTTGCAGTGAAGTTGTTTTGCTTTCATTTGACATGGTGAGCAGCTGTCTATGTAGCCTTAGACAAGTAGTGGTGCGGAAAAGCAGTGTCCACCACAACTGTGTCCCTCTTGTTTACACTGTGGAGTGGGTCTCTGAGGGAAAAATGGCTGGTATTTGAAATAGGTTCACTGTATAATTAGTCCCCATTTCCCTGACAAGACTCACAGGACTGTTCTGTACTGATGAGGCATCAAAATATGCACTTCTGTATAGAGCAACAGGTCCGCGTCCCTCTCATATTGGGTAAGGAGTAAGACACGGTTATGAACAAAAGTATATACCGAGAAATCACCAGCACCAAAACCCTCCCACCAACTGCACATAGTGAAAAAGAACAACACACGCTCATATATCATCCAATTACAAAAGTGGTAAGGAATAGCTGTTCCCTCCCATCCTACCCTAGCAATATAGGGGCAGCATCAGCTCGTGAACCATGACACCTTAACTCTCTTGTAGTTCTTGATTGAAGTTAAAGATTAACACTGAAGAAATCATCAAGGCATCAAACTCTTCCTGACATCAGAAAAGAGAAGCGACATAGAGGAACCCATTGAAAATACAACTGCTAGACGCAAAATACTAGGAGTAAAATAGCAGCTAAGTGGCGATTAATGTGGCAAAAAATAGGGAACAAATGTCTTGTCTTCCTCTCTTGATCGCTTCCCTTATATATGATTTTAACAGCAACTGACTATACGAGAGAAGGCTTTACTTAGCCTTGGACTGGAAACCTCGACAGACCAACAGCTTGAAAAGAGCTAGCTATTAGACTTCCCTATACTCCTTTTCAGAAATTCATTGTGTTATTCTGGTTAACAAAGAATAAGTCCAAGTTTGATATCCTTTGTTCAGCACTGGGATCCAGCATCCAACCACTGCTCTTTATGCCTGTCACTCCTGGCAGCCTGCAGAACACTCCTCCTCCGGGTGGGTGGGTGACTATGACTTTGTAGCTGCCAGACCACACAGTCATAGTCCCCTATACTCCGCTGCAGGATGAGCTCAGCTTCCTGGAATACACTGGCTTGCATCATAAGGTGTGCTCCGCCCTTTCTTGAACATACATAGTCTTCAGTAAGTTCTTGACGCAACTCTCAACATGGATGTAACAATGTCTTTGCTTTAAATTTATTCTGAAAAATACTAGTGGTCATGACTGTGAACATTTTGGGCCTTTTGAAAGCAGGTATTTCATGAGAACATTCATGGTTATGAGATTAGCATCAAGCAAATAAATATTAGATTAGAAATAACAGGTTACACATTTTTCATAGATGTGTGATTTATTGGATGAGGATTATATGTGTTCCTTTAAAAAGTTTACATATATTCATATGACCAGATTTCAAGACTGCAATTTAAAGATTTGTGGCCTTGTGAATGGGGTCCCTCAGATATCAGTCCATATTCTGGAAACAGAAGAAGAAATGATGTATAGAACCTTGGAATATTAGGAGAGGTGTGGCAAATTGGAAATTGTTTACGGGGACCAGGGTTCAATTCCCCGCCTTGGTGGGTCTTGGGCTCAAAATTCCGCGGACCTGATAATTCTCGCCTCGGTGCCTATTCTAATCATAGAGTCCCACTCTGCAACTCTGGGCAATAGCTTGCTTAATCTCCACAACGGCCCCCACAACGCTAAGGATGCCTGGCCTTCACCCTGGGGGTGCCCAGGAGTGGACGCCTCACAGGGAAAGCCAGGACGGGTTCCACAGCGGTATTCGTACAAGCTCCTTGAGACCCTTGCGGGTGAGTAGTGCGCTATACAAGTATCAATTTTTTTTTAACTCAAATAATTAATTTAAAATCTCATAAATATATATTTCAGAAGACAATGTGTTCTAATTGACTTTTATTATTAACAGACCACTTACATCATTTTTCTGATACTATTGATTGTTAGATTGTGGATCAATTGTTTATAGACTGCTGTGACTAAACAAAGAAACACAGGCAAGCGAATACACAAATTTACCGATTAATGGAATGATAAAATCAAGAAATGTGGGCAAAATGTTGTTTATGATGGGGCAACATGGAGGAATCATTTGGGTATATGAAATATCGAGTGAAATTTATCGTTGCAGTTACAACCAGTCACATTCAGATATACGGTCTCATATTTTTTATTTTTTTGTATTGTTCACATAGGAAAGAGATACTGAACACGATTTTTCTTTCCTTCTCAATATAAATGTGTCTATGTATTTGTTTCTTACCCTGAGGAAGGAGGAACGTACTATTTGAGAACATTTTTCTAATCAGCATTTAAAATAAAGTTCTGATTGAATGTAATTTTCACCCTTCAGAATCAGTGTCTTAGATAACATACCAACACTCAACTTAATTGGTGTATGATCTTATGTTTATGTTTTATATAAAAAAATGAGAAGAGTAATAATTTATAATAAAAATATTGTTTTACCTAAACCTATACTACTGAGATTTGTGCAAGGTGTTTAATGTTTAATTGTTAATTTGCAATATTGTCTACGTATGATACTGTACATTTACCGGAGGCTCAAATAAATGAAAGGGTTTCAGCATTGAACTTTTAGTAACATGAGCTGATAAATGTTGTTACATATGCAGGAAGGAAGTACATCATTTGAGTGAAGGAAGAGTCTAGGGCCAGACATCTAAGCCCAGTTAAGCCACCATAATTGCCAACCACCTCAGACAACACACATCAAGCACCATACCTACAGTCACACCCAGACCTTGCAACTGCACAACACCACATTCACACCGCCAACACCATGAATCTAGTTTCCATCCTATTCATTAGCATGCGCACTCCAACAGAAGAACACGCCTTCTAAGTCATGCTCATCAGCACACACTCGTACATCCTCATTCCACCTGAAATCACACACATCAATAAGAAAGTCAGACGTACTCCTAATCGCAGAGAATATTCACTAAGAGTAAGAACGCAACACCCATAAATATGCTGCATCATTGTTAAACACCCTGAATCGTATGCTTGGTCTCCTAACCTCATTCAGTGCGCCAATGATCTCCAGCTAGGTATGCTCACTCCATTTGTCACTCACTCGCTCACTTACAATTCCCCTCCTGTTTTTGCTGAAATTCGTTTTTGTGGGCGTAAAGGCTATGTTCAGTTTATCACTGCTAACCAGTGCTTGTTTTAATTCCTTAAATCATGGCACTATTCGCCTGCACCTGAACAGGCACTTTTAATTTACTTGTAATCAGTGGTACAACATGCACCCAGGGCTTGTAAATTAAATGCTACTAGTGGGCCAGCAGCACTTATTGTACCCCCCACTTAAGCATCCCTTTAAAACATATTTCATCCCTGCCATTGCAGCCTGTGTGCAGTTTGAAAGCGCCAATTCAACCTGGCAAAATAACCTATTTGCCAGGCATAAACCTACCTTTTTAATACAGAATAAGTCACTCCTAAGGTAGGCCCTAAACAGCTCATAGGCCAGATTGCATTGCTTGTGATCTAATCTAATCTTTGGATTTGTAAAGTACATGAGTGACCCCGTGTACTTTTAAATTTGATATGTCCTGGTAGTGAAAACCCCATACGTTTGATTTTCATTACTGTGAGGCCTAACTCCCCCATAGGATAGAGATAACATTGGTGTGAGAAATTGGTTTGTTGCTAGGGGGTGGTGTGAGCCCTTCTCAAGCAACAACTATAATCCTTGTCAATATGAACTACAAAAAGTCACTAAATTAACCTGTGCTTAACTCTCTGTACGATTGGCACAAAAGCAATCAGGCTTACCTTACAGGAATATGTAAAGTAGTTATGCAGCGCTTAAGCAGTTATCAAGTAGAAACAGAGCACAAGAAAAATCTCACTCCAATTTAGAAATAAGAGAGGAACTTAATAAATTATTTGCTATTAAAACGACTAAAATTCAATTAGTGGAACTAAAATTATGAATTTTTATAATTTAAGTGAAAAATAGTGCCTAAAAGATCAAAGTGCCAACCGCACACACCTAGTCACACAAGAAAAGGGCAAGGTCGAAAGTTATGGCCAACTGCGAAGGAGTGTGGCTCGGCTACCCCTTCTGCAAGGAGAAACTGAACAGGATTTGTTGCTGTGGAGATAAATGTAGCGGGAGTTGCTGGGAAGTCAGGCTGATAGGAAATGCACTTTAGGTAGTTTGGTGAGCAGGTACTGGTCTCCTGTCGGTTCTCAGGGAACTTTTTGTTTTGGCTGAAAGCATCAAAGAAGGCAGCAGGGCAGTACTCTGAAGTCCAGGGCAGGTCTTCTGTGTGCACTCCACAGATCCAGGAGTGAACTGGAGAGTAGGTCTGAGGGTCCTATTTTTATACCTGGTGTTGGAGCCAGTACTTTCTATTTGGCTGAAGGGATGCTCCCAACCCAGCAGAACCTAACTCTCCTGTCAAGGGAGGGTGATTATACACACTGTATAACCTGTGCTCACCTTGGGTAGCTTGGTACTTAACAGTCAGGCTAAATTTGGGGGCAATGTGTAAAGCAAAGGCACAGCGATAAATACACTGAGCTTCACAAAAGAGGCTTCACATGTTTAATCTTTATACCATGAACATCAGGTACTTTTGAGCATAAAACACATTTGGTAAAATCACTAGCAGTACTAGGCCCACTCCTATTGTTATGTTATCAAGAGTATGCACACTGGGGACCATTCCTAACCTAACCCCACCGACAGAAAGAGAGCGCCCATATGTGGTGTGACACACATTCCACCCCATGCCCACCCTGGCAATCCTGATAAGACTGTGCCACACAGTTATATGGTACACTCCGGGTCCCAATGATATCAAAGGTATGTACATGCATAAAACGAGAACACTGTTTATCAGCACTGCAGGCCGGAGCCACACGTGTGAACCCAATGTCAGATGTATTGTGTTTTTGGCATGAAATCAATGATACCACCGGCCAGTATTGTGAATCACAGGTCATCCGCACAGGAACACTCCCACTCACACACACACTTCCTCTGCACCGCTCCACGGTGTGACAAGTATATAGCACAGTCTGTACGGAATGCCCTTGCACACATAGGCACTCAGTACCCTAATGTGGAGCCACTGGTACCCAGCTGGTCAATAGATAACACACTGCAGACTCTTTGGCCCGAGCCTCCTTCCGCCCTCAAGATCACCACTATAGTCCTACACACTCCGGAAGGAAGATACCCATCCTGCTTCCTGGACTCGAGGCCGCATATGGCTGAAGTTACTTTGTCTGGGTCCTCAGGAAGCAGGTGGTAATATGTTGCAAGTTTTACTTAAGAGGTAGATGTAAACAAGGGGTATTTAGCAGACACTCAGAAAGTTCACCCACATGTCTCAAAACATAATGGAGTCACGCAGTCTCTTGACTTAATCCCAAACTGTCTCAGAAGCGTACCTTTAACCCAGTCAATCTCTCTCGCTACTACATGGCACTAAGATGTCTTCTGGAGGGGCCAGGTGCGGAGAGGGTTGTTGGTCAGCCGCAATGAGGGTCTATAAGGGAACAACCGATGAATGGGAAATAGCAGAGGAGAGCCTCTTGGTACAATGAGGCACCCC
This sequence comes from Lissotriton vulgaris, assembly GCF_964263255.1. Taxonomy (NCBI): domain Eukaryota; kingdom Metazoa; phylum Chordata; class Amphibia; order Caudata; family Salamandridae; genus Lissotriton; species Lissotriton vulgaris. The sequence continues at coordinate 117,332,720 of NC_141691.1, read as the reverse complement.
GACAGGTACATGATGATCAGGGTCATGCCCAGGCAATCCGATCACAGTATCTGGTGCACGCTGGTATGAGTCACACCAGCCGCTTCAGATCTCAAACACGATGAGTTGCAATTCCATACCTTCCTTGAAATGAGGCACTATGACCGGTGGACGTTGATAGGGGTTGCACCAGGCAATACTGGTCACACACATAAAAAGTTGAAAATTCTGTACTGCCTTGGACTGGAGGCCCGTGTCTGGTGCACGATGATCAGGTTCCACCCGACCAGTCCGATTACACACAGGTGAGAGTTCAGCAGAGTCACTTGAGGTAGAATGCGGCGGTACTTCTACGCGTACACCCTCATCTTTAAGGGTCGCACCCTGTGAATCGGACACTGCACACAAAAAGCATGCAGTATGCGTGACGCACGTGAGATGCAGGACAATCGACGAAGCAGGTCACCTTGGATCCCACAATCAGAGAATCCGCTCACCACCAACCAACGCTTATGAGTATCAGGGTTCCTGCAATACAGTAACCATACGTCTTAGATGCGGGCATAATGTCTGTGGCTCTACACTAGAATATCCGGTCTCCAGACACAATCTTAGTTCCACGCTCACACCACAATACCCTGTTGGATTTAGTAGGTGATCGGGGCACTTAAGAGGGCACTGCTCTCAAGATGTGAGGTAGATCTTTGATGTCCCTGAGATACCAGAGAGAACAGAAAGTCTGCTGACGGGCCCTTGGAGAGCACACTTCAGGGGGCAACACTTGGGCAGGTCTTTAGCCCAGGTCAGCCACTATTCCGAAAGAAAACTTTGTTCCCTTCAATGGCATAATCCTCCATGTGCACAACAGAGTCCTCTGGCCGTGTGCACCACGCAGTCTGGTCCTCTGGTCCTGCATCCCCATATGCTTAAATCACACTTGCTGAAGGATGACACCCATAGTTGCCCTGTTAGTGGCAGTTTATGGGTTTCCCTTTGAACAACAGATGTGTCCCCAAAATTGTAAGCCTGTTTTCCATGGAGTCATGGAATTCAGATCTTAATCATTAGCGGGTCATGATCCGGTCCTGAGAGTCCAAGTGTCAGAACCTCTCTCTCTCCTATCTATTCCATCTGACATTCAAGTGGCGGAGGTCTGTCATTCCCATTGTATGTCCATGGTTTATGGCTGTTGCTGAGGAATGTACAGATGTGCTCACTGGTGCCCACTGGAGCCAGGCACCACAGCACATGAGACTCTGCGAGCATAGAAATGCCCATATTCTATCTGTTTGGCTATTTATGAAGGTGGGTTAGGGAGGCGATTTTTTGATAGTTTAAGGAATGATATTAGTTTCTTTAGATGTTGAGTAGGTTGCGCTCTAGAGCGGTTGGTTAAGCTTATTTTTTTCAACTGTTTACAGTGACCTCGGACGAAGAACCAGATAGGTTCAAAATGCATTGGGTTACAATCAGAGTCCTGTGTGAAATATGATTGATTACACGTGCTTATGTAAAAGCCTGAACGGGTAACAGAAGGCATTTGAAAATGCGTGAATAAAGTATTCAGCTCACTCTACCTGTCTCTGAATTTATGCTACATATATATACGAAGATTTGGATAATTTTGAATGACACATCGATTGGTTCATTATGGATTACTTGGATTCTATTGAAGACTTGGTTTGCTTGAAGCACTTCATTTTAGCAGTGCAGCAGCTGGGTGCACCAATAGTGGTACCTTTTTTCAGTATCTTTGATATGCTGTGGTGGGACCACTCACAGCGCTGCTTGCACGCATTTACCTAGCACTTTCAGCTAAAATAAAAAAAGATTATGGGAAGGAGTGCAAGGGCAAAAGGCGAGCGGCACAAAACAAAGGGGTACAATGGGAAGACCAGACAGGCCCTCATGCAGGCACACAGAGCCAAACTGCCAAGAACCAGAAAGCAGGCCCGTCAGGGAACAATCCCTCGTAGTCAACTTATCAACAAAGACACTGTCTCCACTTGAAGAAGAAGTATTGAATAAGGGCTTGGGCTTTGTCATGACGAATCATGGGGACCCATTCACTTTTCAATGCGAATTAAGTCAGTTTTTCAGAAAACTTAGACTTCATTATCTCTTTAAAGACAAGAGCAATGATGAAGAACAGACAAAAGACACTAATACTGGTTTGAAAGTTAAATCCAAATTTCAACCACCGACACACATGGTTCCGCCACAAGTGTTGGCGTTTGAACAAGCTGTCGCAGATTACACTGCTACATTGTGGAGCACAAAAACTAGGTCGTTCAACAACCTTACCAAACTACAACAAACAACACTGAAATCACTCTCTGAGGACCAATCAATAACTATAAAGCCCGCAGACAAGGGCGGCTCTATAGTTATTTTGAACACCACCGACTATCTGACAGAGTGTTATAGACAACTAAATAACAGACAGGCTTACTCTCCTTTGTCTAAAGACCCTACTGATGAAGTCATCAAGCAGATACGGGATATGGTTGAAAAGGCACTTTCTGAGGGTTGGATTACTCGAAGCGAGGCAGCATACCTAGTCGCAAAACATCCAGTAACACCCTATTTTTACCTTTTACCGAAGGTGCACAAACCCCAGAGGCCACCGCCTGGTAGGCCTATTATTTCAGGATTAGGGTCTGCATTTGAGCCGTTGTCAACATTTGTAGATTTCTTTCTGCGGCCTATTGTGAAACAAATGCCTACATATTTGCAGGACACCAAAGATGTGCTGCGTGTCCTACCTGAAATAGACTTTGATACTGAAAGAGACCTTTTGGTCTCTTTCGATGTAGAATCTTTGTACACCTCTATCCCTCAGGATGAGACTTTGGAAGTTGTAACATCCATCCTGAGGGATAATATAGGTGAAACCATCACTCCAGTACCGTTCATAATGGCTTTAGCCACCATGGCCATGAAGATGAACTATTTCAAGTACGAGGACAAGCTGTTTCTCCAGACCTCTGGAACAAGCATGGGCAGCGTTTTCGCGCCGAGCTTGGCGAATTTATACATGCACCAGTTCGAACAACAACACGTACTGACACCCACCAACCCCTTCCACACCTCTATTAGGTGGTGGAAGCGTTATATTGACGACGTGTTGGTGGTGTGGAGAGGCACCCTAGATTCAGTTCAAGAATTCCATCAATGGTTAAATAGTAGAAACCAGTTTCTTAGATTCACCATGGAAGCACATAAAGATAGAATTGCATTCCTGGATCTATCAATTTATGTCACTCCTGCAGGCCTGCAGAGTGAACTTTACAGGAAACCGATGGCGCGGAACTCGCTCCTCTTGTATGAGAGTTATCACCCGAAGTCCCTGCGCCAAAATCTACCCTATGGCCAGTTCCTACGTGTTTGTAGAAACTGTTCTAATAGAGAGGATTTTGACATGCATGCGAGCAATCTTTGTGCACAATTAAGAGATAGGCATTACCCCAACTCGCTTATCAAAAGATCAAGGAAAAGAGCATTGAACAACAACAGAGAAGCTCTCCTTGAAGCCCCAATTTCTAAACCACCGTTGGAAAGACTCACATTTGTGAGTACCTTTAACACCAGAAGCAATGCCATCCAAACAATTGTAAGAAGACACTGGCGCCTCCTGAACCATGGTAAACAAAAAATAGTGCAACCCTTGTTTGCGTTCAAAAGGTCCAGTAGCATTCGAGATCGGCTTGAACACACACGCCCCAAAGAGACTCCTAAGAAACCTGGCGAGACCCTATGGAATCTTCCTCCTGTGGTTGGGCACCACCCGTGCGGAACCTGCTCGATTTGTCCACAGACTAAACATACAAGGGAGATAGACATAGGCACAAATAGACCTTGGCTACAGCGTAATTTCTATTTACAACAAGGGGTGGTGAGGGACAGAGTCTCTGAATTAAACAGAATACTCTCACCCAGTCAAGAGATCAGGGCTAGACCCAACACCGTTTTTTAGCTCACTGCACCATCCCAGTTTCAGAACCTGGCTGTATGCAAATTAGTCTGTTCCTGTCCCAGTGCATGATGGGAACAGGGCAAACCAAACTACAAAAGCCAATTCTTACACTGGGAAGGAAACAAGCTACCGGGGACCGGTTTCTGGCATTTCAGCCGTCTTCGGCCCGGCTTGCTTGAATCCTGATGGTGCAATGAGCAAGGGACTCACATCTGAGTATACCCTTCCACGCTTAGGGTGGACAAAAATATTTACAACAAGGGGTGGTGAGGGACAGAGTCTCTGAATTAAACAGAATACTCTCACCCAGTCAAGAGATCAGGGCTAGATCCAACACCGTTTTTTAGCTCACTGCACCATCCCAGTTTCAGAACCTGGCTGTATGCAAATTAGTCTGTTCCTGTCCCAGTGCATGATGGGAACAGGGCAAACCAAACTACAAAAGCCAATTCTTACACTGGGAAGGAAACAAGCTACCGGGGACCGGTTTCTGGCATTTCAGCCGTCTTCGGCCCGGCTTGCTTGAATCCTGATGGTGCAATGAGCAAGGGACTCACATCTGAGTATACCCTTCCACGCTTAGGGTGGACAAAAATATTTACAACAAGGGGTGGTGAGGGACAGAGTCTCTGAATTAAACAGAATACTCTCACCCAGTCAAGAGATCAGGGCTAGATCCAACACCGTTTTTTAGCTCACTGCACCATCCCAGTTTCAGAACCTGGCTGTATGCAAATTAGTCTGTTCCTGTCCCAGTGCATGATGGGTACAGGGCAAACCAAACTACAAAAGCCAATTCTTACACTGGGAAGGAAACAAGCTACCGGGGACCGGTTTCTGGCATTTCAGCCGTCTTCGGCCCGGCTTGCTTGAATCCTGATGGTGCAATGAGCAAGGGACTCACATCTGAGTATACCCTTCCACGCTTAGGGTGGACAAAAATATTTACAACAAGGGGTGGTGAGGGACAGAGTCTCTGAATTAAACAGAATACTCTCACCCAGTCAAGAGATCAGGGCTAGATCCAACACCGTTTTTTAGCTCACTGCACCATCCCAGTTTCAGAACCTGGCTGTATGCAAATTAGTCTGTTCCTGTCCCAGTGCATGATGGGAACAGGGCAAACCAAACTACAAAAGCCAATTCTTACACTGGGAAGGAAACAAGCTACCGGGGACCGGTTTCTGGCATTTCAGCCGTCTTCGGCCCGGCTTGCTTGAATCCTGATGGTGCAATGAGCAAGGGACTCACATCTGAGTATACCCTTCCACGCTTAGGGTGGACAAAAATATTTACAACAAGGGGTGGTGAGGGACAGAGTCTCTGAATTAAACAGAATACTCTCACCCAGTCAAGAGATCAGGGCTAGATCCAACACCGTTTTTTAGCTCACTGCACCATCCCAGTTTCAGAACCTGGCTGTATGCAAATTAGTCTGTTCCTGTCCCAGTGCATGATGGGAACAGGGCAAACCAAACTACAAAAGCCAATTCTTACACTGGGAAGGAAACAAGCTACCGGGGACCGGTTTCTGGCATTTCAGCCGTCTTCGGCCCGGCTTGCTTGAATCCTGATGGTGCCGGGCCGACGACGGCTGAAATGCCAGAAACCGGTCCCCGGTAGCTTGTCTCCTTTCTGGTGAAGAATTGGCTTGGTAGTTTAGTCTGCCCTGTTCCCATGATGCACTGGGCCAGGGACAGACTGATTTGCATATAGCCAGGTTCTGAACTGGGATGGTGCAGTGAGATAAATAACGGTGATGGATCAAGCCCTGATCTTTGGACTGGGTAAGAGTGGTCTGCTTAATTCAAACACTCTGTTCATCACCACCCCCTTTTCTGAATTGTTTTTGGCCACTATAGGTGTGGCAGGGTATACTCAGACATGAGTCCCTTTCTCACTGCACCATCAGGATTCAAGCAAGCCGGGCCGACGACGGCTGAAATGCCAGAAACCGGTCCCCGGTAGCTTGTCTCCTTTCTGGTGAAGAATTGGCTTGGTAGTTTAGTCTGCCCTGTTCCCATGATGCACTGGGCCAGGGACAGACTGATTTGCATATAGCCAGGTTCTGAACCGGGATGGTGCAGTGAGATAAATAACGGTGATGGATCAAGCCCTGATCTTTGGACTGGGTAAGAGTGGTCTGCTTAATTCAGACACTCTGTTCATCACCACCCCCTTTTCTGACAGCGTAATTTCAGCAATTGTAATAGTACCAACTTAATTTACATGCTGACATGCCTCTGCTCCACACGATATGTGGGTATGACCACTCGAAAAGTCCGCACAAGAATGTTAGAGCATAAGAGCTCTTTCCAGTGAAAAAAAAGTCACACCAAACTTACCAGACATTTCTTGGAACAGGCACACCTTGAAACGGACTTTAAATGGACTGTTTTGGAGAAGCCGTACATACCCGGCCACATCAGTGATGTGTCGGGATACCTTTTCTCCAAGGAACAAAAGTGGATTTATAAGCTTCAGTCTGATAAAGGGGGATTAAATGATGATATTCCTTGGACCCTTTTATAGCGATCTGGTAAAACAGATGAAAGTACTAACATAGCCCTACCCCACATGGTCACCATAGTCGTGTTTGGAGTCATAATCGTGGTTTTATGTTGTTATTTAACACCATGCACTTTGGATGCCCTAGTATGATTATCCCTTTTGTATACCAACTGTGACTAGGGATGTGCTTATACACTGTTGCTGTTCATTTCACTAATTGAACACGCTAGGTTTTGGATTTATAATATAAAATAGTAAATAACCAACATCATGGTGGTGTTCCCATAAGATTCCTGAATTGTACCCAGTGAGAAACTTGATAATTCGTCCTATAGTATTACAAGTATGGGTGCTTCTGTCTGTTAGAGAGTAGTTCTCAACGCGTGTTTCTCGCACTGTCCCGTAACGCGCTCTGTTCACCACTGATAATATATTTACCAGGAATACCCAAGACACATCCTTTTATAAAAACTCCTGCCTTCCTCAAACAGATAAGTGTAGGAAGTTCCCTGGGCTGTATTAGTAACAGACTGAGTGTCGAACTACTAATATGGCCGCTATGACCTCATACGGTAGTTTTGAAGGCCTGGTCTCGCGCTATTTCGAGCGCTCAGCAGCACGCCCGGATTATTATTATTCAGGATAGTCCTGTAAGATAGACCTTTGTGATATTCCACAAATAACCTGTGCTTTTCTCACAATACCAGCGGAGTGTGGCTTCAGGTGAAGCAACAATACAGGGCCGAGTTTTCGAACTACTAAAATGGCCGCGATGACATCATTGAGTAGTTTTTAGCGCGTGATCTCGCGCTTTTTCGAGCGCAAAGTAGTTCGCTTTGTTCCCTTATTAAAATACACTTTTCAAGTCTACTCTAAAGCTGTTTTTTCGATATCCCCCTGCCTTTTCTCACAATACAAGGTGTGGGAGGATTTAAGACATATTAACACATTATTGCAAGGTGGCAGTATAAATCAATTAGGCGGAGGGTTACTAGACTAACAAACCCCCACAAGACTACAAATAAGGAGATCACCTATACGTCGGTGCCTCCCCCAAGCCTCAGAAGGTAGCTTGAGGTACCGACGGAAAGGTGAGCTAACAGGAGATTATACAGTATGAATACTATACAGATACTAAGTTGTTAGCCTTGGCGCTTATTTCAAGTTGTTTTAAACTGGGTGACATAGGACATTGTGTACCTTTAACAGTTTGGTATCAGAGTGAATTTTCTGAGTTTTTTGAGGTCTAGCCCACTTAGTCTTAGGTTGACCTTCCTCACATGTTTGCCTCTAGATATAGGGAAACTCTTCACAGGAATGATATTTGGGCATTATTAAAAGCTCATAATCTGCTGCTTTATTGTGCTACATTTCTGTTTTCCTCCCTATGTCTTTGTAGTGCAGGGCCTCTTATAACCTGAGCATGGTCCAGGTGAGGTGAGGTCCATTCCCCTACCATTAAGGGTGAGCAATTTATTCATTTACTTTTTCTTATATAATTGTGTTTGGGTGATACACTATGCATGATTGACTGACACATCAAATACAGCATTAACGATGTAACATTTTCCTCCACAGAATTCACGGCAGCTAAAGTGATATGGAGGGTTAATGTCCACGGTTGTTACAGGTTGTACCGTATTCAACTAGTTTTATTATACTTCATTTCTCTGGTGATGGTGGTGATTGTTCTGTTCCACTACTAGGAGTGCAACTATTAGAAGAGCAGAGGCCCTGATGAATGAAAAGGGGTTAAATACCTGTTAGGCAGAAACATGTTGCCCCATTTCTAGACAGATATTTGTTACTGTCTCTCTTGCACTGTTCTGGTTTTTTAATTAGGAGGCGTGTCTTGTCCGCAGAATAAAGTTGTCAGAAGGAGGACATTCCATCCTATTTTAAGTCTCTAATTTTTCTGTTGCACTTGTTATCTTTACCATCAAAAGATCAGTCATCATGGACGGTTTGCTTATTTTGGTGGACCAAATCCTAAAACAGCAATAAGGTGCGGTGTTTGATGTCCCAATGATCAGGGGACCAGCCCATTATGCACCCGGGTTTGGCCAAATGATATGACTGATCATTGAGTCAATTTGATGGAAAACCTTTTTCAAATTGCTTTGGACTAGTCAGCCATGTACGAATAACCCATGATGTGCCGGTCTATTCTATGCATTTTCTCTCTTTTTGCTGAAATACGCTGTCTTTATGTGATATGTACACTACAAGATCCTGTGGACTCGGTGACAGTGCAGCTTTAGAATTTAGCTGGTAGACCCCCTGTTTTTCGTGTGTTTTAAATTGAGGAGTGCATTTGCCATTCATACACTTTCATATTCTACAAATGGCATTTCTGAGCGAGTTATACCAATATCACCTTTATCACTGGAAATGGTTTGGCACAGCGAATCCATGATAGGAAACATCATGAGGCTGCGCCATTGCAATTCACTGTTGCAGTCAGAAGGAGTGTCAATCACTTCCCCATTTGAACTTAAGGGAAGATCAAGCCTCATAGGCAGTGAAAACACACACAGGTATGCCTCACTACCTGGGCGCACATGCGCTATTGCGCACATTTTTTTGCCATGGCAAGTCGGACGCATAGTCCCCAGCACCAGATGTGCAAGTGCACCCACACCAGTCTGCAATAACAGACTGGACACGTGTTTAACTAACACGGGGTCAGTGCGCATGCACAGCATGTGATGGCAGGTTGCACATGCAACTATGGTAACCATAGGTGCGGGTGCATACACACATCGGCCTGCAATAACAGACCTCTCATGAGATTCATCATTATAGATGCCAGTGAGCACAGACTAGTCTGTGATCGCAGACCGGCCCATGTTGAAGAACATCGAGTCAGCGCCACTTCCCAGCACGGGTAAGAAGGGTGCGCACAATTCCACACTGCATTTACAGTGGGAAAGTGCACAGAGCCCGTAGGCCACACAGAAGAATCAGCAAAACCTATTTGGAAAAACCAAAAAATTGCCGCTAAAAAGTGCCCTGAGAACCAACAGGAGACCAGGACCTACCTGCTCGCCGATCCACCCAAGATGCATCATTGGTTAGCCTGACTTAGTGGTAGCTTGCACCGCGTTTTTCTCTGCAGCAGCAAATCCTGTTCAATGGGTCCTCGTCAGAAGAATTTCCGGCCTCATGGAGCCCTCGTCGGCTACAGCCTGTAGCTTCATCCCACTGGAGACTTTCGACTTCCAAAAAGTGACTTCGTCCAAACGTAGAAATCTTCACCATGGCCTCATCCAGCGGCTCCCTGATGCAGATGCCTCCTGCTCGGCCACCGCTGGTTGCCTTGCCCCACTGACCTTTACCTTCTCAGGCATTTTTCTTTGAAATGTCTTCTACATTCAAACGCAAGCGGAGACAGGGCCCAATCTGTTCCTTGCTTCCGATTAAGGTTGGCTATAACTTTTGCCCAAGTCACACATGACTAGGGGCTAGATGTAGGTAGAATAGATTTACCGATTTTTAATTACCGAATTTTACCGATTCGGTAATTAAAAATCGGTAAATCTAAGGGGTGGGTATATAGGTATTCCAGATGTGCTGGGATACCGAATCGGAAGAATTCGGTATTTACCGATTCGGTAAATACCGAATCGGTAATGCCCATTCATTTCTAAGGGCTTTGAAGCCCATAGGAATGAATGGGCATTACCGATTCGGTATTTACCGAATCGGTAAATACCGAATTTCACAAGGGTGCAGCGGGTGTCACTTTGACACCCTCTGGCACCCCAAAAATAGGCATGTGCGCCATGTGGCACACAGACATGCCCTAAGGGCATGTCTGTCTGTCACATGGCTAGGTGTGCATGCACACATGTGCATGCACACCTGAATTCGGTATTTTAACACCCAATTGGATTGGGTGGTAAAATACCGAATTTGCAGGGCCTTTGGGACTCAGAAGAGTCCCACCTACATCTGGGTATTACCGATTCGGTATTTTACAGATTCTGTAAATTTACCAATTCGGTAAATTTACAGAATCTGTAAAATCTGGCCCCCTACATCTCAAGATGCCAAATACCGGTCGGAAACGGCCGAATTCGGCCGTTTCTGACCAGTATTTGCCACCTACATCGGGCCCTAGATGCCCAGAGTTGGTGCTTTGATCGCTTAGGCGCTAGTTGTTACTAAATACTTTAAAAGTTCATAACTCCAGTTCTACTGAAGGGCACTTTTGTCATTTTTTCTAAATTGGTGTGAGATTTTTCTTATGTTGTGTTTTTACTTTATTTCTGTTTAAGTTTTGCCAATATAGATTACACATTACCTCTAAGTGAATGCCTCAATGGCATATTTGCATTACCCACTCACGCATTTGGCTCAATCACTCTCTCTCATGTTCAACTCACTCACTCATTTACCTTCTGCACTCTCAGGTACTCCTTAACCACTCACTCCATCAGTCATTCATTTACTTGCCACACTCATGGATTTGCCTCACTTGATTACTGTCCCAGTCAGTCAGTCACTCACACATTCGCTGTCCAGGGTTTGTACAACAAGCCCATAGTTTCCACATAATGAAGAGTACAAACACAAGCCTGTTGTACAAAGTTGATGCATGTGACACACTTAAAGGCCATGGACAGAAACTGTCTTGTGATGATCCCTCTCTTGCATGTGTGGACATTCAATGAGACTCATACAAACATGGCTGGCTGTTTAATAGTAAATGTGCAAATAATAGCAGACCTGCCAACTGCAACAAAAAATCTACTGTGTGAGAATAGAAAGGGGTCTTGAAGGTGACGGGGGCCTCGTGCCGAGATGTACATAAGAGGCCATTTTGCTCCTTCCACAAATCCAAGCCACCTTCTCCTTAAAAAAACCTGAAATATGGTTGCCAAGGCTGGTGCTGATGCGAGGGGGTGTTATCACAAACTTTAATGGACATTGGCAGTTCAAAGCCTCCAAAAACAAGCTGAAAATGTACTGTTTACAGTGGTTTTCAGCTTTTCATGAGCCACCATGGAGAAGTGTGGCTCAATGGTTAGAGGAGGCAGACCCCGTTGCAGAGGTCTAGCCCGGGACCAGGGTTCAATTCCCCCCCTCGGTGGGTCTTGGGCTCAAACATTCCACGGACCTGATAATTCTCGCCTCGGTGCCTAATCCAATCATGGGTCCCACTCTGAAACTCTGGGCAATAGCTTGCTTAATCTCCACAACGGCCCCAACAGCGCTAAGGAGCCTGGCCTTCACCCTGGGGGTGCCCAGGAGTGGACGCCTCACAGGGAAAAGCCAGGACGGGTTCCACAGCGGTATTCGTACAAGCGCCTTGAGACCCTTGCGGGTGAGTAGTGCGCTATACACGTATCAATTTACATTTACATCACTGTTTGATTGTGTGAAGGGAGCCTATATTGTGTGTCACATGGTGGCATCATGTGAGTTGTCAGGTTTGTGATAGTCTTCATTTACCTTACTCACTGACTATTGTCCCAGTTAACTGCAGAACAAGCCTTGATTTGCAAGATTCTTGATAGCTATAATATGTGGTAGACTGTTATCCTTCAGTAATGTTGTGTATTATATTTTCTCACGTTCTCATTTGTAATAAGTTATTACAAATAACGTCACAAAGCTCAAGGAACACAGAGATATTCCTAAAGCATAAACAAGATTGGTCTGGGGGAGCTCAAACACTGTATGAGTGCCAGTAGCAGTCTGTAAATGAAAGAAACTAGCACTTCAAAGAGACAGTTCTTGGTATCCACGTTCCAACTTTCCTTGTTATCTCTGGGAATGAATGCTGACTGTGTCATAAAGACGTTGTACTACTGAGCAGCTATCTTTCCAAGAAATAATATAATTTCTTTCAGAGTTATAGGGAAGAAGGGCAAATATATGGCTCCTCTAACCCGTCAACCCCTCGAAAGAAAGTCTTTGTTTCTTTGCTAGACAAGGGCTGTTGATTCCTGGAGTCTGCTTAGGCACAGCTGCCAAGAGGTCTCTCATCATGTGTGACACTATCAGCAACTCCTGCCTTCTTAACCAGCAACAAGGTTCCGTCTGGAACATGTAGCTATGTTTCAATATTGTACGTCTCAATCCACAAAGTTTTGCAGACTAAAGCATCCCATAGGGTCACTTGTCAGAAATGGAATGTGTTTTCACAAGGCAGGAGCAAGAGGTCCACCTATTATATGGGATAAAGTATACCCTGAGTGCCCTAGGGTAATTATAACATGCGCCCTGCCTTGCACAGTTTTCCTATCAATAATTTCATTGGAAATGTTGCAGTGATATTATCAACGATGTTATTAAAGGTGTTATGAGTAATGTAATATGTAGGGTAACTAGCAGTGAATGGCCAGGGCATGACATTTAGTTACCTAACGGAACGAAGTACAGTTACTTGAGATAACTATAACTGGTGAATTTCTTATTGTGTTTTAGTTTAAAACATCGCCACCGAAGATTTCACGTAACTATAATGTTACATTAACCTTTGTTTTTTTCAGTCAATTTCTACATTTTTTTTAACATACAGTAATATTTTTTTACCATAAGTAAAGCCAAACTCCCACCGCACATTGTTGCTTCAAACCCTTTGCAAGCAGACAACCCCATGCTATGAGGTTGGTTGCAGCTGTCCCCACGCTGCGCATGGAATGCGCAAAAAAAGGGTTGGGCATAGGACCTGGAATGCGGCCAAGCCCTGTGGCCATCCCAACCACAGGCACGCAACTCCATGCTGTTCCTGTCCTTTCGTTATGCGTGACAGTGGGTTGGCCACAGGGCCCAGCTTGTAGCCAGGCCCTGCATCCAACTCCCCACAGGCAGCCACCCAGAGGCAGCCAACCCCACACTGTACACAGCCGTCGGTCGTGCGTGGGGTCTGAAGTGCAGCCTGGCCATGCGGCCAACTCCCCGCAGGAAGTCAACCCTCTCGCCGCACACAGCCTTTGGCGTGCATGGCATAGGGATGGCCATTGGGGAGCGGAGACACTATTCCCAGGGGCAAAACATGTATTAAGGGGAAGGGAGCACATTCCAATAAAAAGGGAAGGGGTTCCACATGGTCCACCTCATCAAGCCTTAAAAGGCCTCAGGGACCCATCTCAAATACAATTAAACATCTCCAGGCCTATTGGACCCAGAGAACCCATCCCCTGGGGACAAATTTTTAGGGGAGGGAGGAGGATGGCCCGAGCCTCCATAGGTCCCAGGGACATCATCCTCCATGGCCAAATATAATAAAAACAGGGGAGGGGAGGGGAGCAGCACAGCACCTAGGGAAACCTAGCAAACCCGCGCATTGCTGTTATTTCACCTTTGCACTCTTTTCTATTTGCTGAAAGTCAACCTGAGAGAAGAGGCTACTAAAGGACCCACGTGGCAAGTCCATATGATGTGCAAACCCATTGTGCAACACCACCACATGCATGATATAGTCTTGAATTTTGGATCCAGAATGTTTGCAAAACTCCTTAACATGTATTTTTTGGTGCCCAATATTGTGTAGAACACGCAAGGAGGTGAATTATTGAGGTTCTGATGTCACCTCTGGCACAAACGCAGAGGGCTTTAAAATTGATTTGTTTGTCACAAATCTGCATGAAACATTTCCCAAAAAAAGACCATCCACCACGGCTCCTTCATGGAAAGATTTACACTAATGTATCAAGTGGGGGCCAAGAAAAAGGGAGTGGGTTTCCAAAAGTGCGCTTTTCACATGTTAATTATATGGAAACTTTGACCGCTGATACAGAAAAAAACAGCTGAACATAATTACAATAAATTTGGCAAAAAGTTAGACTTTATTCAGAAAGCATGATTTTCGTTTTTTGGTGTAAATCCTTTCAGCAGATCTTGAGAAATTTACTTTAAAAGAGATGCTTGCGGAAGTCACTGATATGTAGACCTTTATCTGCCTGAGAAATTCACTGAAAAAAACAAAGGTTAAAGTGACATTATCGTCAAGTGAATATTGTCAGGGTACACATTACATCACAAACCAATTAAAACACTGAAATTCACCCCTTATAGTTAACTGAAGCAAGTGTAACTCAGGCCCTCAACATGCACTGGTTAGTACCTCACATATAACATCTGAATTACTTCATTGATGAGAACGCTGTGCTTGGCACTTGGTACATGGCTTTCGGGTGGAGATCATTCTCCATTCTCAGAAAGCTTTCATTGGGCTAGATAGTGGCAGATGGCCTGCTGTTTAACCCCTTGCGTGCTGATGACGGCTCCCTTCCGTCCTGCAGCACGGTGGGCGTGTTCTGATGACGGCTGGGGGCCGTCATGAACCCGCTCACTCTTTAAAAGCGCCGCACAGGCGCAGAATCGAGGCCGCACGCAAGGGGCTAAGCAGCACTTTGCAGATCAAAGATCTTAAAGGCAACCATTGCTGGCATTGGGCCTGGGATTCTGGGCTTGAGCTAAGGGAAGTTCGAAGCATACAAGGCAGATTACCTCCTTCTCCATTCAGGACAACACAATGACATTAGGGCTAAATAAATACAATGGGACCAAAAAGGGCTATTCCTTACCTCGTGCATTTAAGGATCACTGGACTAACACCTCTTACATTCAGAGGTAGTGTGGGGGACAGTCATGAAAGAATACACAGATCTACATAAGTGGAATTAGGGCAGTCTCTCCACTGGAATGCCTCTACCCCACATTTATAGAGCAGCTTCCACCAAGTATTGTCAGTGTCTTGTTGGAGTCATTGGGGCAGTAGTCACACATGATGAAAGGAGTAGCAATAAAGTATCTTGACAAGGCCTATTTGTACAAGGTATGTAGATGTGGAGTTAGGAATAATGAAGCAATACTTCCTCTATATGCACTTACCTTTTGATATTCTTGTACCACAATATTCATATCCTCTATAGTCAGTGGAACAATCATGCCAAGCAAAGTAGAAATTCAAAATAGCAAGCATGGTGGCAGATGGCAATCGTTCATGGGGCTTTTGACCCTTTAGCCAGACCGGCATTTAATTAACTATAACCATCTCCTGGGATGGCACTTGAGTTTTATCAGCAATGTTTTCATTCAAGACATTATAAAATGTGGAAAACCTCATTTACTAGCCGAACGTTAGCTAATTATTATTATTATTTATTTATTATTTGAAAGTTTTATATAGCCCGAACAAGATCTTTGCAGATATCAGAGCGCTTTACAGTAATAGCATGTAGCAGTTGAGGTAGTTAGGTACAATATGCATAATTACATAGGTAGGTCAAAGAACAACCGGAGGTAGATCATAGGTGAGGTAGTGTCAGTACACGGTACATAGTCAAACCGTTGCGCCAATATAAAAGTACAAAAGTATGCATATACTTATTTAAGCGTGCTGCACGTGTTTTTGGAGATAACATAAAGGTGGGCATAGTTGAGGTAGATGCGTGCAGGATGTATAGTCACACAGGTGCATCAGTAGTACAAAAGTAGGGATGGTTGAGGTGGTGTAGGTACAGTGTGCAAGTCAGACAGGTGCGTCAATAGTACATCAAAATACAAAGAGGGAACAAATACAATCAAATAAGTCATAATACCAGTGGTACAAGTAGTACAGAGAGGGAACATATACACTCAAGTAAGACATAATACAAATAGTACTAGTAGACCAAGGGGTCAGGCCGGTATTATGGAGCGGATTCATGAGAGATACAGGTTAATAGATCATGTGTATTTAGCCATGAGGATCGCTTTTACTTCTTTCTTAAACAGTTTGTTGGAGGAGATGAGCCTGGTTTCAGGAGGAAGTGAGTTCCAGATCCTGGGCGCCATACCTGAAAAGGAGCGTTTATAGGTTTTTTCCTTTCTGAATCTTCGAGGTTTCAGCAGAAGATTGTTTGTGCTTCTAGTAGTTCTAGAGCCACCCGAGATTGTCAGCTTTTGAGTGAGGTAGCTGGGCGAGTTATGGTGTACAGCCCTGTGAGTCATGCAGGCGATTTTCAGATGTATTCTGGCTTCAAAAGGCAGCCAGTTCAGGGATTTAAAGTCAGGGGAAATATGCGAGTGTTTTTTTGAGCCAGTGATGAGTCTCGCTGCAGCGTTAAGGGACGCTCTAAGGGGTGCCGTAGTTGTTAGTGGGAGCCCGCAGAGGGCGGTGCTTCCGTATTCTATGTGCGGGATGACTATAGATTGTACTGCAGTTTGGAAGTCTTTGGCTGGAAGGAAGGCTTTAAGTTTCCTCAAGGTATTGATTTGGAAGTTCGCTCCTTTGGTTGCCTTGCTGATGTGCTGCTGCATGTTGAGATTGGCATCAAGTGTTATGCCTAAGGATTTTGCTGAGTCTACGACGGTAGGTTGTACATTTAAAGCTGTTAACTGCTTAAGCCATGATTGAGCCGTGGAGATTTTTGCGGGAGGAGAGATCAGGAGGAATTCAGTCTTCAGGGCATTGAGTTTGAGGTGATTCTCTGCAAGCCAGGACTGGGTGTTTCTGATCGTGGTGTTCAGGAGCATGATGTCCTTGGGGGATTGTATTTTGAGATAGAGTTGGGTGTCATCGGCATACATGTGGAAGTGAACATTGGATGTCTGTAGCAAAGTAGTGAGAGGTTCCATAACTAGGTTGAACAGAGTAGGGGAGAGGGAGGATCCTTGTGGGACGCCTAGTGATACAGGTACCGGAGAGGACATCAGGTTGTTGCTTTTGAATCTTTGTGAGCGGTTGTGTAGAAAGGAGGTGAACCACTTGAGAACAGTCCCTGAGATGCCCATTCTTGTGTTTAACAGTTCGAGTAAATTCTCATGTTTAACTGTGTCGAATGCTGAGGAGAGATCCAGAAGGATGAGGAGGCAGGTATCGTTTTGGTCTAGGATTTGGAGGGCGTCGTCCACTATGTGCGTCATGGCTGTTTCGGTACTGTGCCCTGCACGGAAGCCTGACTGATGAGCGTTGAGGAGATCAAACTTGTCTATGTGTTTAGTCAGTTGTAGCTGTACGCATTTTTCCAACAGTTTGGCGAGGGTGGGAATATTTGTAATAGGGCGGTAGTTGTTTAGATCAGTGGGGTCTGCTGTTGGTTTTTTTAATAGAGGTGTGACTTGTCCGACTTTGAGGGCATCAGGGATGGATCCTTGTTGAAGAGAGCTATTGATGATTTTAGTCCAGAGTGGGAGGAGCAAAGGGGTAAAGTCTTTTACAGCGTTTGCAGGAAGAGGGTCAGTAAGGTGATTGGATGGTTTCAGCGTGCTGAGCAGTCTGCCAATTTCTTCTTCGGAGTAGGTGCTAAAGGATGACCATGTAGCGTTGTTCTTTGGTGCAGGCGCTGCTGTGAGTTGGGGGTTGGAGTAAAGGATTGCGTCATTGAGGAGATCGCTTCTTATGTTGTCGCTTTTTTGGTTAAAGAAAGCAGAGAATTCTTCGCAGGAAGGTGTAATGCCCCTGGTGCTGATTGTCTGGGGTTGTTCTTTGGATTGTGTTCTGATTAACTCAAAC
Organism: Lissotriton vulgaris; assembly: GCF_964263255.1. Classification (NCBI taxonomy): domain Eukaryota; kingdom Metazoa; phylum Chordata; class Amphibia; order Caudata; family Salamandridae; genus Lissotriton; species Lissotriton vulgaris. The sequence goes on along the minus strand of NC_141691.1, from coordinate 117,314,802 downwards.
AATTTCCTTGGGCGGTTTTTCGCTTGGGCGAGCTGGAGGCTGAAGAAGTCTCTTTTTGAGCGTTTTATTTTCCTGAAGTAGGCATTTCTCTGCTTCTTCAGGCTTTCTAGGTGCAGTGTAGAGGGGTCTGACCTCCAAGTGCGCTCTGCCATTCGCATGGCCCGTCTATCCTCATTGAGGCTCCCGTCATACCAAGGGTTGGAGATCTTGGACGAGACTCTTTTCAGTTGCATGGGTGCAGCATCATTGATTATTGTGGACATAGCATTTAGATAGTGGTCAGTCAGGAGTTGGACGTCCGTAGCGCCGGACGGGGGTAGTAGTAGATTGCAGCTGTTAGGCGGTAATGAGTTTGGGTTGAGTTTTTTCATGTCCCTTTTCCAGACTTTGGGCTTAGAGGGTTGCAGTGGGTTAAATTTAATTTTTTCATTGATAAGGAAGGAGACAATATGATGATCTGACCAGTCACAAGGTTGAATTGACTCCAGTTGAATAGCGTTCTCTTTGGCGATGATAAGGTCGAGGATAGCACCTTTCACATGAGTCGGGCTATTGCAAATTTGGGTGAAATCAAGGGCGTTGAGGAATCTTTTGAGGCTATTAACCACTGTGTCACTGCTGTCGTTCCAATGTAGATTGTAGTCGCCAAGGAAAACTTGGGTATTTTGTCGTCCTGAATTGGTTGTTATTGTGTCCATGAGTTGTTGGCAGAAGGAGAGCTTGTCTCCCGGTGGGCGGTATATGATGTGAAGTGAGCAGACCGGTTTGCTTTCGCTTATGACATCAAGGCAGAGGTATTCACAGGAAGTAAGAGATGGGGCGGACGCTTTAGTAACAGAGAGATTGCTTCTGTATATACAGGCAATTCCACCGCCTGTCTTTATGGGCCTGTCAAGTCTAATTATACAGTAGTTGGGGGGGACTAGTATATCCAAGATAGGTGTAGAGGTATCTGACAACCATGTTTCAGTCAGAATAGCCAGATCTGGTTCCTGAGACATGATGAGCTCGGCGACCCCCGCTGAGTGTTTTTGGGCCGATCTGCAGTTGAGAAGTATGCATTTGAGGCTAGGGGCGCAGAGGGTGGAGGCAGGTTCTGTAGTGATGGTCACATTAGTGAGGTTGTTAGGGACGGCGCCTCTGTTATCCTTTTGGTGCCTGAGGGGGTTAGAGATGATCGTTGGGATGGGCAGGTGGTTGGTGGCTAAGCGAATTTGGGGAGCCGGGACGTAAGATTGGAGAAGGACGTGTGTCTCATGGTCTGTTAACGTATTGGCAGTGCGTCTAGGGCGGTTGGTGGTATTGCGAGAGGGGATAGAGGTCCAGTGTGGGGGGAGTTGTGTGATAGGGCGAGTAGGCGGTGAGGAGGAAGTGTTGTTAGGTGTAAAGGGAGTATTGCGATTGGTGGTAATGCGATTGTGATTGGTATTGTGATTGTTGGAGTTGCGAGAGGGGATAGAAGTCCGGTGTGGGGCGTGTTGTGTGGTAAGGCGTGTAGGAGGCGCGGGGAGAGTGTTATTAGGTGTAGAGGTGGTGGTGGTAGAAGGGTGTCTGAAGTGTGTGATGAGCAACTCTTTGATGGAGTGTAGTTCTTCTTTCAATTGGAGGAGGGAGGACATGATCATGTCGAGCGTGGTGTTCGGCGCGGAGTTGGGGAAGGGTACAGGCGATGAACCGGCGAATAGGTTGTTGGAGACGGGTGAGGATCGGGATGGGGAAGTGGAGCTGGTGAAGAGGTTGGGAGTGTTAGAGAGAGGATAGATGTTAAGGATGGTGTTGGCGTTGTCGGGGGGGGGCAACAGTGCTAGGAGTGGAAGGGTGAATGAGGGCGGTGTGGAGGCTGGAAGTAATGGGGGAGGAGGAGGGATAGTGGGGAGTGAGAGTGGGGGGAGAAAGGTTGAAGGAGGGGTGAAGGCTAGGCGGGACGGGAGTGCTAAGAATGTGGGGCGAGATAGCCGGAGAGAGAGCCAAGTTATGTGGGGAACAGTTGGGGGAGGAGGGGTGTTCTGAGAAGATTGGTGTGGAGGACGGGACAGGCGTGCAAAGTGTAGGGGGGGGTATGGGAGGATGAGCGGAGGGGTGAGGGTAGGCAGGGGGGATGGTGGACCGGGTGGAGTAGGGAGGAGCGAGGTCTCTGTCTGAGATTGAGGGGTGGTGAGGGTTAGCTGCCGCAGGTAGGTCAGTGACTATGGTGCTGGGTGTGAAGGTGAGAAGAGTGTCGTTCCGGTGCTGAACTTGGTTCGGGGTGTTAAGGGTGGGTGCTGTGTCGTCAGGGGTGGAAGGACAGGAGGTGATATGAGTGAAAGTCCGAGGATTGGATAGGTGCTCTTTGAAAGTGGGAAACAGATTGTCAAGAAGTTCTAGGTTCCTGTCTTTCGCTTGAATTAGGACAATCCCGTTATTGTAAATAGTGATGGTGGTTCTGCCTGGGAAGAGTTGGGATGGTGAGATGGAAAGTGTTAGGCCATGGGTGGATTTCCTGGTGGAGGAGACGTTGAGTAGGGTGAGAAACGCTTTTTTCCACTGAGCTCTGCGTGTAGTGTGGAAGATGATATCGGTGTTCAAGGGTCCATTGACCGACGAGAAGTAGGTGTCGGCAAAGGGGGTTTCTGGGTGGGACTTAAGGAAGCCGTGTTTGAAGCGCTTGGCGGCTTTTTTGGTGAGCACGGGTGGGTAGTTGATTTTATATGTGTGCTTGCCGAATAAATCCATGTTGCAGGTTAGATAAATAAATGTGCTGAATGCACGCTGCAAATGCACTAATAATGATGATTTTGATGTTGTATTGGCAACACACAAAAAGACACATTAGGGCAGTTTCAGCTGATATCAGTTGCTGTTTCTACATTAAAATGATGATTGTTTCTGCAGTACTGGACATTGTACTAGAGGAGCTAGTTGAGCTGTGGTACAACCAAAGAAAGAGGCTCTGCAAGGTCAAGAAATGTAGTATGGCCACAACTCCAAGTTGTCTTATTCTTGTCTTTATCCATTGTGTATATATATTTTATAAATACCATACAACCCAGGTAACATGCTGGCTAAAAAGACTAGAGAGAATGTGGCCTAACAGCTAGGGCGATCGACCTCGGAGCTGGAGAACCGAGTTCATGTCTCGAGAACGATGCTCAACATTCTGTGATCTTGGTCAAATCACTTGATCTCCCCGTGCCTAACAAAAATGAATGTGTCCGTCTGTAACGTAACTGGTGCTCATGTAAAGCTCTCTGATACCTTTGGGTCTAGGTTGCTCTATATAAAACTCCACACAATGTTTACAAGAAACAGGAGTTCAATGTCATATCTCACAACACAGATGTTAAGAGGTACCCAACTACAGAAGCAAAATTCAATGTTGGGCTTCAACCAGTAGTTGGTGAAGGGGCTGTGATATACCAGGTGTTGGGTTAAAACAATCTTTAAAACCAGTAAGAGCAACAGCAATAACAAGGCTTAGGCAGACCTAATTAGTGTAGGCCAGCTTCTATACCATGCTTGGGAGATATCAAGATTAGGGCCCAGATTTACTAAAGTTTTGCGGTATGGTGATTATTGACCTAGTTTTGTTAGCAATTTGTCTTTCTCTGTTATCTGCCCAGCTTACTCACCTTTATTTTGGACTCATATTGCTGGCTTTTTAAACTCTAGGCACTTTCAGTGTGCTATTCAGCTCCCAATGTTGTGCTCTGGCACCTAGAAAAGAAGTCAAATTGGCTAAACACATGTGGCTACTTATTTTTTAAGTAGACCACAGTAGGTTGGTGCAGAAAAGTTCACCTGTAGCATAAAAGTCGAATGTCACATGTAGGCTCCATTGTACTTTTACACAACCCATATCAGCCACTAGAGAAACGCGGCTTCAGCCATACCAGTGTGTCCTTACTGGCCGCAGCCTAAAATACTGCAGTAACACGTCAAAAAAGATAGTGGCAGGTAAAAGACTTGCTTTTATACATCACCTAAGAAACCCCTAACTGAACATTTTATCCTGTAATGGAAGGTGCTTGGTGTATAAAAGTAGGAAATGCTGAAAATCAAAAATAATATGATAAGTTAATTGCTTAGGCTAATATGAGTTTTTCATATGAAGCTTGATTGTGATTAAAAACTATTTTGTCACAATTCAAAATATGAAAATACTAAAAAGTCAATTCAAAGTTTTTTGTAATAATTAGCAAAAATATAGTTAAATGGTGGAAATGATTTGAGCTAAATATATTGTTTAAGCAATTTTGCAAAAACCTACTTTATGCTTCCTGGATTCTTTAGCTGTAATTAATTAATTTTTGCTGGACTTATCCCCTAACAGAGATTAGCAGTCAGGTGTGGAAATGTCCTCCTTCCAAAGAACAGTGAACTGTTTCTGGAATCAGTTAGGATGAGAGGTATAATCCCAAACCATTTATCCCGCAGTGTAGTAACTCCAGAAAAGTGCCAAGATGAGGCTTGGCTTTTGACATGTTCTTATCTTTGCTTTGAAGCAGCCACTCTGTATTTCACTTGAATGCTGTCCTCCCAGGGCAGCTGCAGGTCACGGCTGCTCTGGGTGCAGCACATTCTTGGCAGCACAGCCCACTGTCCCTGTTTCCGCATGAGGCACCTTTTGAAAGGTGGCTTTGGCGCAAACAAGGAAAGTGCGCTTTATACTAATATAGCCCTGGTATCTGCAAATGGACAAAAGTAATGGAAACACCCCACAAAAACAGCATCACAAGTATCCAGGGGTAATAAACTTGTGTAGGAAAGTCCCAGTCAAAGTGTTGACTCAGGGGAAATTCTAAATTCGGACCCAAGGAAGGTTGCTCCCAGCCGGATACATTTAGTGTCTTCTCCAGGTAAAAATTTCCACCTTCGGACTTGAGGCCGATTTCCGCCGTTACCGACCGGTATTTGGCTTTTGACATGTAGGTGGCTTGGAATTTACAGAATCGGTATATTTACCGATTCGGTAAATTTACCGCTTCGGTATCTTTCCGAATCGGTAAATATACCGACTCTGTAAATCCATATGTAGGTGGCACAGTTTGCAGTGCCACAGGCCCTTAGGAATTCTTAATTTACCACACCCAATACTATTGGGTGGTAAATTAATTTGTATTTGTATGTCGATTTGTAGAGCGCGATTGCTGCCCGGGGGCGTCCAAGCGCTAAGAAACCAACAGAACAAGGGGAGGTAGCCCGGTGTTATTGGGCAGCCGTGAAGAGGAATGTTTTTAACTGTTTCCTGAATGAGGTGAGATTGGAATTTTTCCTTAGGTGGAGGGGTAGGGTGTTCCATAGCTTGGAAGCGTTGTAGGTGAAAGTCCTACCGCCAGTTCTGGACTTTTTTATTTTGGGAATTGTGGCCATGAAGGTCTGGTTGGATCGCAAATTCCTAGTGGGGAGATAGTGTGACACTAGGTTGCGAGTGATGAGAGGACCCGTTTCCCAGAACGCCTGGTGCGCAATGCATAAGGCTTTGAATTGTATTCTTTGGGGAATGGGTAGCCAATGCAGTTTTTTCAGTCCATTTTTGACTGATTGACGTCGAGGGATCTGAAGCAAAGTGCGCGCGGCACAGTTCTGCACCGTCTGTAATCTCCGTATCGTGTACTCAGGGGCGGCGAGGTAGAGGGCGTTGTTATAATCCAGTCGTGACTGGATAAGGCCCTGAATGGCTACTTGTTTTGCCTCCATCGGTAGAAGATGGAGTACCTTCCTTAGCACTCTGAGGAGGCCGAAGCAGGTGGCTGCCAGTTTGGTGGATTGGGTGCCGAAGGACAGAGATCTGTCTAGCCACACCCCAAGGCTCTTGATGCTCTCCTTTGGGGCCGGAGGGGTGCCCAGGCAGGGTGGCCATAGAGTGCTGAGGGAGTTAGGGTTGGCAGGGCCCAGGAGCATAAGCTCTGTCTTGTCTCCATTCATTTTTAATGAGGAGGAGGACATCCAGTCCTTGACTTCCTCTAGGCATTTCCTCAGCCCTCCTTTTGAGGTCTGGTTAACTTCCTGTGCCAGTGAGACCACTAGCTGAGTGTCGTCAGCATATGAAATGATCTTAATTCCATGCTGACGAACAACTTCAGCTAGTGGCCTCATATATATGTTGAAGAGCGCCGGGCTCAGTGAGGAGCCCTGCGGGACTCCACATTTTGATGGTCTGCTGGTAGAGGAGGAAGTTCCGTCAAATACCCGAAAGGATCTGTCCTGTAAAAAGGATTCAAACCAAGACAAGGCTTTGTCCTTTATGCCGATGTTTGCCATGCGGTCCAGCAGAGTGTCATGGCTGACCGTGTCGAAAGCCGCGCTTAAGTCAAGGAGGATCACTGCCACTGATCCTCCCTGGTCCAAGATGTTTCTGGATTCCTCGGTGACCATGAGGAGCGCGGTTTCGGTGCCATGTCTTGGTCTGAAGCCCGTTTGAGTGGGATTTAAGGAGCTGGTGGTTTTCGAGATATTTGATCAACTGGCTGTTGATATGTCTCTCTAGGATTTTACCAAGCCAGGGAAGGAGAGAGATTGGCCGGTAGTTACTGAGGTTCGAGGGATCCAAAGTGGGCTTCTTTAATAGTGCTCGGACCATGGCTTGTTTCCATTGTGGCGGGACTACGCCAGTAATAATGGAGGAATTAAGGAGGTCCATGATGACGGGCAGGGTGATAGCTGAGGCTGACATAATGATGTCTGGCGGGGCTGGGTCCCCCGGAGACCCGGATTTGACTTTTTTTGCCAAGGACTCAAGAGTCGAGAGGTTAAGAAGAGCAAAGTGGTCCAAAGTGGGGGTGGAGTTCAGGTCAGAATGGCTTGCGATAGAGGGGGTGCTGGGAGGAGCAGGGAATGATTCATAAATGGTAGTAATTTTTTGCAGGAAAAAATCTGCCATGTTGTTGCAGTGTTCGTAATTAAGAATTTCTGTGTACATGCACATCTGTGCATGTACACCTGTGCCATGTGGCACACATACATGCCCTTAGGGCATGTATGTGTGTGACATGGCACACAAGCCAGAAACAGGGGTGCAACAGGGTGTCAAAGTGACACCCTGTCCCCCTTGGCAATTCAGTATTTTACAGATTCTGTAAAATACCGAATAGGTATTTGCCAATAATTCCTATTGGCTTCAAGGCCCATAGGAATCAATGGCAAACACCGATTCGGTAATTACCGAATCGGTAAATACCGAAACTTACCAATTCGGTATTGAATTCGGTAAAAATACCCACATCCCGATTGCCAGTTCTTAAATACCGAATCGGTATGATTCGGTATTTAAGAATCGGTAATCTGGGATTACCTACATCGGGCCCTTAGTCACTTGTTTTCAGCTGGGATTTCTCCAACAGGGCAAGGCTGCAAGCTGTAGCCAAAACAGACTCCCCGAGGCCGGACACCTTCTGTATGATGTCCTGCTGGAATGGATTGGCTGCTGTGGAAAAGCTCAGATCGGGAGCAACCTGAATCTTTGGCACAGTGGCACCGCACCTTCAAAGTGATTGACTTGGCAAGTTTGTCCTGGTCTTCTGTCGGTTCTCCAGACAAAAAGTATTGATAAAATGCTTTAAACTGGTAAGTTGGGCTCCTCGAGGAAAGGGGGCTTCTTGAAGCTTTTGAGTCCCTGTAGTTTCACAGGCAGTCAACCAACTGACCGTTAGAGTCGTCTTTTGGTACTAGGTACAAGTGAGCAGGTCCAAATCTTAGGGTTCTAGTCACAGGTCTCAACAGTCCTTTCATCTATCACAGGATCAGAAGTGCTCTTAAGAATGTACCCAGGGGTACCACCTTTATGTCTAGCACTAGCTGGTGGGTGGAATTGACTCCTGGCTCCTCCCTAACCAACAGGGAAAATGTTTTCAGGGGTAAAACCACCTACTATTGCAACAGTTCCTTTTTGCCTTGCTGCTAACAATCCCACAGTGCCCCTTTCTACCTAAATCCCAATGATGCATTCCGTCCTGAATGGAACCAGCACCACACATACCTTTTCTCAGACACCCTTTGCGGAGGGGTATAATGTGCTATCAAGAAAATAGTGTTCTCAAGGCAATTGTGTTCAATGAAACATGAATTCTCTGAATATATCGAAGGCAGAAGGAGAAAACCAAACAGAAAGGGGGGTCGTAGAAAAAGGCACATACCTTGACCAGAGTGTGTGAATCAGGTGAGTGTCAAGAGGAAAGAGAGATTTGAAGAATAGTTCAGGATTCCAGCTCAGCACCCAGGCATAGGAAATGTCTAGACATTTTGGCATTAATTCTAACCCATATGGAGATAATGAAGGGTAAAATGCAGTGAGTTAAATATGTCATGCCTTTCCAGAGTATACAGCTGGAAGACTGTGATTTCATCACTCGGCATCGCACCCAAGGTAGCACAAATGGGAAACTCAGTCTTATTGCTCAGTTATCATGGCCAAACTGGGGATCAGTGATCCATTTTAGGGATCAGGCAGATTCCTCAGTGTTGCCCTCATATACAGATACATCAGTGGCTTAGGTGAGGAAATGTAGGCGTTAAGCAAAGATGATTAAACTCAACACGAAATCTTTCATCTATTATTGGTACATCCAGAAGAATTCATAAAGTTTGAGGAATAGATATTTATGGGCAACACAATGTCCATGGGATTTTTAGCAACCTGTAATCTTTACAGCATCTTTACAGCGCTCATTTGGTATTTAACTTGACGAAGAATGCGGAAGCTGGTGGTACAGTGAATGACATGGAATATTATGTTTAGTGCACTGCACATACCAGGTTTAGAAAACATCATGGGGGAAATTTTGTCTCAACACCAGCGATCAGAATTCCATGGATTGGCTTCAGAGAAATGGGCAAGTAAGGTGCTCAAAGTGATCTGTAACACAGGAGTTATGGCTTGCCTACAACGCGACGACTATGTACACAGGAAAACTTTGTGGGAATGGGACACAGAGATAGCACAGAGGGAGAGAGGATGGGTTTTGGTAAGAGGTACCTTGCCTTAATATCAAAGCCGCGATCTGTCATCGTTAAAGGACGCCTACCTTGGCATTTCACACTCTCCAACGGGGGTCTTCAGCAGAGGGTGGACAGACTCCTTCTCTGCCTCAGGTTCAGTGAGTCGACAGGTGGAAGGAAGGAATCACCCTTCAACAGGACATTCTCACGCGACGTCCTGAGAGTAGTGGATTGGGGTAACCACGCACACTGACCGCCTAACCATCCCACCCTGTTTAAGAAGGAAAGGTAGCTGGAATTAAGATAAAACCTTGAAAGAGTTGAGATGGGGAGGACTAAAATCACCAGGGAAGCACAGCTCTAAGTTGTCTGTCAGTCCATATAGGATCAGTGAGATATGGCAGCCCTGGGCCACTATGGGGGATTCTTAGGTCCCAAAACGGGGATAAGTTTTAGAGGAAATGGTAAAGAGACATGAACAAGGGGGTGCACAGAGGATGTGCTGTTGTGAGTCTTACACTGGCTCAACAGCATTACATCTATGTATGAGCATTCAAGCGACTCCGCGATGGCTCTCACCTCCCTTCAGAGACCTGATTTCCTTAAAAGATCTTGTAAATGTGCAGTAGTGCCATCTGTTAGATTTACAAGCAGCAACGAAGGGAGAGACCTTGCTGCAGGAAGAGCTGCTCAGGCTCACTGTCCCCAGCATGCCTCCAGGCACTCTCTTCGGCACTGGTCTCCATCTGTCTGGCTAATCCTGGCCTCCTCTTCCGGCCTGTCTGACGTCCTTCCGGCAGCCCTCACACCACGTTTGAAGAGAAAGGAAGCAGCTGGGCTTTAAAAGCAGAGTCTCCCAGGGGCTGAGATGCAACACTTGCATATTTTACATTGTCCAGCAGATGTTCTGAAGGGCTGCAGTCCATCAGGACTGCAAGAATATCTTCCAGAAGTGCTGGTAAACAATAAGAAGGAAGCCTAGCATGAACCAGGGTAAACTTCAGCATTCTGGAAAATGCTCGGCTTAAGGTTACTCAAAATACAGAATGACTGACGGTGCTGTTTACTGCTGCGGAAATAAAGGGACTGAAGGAGGAACTCAGTAACACGTCTTATTTCCCATTTCACACTCAACCTCAACACGTTTGAGTCCACTGCATAAGGCCTTCTGGTGTTATACATTAGGAAAAGGGTTTTACATTTGGAAAATGAGGACAACCTGTGTAGGGAATCAATAATTTAAGCACACATTACAATGATCTGTAGGTAACCCACAGAAGGCCGACTCATACGTTCATCCTTCCAAAGTAGATGACTCGAGAATTTTAAAGTTAAGGTGTATCTATATTTATGACCCAATTAAAAGTAATATCAGTGTCAGCAATATAAAATAAATATGTAATTGTCATTCTGTTACTGGTACCAATGCGTGATGCGGTGCACAGACGTCATGAATCCTTGAAGTTTTCATCCCTTAGTAGGCATTAAGACAGTACTGTGGGTTACAAAGCTGCTGCACAGACCTGTGCAGATGGTCTCATTTTGAGTGCCCTGCATAGCATACACTTTGTGCATGGAATAGGGTCATTTTTGTTTCCAATTCCACGTTCTGCACGCCGTGCAATATGCACTAAATTGAAAAAACAGCTCTCTAATATTTGTGTAAGGCAGGGGTCACCAAACCGGTCCTGGAGGGACGGATCTCCAGGACCGGTTTGGAGTCCCCTAGTGTAAGGTATCCCCCACATAGAGTGGGAGGGCGGGATTTTCGAACTCTTATCTGATCACTCTAGATCTAAATCCCCGATCAGGTCGACTGAAACTTTGTTGCCTGTCATTTAGTAAAAGGTAGTCTACTACTAGGTTAATCAAACCAATAATTGGCACGACCCTGAAGAACCACTTACCACGGATCAGTTTTAAAGTTTTATTGTAAAGCCAAAGTTAACTGAAGATACAAGCATCTCAATATTAGGTTCAAAAGGCATCAACAGAAACATGAATTCTCTGAATGATCTTAAACGACAGAAAAATACTACTAAAGCCAGTTCAAGGATTAGCAGGTTTGCCAATATAGACACAAGCTGAAACTTGAGAGACATTTACAGAATGAAGAAAATATCAGGTTAGACTGTCCCTACACTAGACTAGGTGACATCCCTGCTTAACAGGATCTTAAGCTCAAAAGGTGTCAGCCGTGGTGACTTCCAAAGAAGCTCACGCACTTTCTCTTAGTCTTAGGTGAAAATCTATGCATTGCAGTCATACCCTCTCTGCCTACCCATCCGCTCTCTTAGGGTCCTCAGGCCATCTGCTCTAACTCCACCCCAGGGTGCTGTCCCTAATACAAAATCACAATCGAAATTTGGAACGCCCCTCTGAGACGCCCCTCACGTGGTTTCAGTTCTGGTTTCTTCCATGATGGCACTCCTCTGGGCCTCTCGTTAGCGTTGACCTTGCTTCCCAGGCTTCTTCTCCAGCTCGCCGGTACCCCCCAGAACATTCCTAAACCCTCCTCCAGACCTGTGCCTGTCTCCCCGGACAGAGCTCTATTCATCACTCTCTTGATTGGAACCCCCTCGCACCTGCAAACAGACACCCATGAATAGGGCCCCAAATTCCACTCTCCAGTTATCTGGGTTCAGCCATAAACTTTGCACAGGAATTACAATTTATGCTTTAAAGCGACTCGATTCTAACTAACATGTGCAGATCAAAGAAGCCACTTTATCTTTCCAGGCCTACTAAATTATCTTGCAAGCGGGCTGCACTCTATGAACCTTTATTTCTAAAACTAAAACAATTCTTGTTAATACACTCTGATTATATAAAACACTTCTATAAAACATGATTATATAAAACACTTCTATAAAACATGATTCTTAACATGTGAGCAGAAATGACTGAATAATAGTAAATCCATGTCATGTGGAAGAAGTAAGTGCACGTTTTCGTTCTTTATACATTGCCATGAGGCCTGCACATTTCTACGTTTTGCAGCATTACATTTACTTCAGTAGCAGCTACATAACATGGAATCTGATTAACACTTCTAACCATTTTAAACAATTCCACACATTTCTACATTAGTCTCAACTCTATATATGTTTCTCTATATTATCTAAACATTCATGTGCATATGCGGTTATATATTTCCAACACTTCTAGATACTTTACTGAATTCGTGCAACTGGGTTGTACATATGGTGCACTTATACGTTTTCTCAGTTTTGCGCTCTCTCAGTTCCCCCCTTTGATGACCTTTAGGGGTCATCACCATTAATACATCGATCTTGACTTATCAAACAGAACTTATTGCAAGGTTCCCTCTCTTTATCGTTTCCAGAGCCCTCAGACTCCTGTATTGGTTATCTTGCATAGCAGCTAACCTCTGCTCCTGCTCTCTCATGGATGTTTGCAACCTGTTTGCTCTGTACCATTGGTACAGCCTCACTAACCCCCACAATATGAGTATGCAAATCACTATTATGAGGATAGGCTTTAGTATGTACCAGACAAAACTCTTCCCTAGGTTGGCAAACCAACCTCCAACTTTACCCATTCCATGACCCACTTTTTCCCACACATTTACCCTTGTCAGATCTTCAATTTCTTGGTGAATCTCAGTAATATTCTGTATACCTTTCTCAAGAGGTTTTGAATTGTCTGGAATGTAAGTACAACATTCCTGGACTTTCAAAGCCTTACAGACTCCGCCCTCTTTGGCTAACAGAACGTCTAAAGCAAGACGGTTCTGAAGAACCATTGCCCTTATCGATTGCATCTCTCCTTCCACTAGCATCAATGATCTTGCAGTACTGGCAGATAATCTGTCTACAACTGTTGCCAATCTCCTGATCTTAACATCATTAAGTATCAATCCTAGAAGAGGGAACATAGCGCCAAATACATCTCCAACTACCTCAGCATCACCTACATCTCTTCTCCCCCTTACTGAAGCTTTTCCCTCTATGATCTCTAAATCTTTTGCGTGATATATTTTGGGGAAGACAATTGCCAAATAACATGATCCGTACCAGTTGTCAGGTAGTTTCACGTAGGCATTTCTTCCACATACAAAATATACATTAGGAATCACTTGCATGCCCTTTCAGAAATCCTTCGTGTAGTATTCTAATCGGAAGGCATGTTCACAACTGACTTCACCTACAAACACATTTTCATAGTAAGTTTGACTCCTGTGAATACATAACTTCCCTTTCTGTGTTCGATCTAAAGCTATTGGACCATTACTACCCTTCCTTTTATGTGCTTTTTCCTCCTCTGTCCAATCTGTTTTCCACTGTCCTGACATTTTCAGAATCTTTTGCCTCCTGTAACGGTCATCCACTTGCCCTATAAACTTCTTCTCAATTTCTGACACCTTGCAAGTTAGATTATTTCTACGTGCATGTGAAGTATCTAGGGTATTCCAAGGAATAAAGAATTTCGCCAATCTATCTTCACTCTTGTAATAGTCCCATTTATTCATCTGCTTGTAGTTCGGGACTTCTGGTAACACTGAATCGTAATTTGAAAAATAATATTCAAAACTATCTCGTCCATAAAATATGCTAAGCAATAAACTACATGTAATACCATAAGTCAATGGAAGATGATGGTATCTAATGCCTTCATCTACAGAAGCAGGCAGTTGCATGCAGACATAGCAATCCTTAGCCTCCATGACATCAATGTATTTATATAATAGTTTGGCATAAGCGCTTGATTTAAAGTTGCCCTGTGACTCATCTACATGTAATCTACGAGCTTCTGCTGCTAGCAACGCTTTCTCCTGAATTGCATTGTCCTCCTTTTTACCAGCAGCAGCAGGTTTCGATGTCACTACAGCCTTTGCATCTGTTGTTTTTGTTACACTCTCATGTCCCACTATATATGATACCGTAACTACTATAACTATAAGAAAAATCCCTCCTGCTAATAGTGTGCCTACTATGCATTTTGCCTTGCGGTTCGGGTTACCGGCCTCCATGTTCTCAAATAGTATGGTTTCCTTCTGAAAAGTCTCTTTCGTTTGTTTCTTTAATCAATTTCTCTTTGCTTACTCAGTCTGTTAATCACACCTGGAAGCTGATAAACCCCTTTTGCAAGCTCAGTCTCTTAAATTTCAACAACAGACAACCCTAGCCCTTCTCCGTCCACTAAATGAAATGTCCCTAATTTTCTTCTTCTTCCACTTGGCGCTAGGTTATCTTTCAAACTTTGATCATTTAAAGTCTTTAGGCATCCACTATGATACGCGTTCCAGCAGCTCTAATAGCGTATTCCAGTATTTCCATGCGAAGTATGAACTCCTCGTGTTCTGTTACTGTTGTGCCAAACGTTGGAAATTCCACTCCGTTCAAGACCATGTCCTTTATTCTGCTTAGGTAGGGAGGATTGGGAATATTGGGTGTCAGTAACCCTTCAGCTTCGACTCCAGGCACCAACAACTGCACTTCCACTTTGATGATGGGGTCAGTGCTGGCCACTATCACTGCCCTCACCCTCCCGGATCTCTGTCCCCAAGACATCTGCCGCCAGGTAGGTCCACTCAGGAGTAGCATACCTTCTGCAGGGCACACGCACCCTCCTTGACCTTCTTGGACCCTCTGCTTCTGAGTCCAATGTACCTTCGTCCAAGTCTGAGTCTTCGGATATCGGAGCAAGGGTCCTCTCTGGAGTTGATTTTAGGCTTGGCCTCCTTCTTCTTTCCGGCCAGCTAGCCTCTCCACGCCTTGCCCTCCTGCTCCTTGTCCTTGCACTTGACTCTTGACCACTTGCAGCTTGATCAATGTCTGATTCGTACTCACAGCTACTTTCTCCTTCTGTGGCAACGTCAGTTTCGCTGGTGTACTGTCCGTCTTCGGCCTGGTCAGACACACTCCCAGCTTCCTTTGGCACCCCCACAGCTTGGCTGGTCCCCTCTGTGGCTTCTTCGTCCATAACTGGATTCTCATCCGAGAGAGGAGCTGTTTCCTCCAGGGGTGCCGGAACTCTCCGAGTGTGCAAGGCGTGTATCCAGTTGGGCAGACCTCCAAACTTGACTGCAGTGTTTGTTACCAGTATGATCTGGTAAGGTCCATGCCAGCGCACGTCTAAGCAATTCTTCCTGACATGCTTCTTCACCACGACCCAATCACCAGGGCACAGGTCGTGGCACAAGTCTTGAGACGATGGAATTTCAGCAGCCTGCACCTGAAGAGACACAGAATGAATGGCGTCAGATAGTCCCTTACAATAGTCCGGGATCAGATCATCTGTGATATTCAACAGTGCGGCAGTAGGAACTGATGGCAGTCTCATTGCCCTCCTCATTAACACTTCATGCGGAGAGAGTCCTGTCCTTCTGTCTGGTGTACTACGTATACTCATAAGGACTAGTGGCAGGGCGTCAGGCCAACTCAAGGATGTCGATGAACAAACTTTAGCAATCCGGGACTTTATTGTACCGTTGATCTGTTCCACAATTCCCGAAGCTTCTGGTCGATAACTACAGTGCAACTTCTGGTCTATATTCAGGGCTGAGCAAAGCATTTTCACAATTTCGCTGTTGAAGTGTGTTCCCCTATCTGATTCCAAAGAGGTCGGCACCCCGAAGCGCGGTATTAACTCCCTAAGCAATAACTTTGCTACTGTGAGTGTGTCACACCTGCGTGTAGGGTAAGCCTCGACCCATCTAGAAAATATGCAGACAACCACCAAAACGTATAGAAGGCGATTGCATCTTGGCATTTCAATGAAATCCAACTGCATCCTATTGAAAGGGCCACCGGACCTTCCAATGTGACTCAGTGTAACTGGTGTCCTTTTCCCTATATTCAAATGCTGACAGGTGGTACATCGTTGGCACACTGCTTCTGCGGCCACTCTAAACTTGGGGTTATACCAGGTTTGCCTGAATATCCGCAACATAGCTTCTCTACCTAGATGTGCTGGACTGTGTATTCTCCTTGCCATCGGACTAACTAATTCATTTGGCAGCACTGCCCTCCCATCTGCGGAAACCCAGAAACCCATTTCACTTTTCACGCAACCTGCGGCTTCCCATGTCTTTTTCTCAATGTCTGGTGCATTTTCTTGCATGCATTTTAACTCATCCCAGGTGTCTACAGTTTCCAACATCATAGTTAATTCTGTCCTTTCCTGTATCCCACTCACTTCCACCTCTGTGAAGGAATATCCTTGCTCTGCACAGTAGCGTGCAACTTCGTCAGCATACCTATTACCTTGTGACACAAAATCAGTATTTTTGGTGTGCGCTGTACATTTAACAACAGCAATTGCTGCCGGACCTTGTAATGCTTCCAACAGTAGACGTACAAATTCCCCATTTCGGATAGGTGAGCCTGAAGAGGTCATGTAACCTCTTTGAGACCACAATTGCCCGTAGTCGTGAACTACCCCGAAACCATATTGGCTATCGGTGTAAATGGTGACTCGAATTTTGTTACCTGCCAAGCAGGCACGTGTCAATGCAATGATTTCGGCTACCTGAGCGGAGTGTACTCCTTCCAGGCAAGCGGCTTCCACAACTCCAGTAATGGTACAAACAGCGTAAGCTGCTCTCAACTGACCAATATCGTCCCTTACACATGAGCCATCAACAAAGAAAATTTCATTGGGGTCAGTCAATGGCTCATCCACGATATCTGGTCTCGGTTTGGTGCATAGTTCAGTCACATCAAGGCAATCGTGATCTTCACATTCATCATCTTCTATATCATTTGGAAGTGACATCAAAGTGGCAGGATTCAAAACAGAGCATCTCTTAAGGGTCACGTTCTCTGCAGCAAGAATGACTTGCTCATAGCGCGTGAGCCTGCTATTTGTCAGATGCTGTGTCTTGGTCCTGGTCATTAACAGTTCAACAGAATGCGGTACATACACCACTAACTGGTGTCCCATAACAATGTTCTCGCACCTCTCAATGCTGACACCCGTTGCAGCAACGCATTTGAGACATCCGGGCAACGCTACGGCCACTGGATCTAGAGTAGCCGAGAAGTATGCAACTGGTCTACGGGTATTTCCGTGAATCTGGACCAAAACTGACAAAGCACAACCTTCTCATTCACAGCAGTAAAGTAAGAATGGCTTTTCGTAATCCGGCATTCCTAGAGCAGGGGCACGACACAAGTCCTCCCTCAACTGCAAGAATGCCATCAAACAATCCTTGTCCCATGGTACCGGATCACTCACCTCCTTGTGCGTCAGTTTTTGTAAAGGTTTTGCTTTCAGTGAAAAGTTAGCTATCCACTGTCGGCAATAACCAACCATTCCTAAAAACATCCTGACTTCTCTCTGTGTCGTGGGTGGATTCATTTTCATGATCGCCTCTATCCTGTCTGGTGACACCTTCCGTTTCCCTTTTTCAATTCGGTGACCCAAGTACTGCACTTCTGTCAAACAGTACTGTAATTTGCTCGGGGACACCTTGTGCCCGTTCTCGGCTAAGTGATTCAGTAAGGTGATGGTGTCTATTTTGCAAGCTTCCTCAGTTTCTGACGCAACAAGTAGGTCGTCTATGTACTGGACTAGAACCGAGTTCCGTGGCAGTACTAGACTTTCAAGATTTTTCTTCAGCAGCTGGTTAAAGATCGATGGGCTTTCTGTATACCCCTGTGGGATACGACACCATGTTAATACGCGATTTTCCAGCTTAAAAGCGAAAAGAAATTGGCTCTCCTCATCTAATGGGATTGAAAAGAAAGCCTGGCAAAGGTCTATCACTGTGAACCACTCAGCTTGGAATGGTATCTGAAACAATATCACTGATGGATTAGGTACCACTGGACAACATGAAACAACTATGTTATTAATCTTCCGAAGATCCTGCACTATTCTGAATTTCCCACTAGGCTTCTGCAAACCCATACTCGGGGAGTTACATGGACTACCCACGATTTCTTTCAGTATTCCCTGCTTAATCATGGATTCGATCACGGGTTTTATCCCTGCAATCGTCTCCGGGGTCAATTTGTATTGTGGCGTTCTTGGATATTCGACATTTGGTTTTACCATGATTTTCACTGGTTCTACTCCTTTGATCAGTCCTATCTCCTCCCCAGTGAAATCCCACACTTCAGATGACACCGCACCTGTCAAATCCCATGGAAGCTCCTCCACCGTCAATGTAGGATATAGCTCCACGCATACTTGTGAATTTGCAACCTTAAAATCGGCATCATCATCGTTAGTCTGCACTTCCACTCCCTGAGGCGTGCAATATATAGTACAATTTAGTTTGCATAACAAGTCTCTTCCCAACAGACACACAGGGCTGGAGTCACAGACCACAAACTGGTGCTCATCACTGTATTTCTCTATTTTCACTGATACTGGCTCCGTCAAAGAACTGGTTATTCTTCTGTTTGCGACTCCTACCACTTGAATGGTTTCCCCTGACATGGGCAGGTCCGGAACTACTGCTGATCTTATAGTGGATCGAGTGGCTCCTGTGTCTACCAATAAGGTTGTAGGACACCCTGCTACTTCAGCCTCTACATACGGACCCCTTTGGTCCACCTCTAGAACTGCCCCAAGGGTACAGTCCTCCATGTTACTCACACGCCGTCCAGTCAATGGATCAACGTAATAGCATTCCTCTCCTCCTACGAAAAGTGGCATTTGTCTATAGGTTTTTCCCCCTGTCGCTATTCTGGGTGGTTGAGGGAACTGGGCTCGAGGAGCCGGGGTCCCCCCTTTGACCACCTTTCCCTTGTGTATCGCAGTCCACTTTACCAGACTGCTCTGGACTTCCTCCTCCTCCGGTTCTAGATCTCCAAAATCAATATTATAGGGACACTCGCGTTTCCAATGCCCCACCTCGTTACACTGGTGACATCTAGTCGTCTTTTTCAATGTCGCAATGTCTAACCTAGGTCTCGAATTTGAATTTTCCTCACTGCCCTTATTCTGGTTATTTTGTCTCCTACCCATGGTCCCTGTTCCCTGTTGCTGCTGTCCACCCTTTCCAGCCGACTGCATCTGCACCATCATCAGCTTCTCCTTAAGCTTCTTTGCTTTCGAATCTATCTCATCACTGCAATACCTTGCATATCTCAAAATCTCATCTAATGGTTTGTTTTGCCAACAAATTAAATGTTGCTGAATCATTAAACAAATATCAGGTCTCAATCCCAAGACAAATTTCGATACGAACTGTCCTATGTCTTTAGGATCCATTACATCTAATCCACTGTACTGTTTGAACGCTTTCAGCAATCTCTCATAATATTCATGAACTGTCTCTTTAGGTTCCTGTCTGGTCCGATCTATTTTGACCCAATCTATATCTTGCAGTGGCACCTTATCTTTCAGCCATGTCATTACCCTTTCGTACTTTTCCATGACTTTTTCTGATGGTCCGTTTGTCTGAGTATTCCTCTCCGGTTCAGACGTGGGCCATTCGACACTAACCTTGCATGCCGTCCATAAGTCTCCTGGGACGACAATATCAAACAGGGTGTTCAGGTCAACCCACAGCACTTTGGAGATTTTTACGAACCTCTCTACTTGCTTATACCACTCCACAGGATTCTCCCTCAGTTTAGGAAAAGAATTGGTAAATGCTGCTAAGTCCCCCCTACTCCAGGGCACGTGCACGTAGCTCCCATTCGCGATTTCTCGCAAAGGGTATGCTTCCATCCTCTGTAGCCCTCCCTCTGGGGACATCCCAATTGTGCTCCGCCTGACGGTCCCTTTCTTGGACCACCTTTCCTCCCATTTATCCAAATCTCTCCACGTTCTTATTCCTGTAATCAGTTCTCTTATGTGTGTTTTTAGCCCAATTGTCCTTCTCTCATCCAGATCCTGATCTGTATAATGCAACCTATGGTTACCCTGTAATGCTTTTGTTCTCGATAAATCTACCATGTATCTGTCTGCCAATTCAGATAATCTTTCATGTACTGCTCTCGCCTTCCGAGTGATATCCTTTGCTATAAACAGTACCTCATCTTGTTCGTACAAGTCAATCCTCTCTAATGGCAAAGTACCATCTATTATTTCATCTAAATCCGATTTTAGACTGGTCACATCAAGTCTCCTTTCTTTTATCTCAGCTCTCAATGCGTCATTCTTAGAGGGTCCATTGACATCTCTCCCGTCCCAGCTCCGAGTCCTACGCCTAGGCTCGGGTGAGTTATGGGGAGTCCTCCCATGTTCCCATCTTTCTAGGTCCCATGCCCTTCCGTCTTCCCTCGGTGTGTGGTGAAACAATGCTCTATTTCCCACCGTCTCATTCTGTCTATTCTGTTTGATTTCTCTAGACACATGGTAGGGTCCTTCACCATTCCCCATGTTTTCACAGTTCCCTTGCTGTCTAGTGTCGCTCAGCACATGATAAGATCCCTCACAGCTCCCCATGTTCCCACGATCCCGTTCCTGTCCGTGATCACTGGACGCATGACGAGACCCCTCGCGGCTCTCCATGCTCCCGCGACTCCAGTGTTGCCTACTGTCGCCAGGTGCATGGTGAGTGCACTTAAAGCTATCCCTGTACTCCTGCGTTCTCCGATCTCCTTCGCTGTGAATGGGGCACGGCACCCCTCCACATCCTGTATTCCTATCTTCCTGCACTTGTCTACTTCCACCACTGGTATGGCGGGTATCTCCTTTACTTTCCTGACTCTTCCCGACCGACTCTGGACCGCTTTCGCCAGCCCCGCAGTGAGACAAGGTCCTGTTGTCTTGGCTTCCCCATTCGGCTTCCGCTCCTATCCTGTTATTCTGAATCTCTACGGCAGCATCCCATTCCTTCAAGTACTCCCTTAACTCTTTAAAGGATTTCGGTCGTGGTCCCCTTAGATCCATCAGCCCTCTCTGAACCTCTTGGTCTATTATGGGATCCCCTGCTTGATTTAACGGAGTGCTCCAATCTCTTGGACCTGACAACTGCCTTTGGGAATTAATCATGTTGTTCCTATTCTCCCTTTCTGCTCTCTCCCTGTCCAACCACACCTGTTCCTCCTCTCGTGCTCTCTCTGGGTTGTAAATCGATACTACAGGACCTATGGTAACAGGTACTTGGAGAGCGTCCGGCAGTTGGTAGGACTTGGCACGCTCTGTTTCTGGCACCTTTTGTACTACAAACCTTCCGACCACTCTCTGTAGTGGACTAGGCTGAGGTATTTCCTCACCATTGGCGTATCCTCTTTCTGCTATAGGAGGTGGTCTACTTTCTCCTGTACCAGCCCCGCCCCCCCTTTGGAGCTCGGGACCTTCCATCTCTCTATTGTACGGAGGTGGTCTGTCCGGCAATAACCTATTTATCAGGCTGTCTTCTGTATCACTCTCATCGTCCTCCACTAGTGGTTTCTTTTCTCCTGTGACTTCTATCACTGGGTACAGTTTATCTACTTCAATTCTCTGTACTCTCCACTTTTTAGCTTCTTCATCCCATTTAGCATCCTGCACTGCTCTTACCGATCGTTTTACTCTTTCCTGACGCCTGTTCAAGCTCCGATTGTACGCCGCCCTAAACCATGCATTAAGGGCTTCAAACTGTGTTGGTCTGGGTAGAGGTCTCGTCGCGAGCATTACTGCTTTCAACTGGTTCAATGCTTCTAACTTAAACGTTCCGTATTTCGGGAACGCCAATTCCTCGTTCCCTTCTGTCATCTTACTCCACTCGGAGATCCACAGTATAGTATGCAACCCAACATTCGTAGCCATGTAATGAGCTGGTGTACCCTCCGGCGGGGCCTCTTCCCCGTCCACCGATTCTCTATTCTCTCTCTTAAAGACCGCTCTCAAGCGCCTAAAGCATTTCATGATCAAATTCACAATTTTCTACTTCGTTACGTTTGTTTACTTCCTGATGACAATCCACCAATCCTAGCGCGGTTCTTGCTAGCTGACCTATCACAGCGCGGCTCTTGATAACCGGCCTATCCCAGCGCGGTCTTACACCAACCGGCCTATCACAGCGCGGCTCTCTCTGACGTCACTCGTCTCCCCTTCGCAGCAGTTCCCCTCCTTTCTCAGCCCGTATCCCGGTCATGCATGCGTCCCATTCATACTCTGAAAAATGATTACTTCCGACCAAGCGATCACTTTTCTTGAGTGTACGCCCACAGTCTAACTGTAATTGTCACCTCGACTGACGAAACGTCTTCCGTAAAGCGTTTTAGACGATCGCCTCAACTGATAGGTTACTTACACACAGTAACTTCCGACCAGCGTCTGTTACTCACACACTCACTCTTTCATTCCCCCTATCTCGGTCCTGCGGGCGGCAATGGTATCTCATGACCCCCTTCACAATGGTTGACAATTACTCTGGATGTCCGATACACCCGAACCACTTAAGCTCTTCTCTGAACTTAAGATTTTCACCAGGTTGCGCGCGCTCACAACCGTCTCACAGTCACACTACAGGCATTCAACTCCGCTTGACATTACAACACAGGTACAACACAAAACACCGCAATCTGACAACGCATGACCCTTTATACTCACTCTCGACCGTCTCTGCTGCTTTTTCTCTCTCGCACCGTCAGCACCTTCTTCGGCAGGCGATTCTTCTGCTGGTCATCTCTCGATCTCTAGGGGCCTCGGGGTAATCTTAACCTAGTCTAGATCACCTTCCTCAAGAAGGCAACCATCCTCTATAGCTACCAACTGGGAGGGCGGGATTTTCGATCTCTTATCTGATCACTCTAGATCTAAATGCCCGATCAGGTCGACTGAAACTTTGTTGCCTGTCATTGAGTAAAAGGTAGTCTACTACTAGGTTAATCAAACCAATAATTGGCACGACCCTGAAGAACCACTTACCACGGATCAGTTTTAAAGTTTTATTGTAAAGCCAAAGTTAACTGAAGATACAAGCATCTCAATATTAGATTCAAAAGGTACACTGGCATCAACAGAAACATGAATTCTCTGAATGATCTTAAACGACAGAAAAATACTACTAAAGCCAGTTCAAGGATTAGCAGGTTTGCCAATATAGACACAAGCTGAAACTTGAGAGACATTTACAGAATGAAGAAAATATCAGGTTAGACTGTCCCTACACTAGACTAGGTGACATCCCTACTTAACAGGATCTTAAGCTAAAAAGGTGTCAGCCGTGGTGACTTCCAAAGAAGCTCACGCACTTTCTCTTAGTCTTAGGTGAAAATCTATGCATTGCAGTCATACCCTCTCTGCCTACCCATCCGCTCTCTTAGGGTCCTCAGGCCATCTGCTCTAACTCCACCCCAGGGTGCTGTCCCTAATACAAAATCACAATCGAAATTTGGAACGCCCCTCTGAGACGCCCCTCACGTGGTTTCAGTTCTGGTTTCTTCCATGATGGCACTCCTCTGGGCCTCTCGTTAGCGTTGACCTTGCTTCCCAGGCTTCTTCTCCAGCTCGCCGGTACCCCCCAGAACATTCCTAAACCCTCCTCCAGACCTGTGCCTGTCTCCCCGGACAGAGCTCTATTCATCACTCTCTTGATTGGAACCCCCTCGCACCTGCAAACAGACACCCATGAATAGGGCCCCAAATTCCACTCTCCAGTTATCTGGGTTCAGCCATAAACTTTGCACAGGAATGACAATTTATGCTTTAACGAGACTCGATTCTAACTAACACGTGCAGATCAAAGAAGCCACTTTATCTTTCCAGGCCTACTAAATTATCTTGCAAGCGGCCTGCACTCTATGAACCTTTATTTCTAAAACTAAAACAATTCTTGTTAATACACTCTGATTATATAAAACACTTCTATAAAACATGATTATATAAAACACTTCTATAAAACTTGATTCTTAACATGTGAGCAGAAATGACTGAATAATAGTAAATCCATGTCATGTGGAAGAAGTAAGTGCACGTTTTCGTTCTTCATACATTGCCATGAGGCCTGCACATTTCTACGTTTTGCAGCATTACATTTACTTCAGTAGCAGCTACATAACATGGAATCTGATTAACACTTCTAACCATTTTAAACAATTCCACACATTTCTACATTAGTCTCAACTCTATATATGTTTCTCTATATTATCTAAACATTCATGTGCATATGCGGTTATATATTTCCAACACTTCTAGATACTTTACTGAATTCGTGCAACTGGGTTGTACATATGGTGCACTTATACGTTTTTTCAGTTTTGCGCTCTCTCAAGAGCAATTCATTGAAGTGGCACCCGGAGCAAACGCCGCCTATACAAGCCTGTGGCTGAGAATCTTTTGTGCGAAACTCGCGATATGCACTAATTGTAAAACACTTCATGAGGCACGTGGAATGAGGCCAACACTCTCCTATCCTTGCTATGCAGGTAAAGGACTTTTATTCTTTACTAAATTGAATTGAAAGTAGCACACACCACCATTTGCAGGACCAAAAGAAATTTCTGCTTGTGTGATGTGACTTACTAAGTATATATCATATCATAATGCTTACAGAATGTTCTGTAATGTGACATAAACATGAAGAAAAATACCCCTTTGTAATTCTAGGAACCACCACAAATGGTAAGAATTTAAAAAAAATTCATTTGGCACTCAATAAATGTTCAAATGTATTTGTGCTAAGGTGAAACGTGTAGCCAAGGGGGTGCAAATATATATATATATATATATATATATATATATATATATATATATATATATATGGAACGCTGAGATAAATTCATTGGAATGGCCCTTCTGAGGGGGCTCAGAATTGTATCTTTATTATTTGTTGTATTTGTATGGTGGTCCCACAGAACTCATTGGTTCATTACAGTCTGCAGAGCAAGTATAATGTGCGCATACATGAATTATTGTTTGTCTAAATTCTGTGCATGTTTTATTATAAATTAATAAATGAGTACTCGGTATGTGGGTAGTAACTCATTGCTTAGTTGAATTATGGAGCAAGATGTAGGAACCCTAAAACCTTAAACTAGTGAAATGTAATAATTGTTTTAGAGGAATCGTTTTTTTTTTTTTAAAGTATTAGGACAACAATGGGTATTTTTAGTATGTGTGTCTGTGTGCGCTTGTGTGTGTTGGGCCTAGCCCCTTTTGTACCTTTAACAGGCCACCCTCCATTTTTCTTCATCATGTATTAGCACAGCATTCTTTAAGCACAAGAAAAGGAGTATTTGTCCTTTGGTAGTAATGTTGGACGCTCCAAGGAACCCTGATTTGTTTAATCTGCTAGGAAACATTGTTAAAGCTCAACAGACCCTTCACCAGCTCAAGATTGCCAGGGCCAGAAAGGCACAGCCACAGCAGAGGGACGAGCTCATTTAAGTGACCTGGATTAATTAGAAAATTGTACAAAAATCTGATTAGCGCATCCTTGTGGTGGTAATATTAGCATGAGTAAAACTACATCATAAGCCAAAACACCATTTATGGTTCCCAACATCAAACTGACAGAAGGGTTAAAAGATGATGCTGTAAACTGTCCAACGGTGAAAAGTTCAAACAAACATTGGCAATGCCAATAGGTCTGGCTTTAAAATATTTTTATATGGTAGTGTGAAGTATTACAAGTAGATAACATGGGAATGGATATGTATTTGCGTGGATGCAAAGAATTGTAGAATAATATTGGTGTAGGTTAAAAGATAACATCAAGAACTCTATGCAGGTCAATGACTGCCCTCTTCCCATCAGGCTGAAAAACACCATTAACTACCTAGCTATCAAAGACACTTTATAAACATTACAGTGTCATGTGTGTGACCCTGAAGGTTCAAGCTCAGGCAGCCTTACCTTTGCTTGTTCAGGCAGCTGGATAAATAAACAAAATGATCACAGCTTTGTGGAGGGCAGGCGCTTTTTTGTATAAGCACACAACTTCTGGCCAACCAAAAAACATATTCCTGGCTCCCAACATGTGAGCAGAGCCATGGTCCCTCTATTGGTGATTGTCACATAATGGTCTGACAAGAGCAGCACCTTCGAACCAGTCTGTAAATACGTTTTTGTTCAAGCTTTCTGCTATGCGCTGGTGAAAATTAAAGGAATTGCACATGTTATGGTAATACGATCATTATTCCTTTTTAGGGGCTAGCTATTATTCCTACCCTTGCTTTCCATGGAGTTCCATACTCTATTCACAGATAATTTAGCACCCTGTAAAATCATCCAGGATACATCTGTTATTGTGCTTGTGAATTTGCCACCCTATTCCAAGTTTTTAATGTCAGAATGAGCATTAACACTCAGATACAGTTTTACTGCTACTGAAACCCACGTATTGTTCTCATTATTGACTTTTCTACAAGTTCTCCCAGGGAGTGCGGTAATTTCTCATTCCCCAGCATTAAAATAGAGTGTAAATCCAGTTTGAGACTAACATGTTATGTAATTTTATTTTCATTTGTAACGCACACAGATACTTATAAGTGTCCCGGCGCGGAGCAGAGAGAGGTAACCATCAGAGAGTTAGGCAAAAAGATAGGTTTTCAAGTTCTTCTTGAAGATCAGCGGGTCCTGGATATTCCGAAGGGTGAGAGGGAGAGCGTTCCAGGCAATAGCAGTTTTTCGCACTAAAGAGCTGCCTCCTAGCCTCTGATGTTGGAAGCGGGGGACCAGAGCGAGGCGCTGGGTAGTTAGTGCAGATAATGCGCTGAGGTGTAGTCAAGTCAAGTCAAGTCAGAGAATTTATATAGCGCACTACATACCCAGAGGGTCTCAAGGCGCTTAGGAAGGGGAGGAGGATTACTTGTCAAATATCCACGTTTTAAGTTGCTTTCTGAATGCTAGGTGGTTCTGGGTAAGGCAAAGGTAAGTGGGGAGTGAGTTCCATGTATTAGCAGCCAGGTATGAGAAGGATCTGCCTCCCATGGTGGTCTTGTTGATGCGAGGTACAGTGGCGAGGGCTTGGCTGGAAGAACGTAGTTGGCGGGAGGGGGTGTAGAAGGACAGTCGTGAGTTGAGGCATTCTGGTCCGATGTCGTAGAGTGATTTGTGTGCGTGGGTTAGCAGTCGGAAAGTGATTCTCTTATTGACGGGTAGCCAGTGGAGGTCTTTCAGGTGACCAGAGATGTGTTCGTTGCGCGGGATGTCTAATATGATCCTGGCTGAGGCGTTTTGGATTCGTTGGAGTTTCTTCTGAAGTTTAGCGGTAGTACCTGCGTAGAGGGTGTTTCCGTAGTCCAGTCGGCTCGTGACCAGAGCATGGGTGACTGTTTTCCTGGTTTCGGTGGGGATCCAGCGAAATGTTTTTTTGAGCATGCGAAGAATGTTGAAGCAGGATGAGGATACGGCGCTGACTTGTCTGTTCATTGAGAGTGAAGAATCCAGGATGACGCCTAGGTTCCGTGCGTGGTCTGTCGGGATGGGTGCTTTTCCAAGGGCTTCCGGCCACCAAGAGTCGTCCCATGCAGAGGGGGATGTACCTAAGATGAGGACTTCTGTTTTATCTGAGTTCAGTTTCAGACGGCTGTGTTTCATCCATTCGGCAACTTCTTTCATTTCTTCGTGTAGGTTAGTTTTGGCGGTGCTGGGGTCATTGGTGAGAGAAAGGATTAGTTGAGTGTCATCCGCGTAGGAGATGATGTTGAGGTTGTGTTGGCGGGCGATGGCCGCGAGGGGGCTCATGTATACGTTGAAGAGGGTGGGGCTGAGTGAGGATCCTTGTGGTACGCCACAGATGACTTCAGTGGCCTCGGACTTGAATGGTGGAAGGCGGACTCTCTGGGTTCTTCCGGTGAGGAACGAGGTGATCCATTCGAGTGCTTTTCCTTGTATTCCGATGTTACTGAGGCGTTGTAAAAGGGTGCTGTGGCAGACTGTGTCGAATGCTGCAGAGAGGTCGAGGAGGATGAGGGCGACTGTGTCTCCATTGTCCAGTAGAGTTCGAATGTCGTCTGTTGCTGCGATGAGGGCGGTCTCAGTGCTGTGTTTTGCTCGAAAGCCGGACTGAGAGGAGTCGAGGGATTTGTTGGCTTCGAGGAAAGCGGCGAGCTGGTTGTTGACAGCTTTCTCGATTACTTTGGCCGGGAATGGAAGGAGCGAAATGGGGCGGTAATTTTTGAGTTCGGTGGGGTCCGCTGTGGGTTTTTTCAGAAGGGCGGTGAGTTCAGCGTGTTTCCAGTTTTCCGGGAAGGTGGCGGAGTTAAAGGAGCAGTTGATGACGTCTCGGAGGTGCGGTGCTATGACGGAGTCAGCTTTGTTGAAGATGTGGTGAGGACATGGGTCTGTGGGGGATCCTGAGTGGATGGAGTTCATCAGGCGGATGGTGTCCTCAGTGGAGATTGGGTTCCAGTCGTTACGGGTTTTTCGCGGGGGGAGAATGTTCAGCATATGGTTGGGTGGGTTGGTCTCCGGGTTGGTTGTCGAAGCTGTTGTGGATGTCTGCAATCTTGTTGTGGAAGAATGAGGCTAGGGAGTCGCAGAGGGCTTGAGAGGGGGTGATGTCGTTGGAGTTGGCCGAGGGATTGGAAAATTCCTTGACGATGTTGAAAAGTTCCTTGCTGTTGTGGGCGTTGTTGTCAAGTCGATCCTTGAATGCTGTTTTCTTGGCCTTTCGGATTAGTTGGTGGTGAGTGCGGGTGGCGTTTTTGAAGGTTTCCTTGGTGCTAGTGGTTGGGTCTTTTTTCCAGGCCTTTTCAAGGGAGCGGCAGAGTTTCTTGGACTTCTTAAGATCATCGTTGAACCATGAGGCCTTCTTGTTGCCAGGTTTGCTTTGACGTTTTTTCAGTGGTGCTAGGGTGTCGGCGGTGTTGGATAACCATAGGGTGAGGTTGGCGGCGGCTTGGTTTGGGTTAGAAGAGTGGGCTGGGGTGTTTAGAAGGAGCGATGAGGAGATCTGGTCGGTGGTGATTTTGTTCCAGTTTCTTTGCAGAGTTGGTTGGAGGTGGTTGGTGGGTTTTGGCTTGTTGTAGGTGAAGTGAACGCAGCTGTGGTCAGTCCAGAGGAGATCCGTAGTGTGGCTGAAGGAGACATGATTGCTGGAGGTGAAGATGGGGTTGAGTGTGTGACCTGCGATGTGGGTGGGGGAAGTGACCAGTTGTTTGAGTCCGAGGTTGGCGAGGTTGTCCAAGAGGGTGGTGGTGTTGCGGTCGTTGATCTTTTCGAGGTGAAAGTTGAGGTCTCCCAGAAGGATGTAGTCTTTGGAGGGGAGCGCGTGTGGAGTAATGAAGTCCGTGATGTCTTCACTGAATTTTGCGCGGGGTCCTGGTGGTCTGTAGAGGAGGGTGCCTCTGAGTGTGGTCTTGGGGTCGATGTGGATCTGGAAGTGAAGGTGTTCGGAGTTGGCGAGGTTGGCATCAGAGCTGGTTGATATGCGGATTGATTTCTTATGGACGATAGCGATTCCTCCTCCTGTGTGGCCGGTGCGGTCTTTGCGAGTGATCTTATAGTCTTCAGGGATGGCAATGGTGATGTCTGGGGCGGAGGAAGCGTTCATCCATGTTTCCGTTAGGAAGGCGATGTCTGGAGAGATGGTGTCTAGTAGATTCCATAGCTTAATGGCGTGTTTGTGGACCGAGCGGGTGTTGAGAAGGATGCATTGTAGGTGGTTGGGGTCGGGAATCTGTGGTGTGGTCGTAGCGGAGATGTTGTCGTTGCCACTGAATTTGCAGGAGTAGCAGGAGAAAGGTCCATGGGTGTGTCCAGGAGCTGCTTGGACGCAGTTGGGGGCGCGACCGGGGTTAAGGGCTAGGAGGGTGGCGGCATCGTAGGTAATGCGGGAGGTCTGGGAGGGACGGGGGCCAGGGGGTCTGGCGCTGGGCGCGGTCCAGGCGCGGACGGGCGTAGACGGGCTTACCTTTGGCGCACCTTCGGCGCGAATGGGGCGCGGTCGCTGCGCGTAAACGCTGCGCGCGGGAGCAACTGTCATATATGGAAAGTGGAGGGGGAGGGGCGAGGGCGGCTCAGCTGGGAGGCGGGGCGGGCAACGTAGGAGGACAATAACAACAAAATGGAGGCGGAGGGGTCAGCACGGCAAGAGCGCCTGGGGGAGAACGCGACTACAGCAAGGAATAAGCGCTAGCAATTGTGATATGCTAATAAGCAAAGCGGCAGTCAGAGGCAAATAGCAGTTCAAAGATTATAACCAGTTTCCGTGAAAATGCGCTGCACAATGATATCAGAAACGGCAATAAGGTTGCGCTGGCGGTTTAACAATGCTAATACAAATAAGCGCTGCACAATGATATCAGAAACGGCAATAAGGTTGCGCTGGCGGTTTAACAATGTTAATACAAATAAGCAAAGCGGCAGTCAAAAGGTAATAGGTTGCAAGCAGTTTCAAATGCGCTGCACAACGATACCACGATACCACAGGGGAGCGACCACTCGGCACCGAAGCGAAGAGTGAGTCACAGCGCTTCCAGGTGTGGGAGCGCTGTTTGTAGTTTGTGGGAGGGCGGCTCAGCTGGGAGGCGGGGCGGGCAACGTAGGAGGACAATAACAACAAAATGGAGGCGGAGGGGTCAGCACGGCAAGAGCGCCTGGGGGAGAACGCGACTACAGCAAGGAATAAGCGCTAGCAATTGTGATATGCTAATAAGCAAAGCGGCAGTCAGAGACAAATAGCAGTTCAAAGATTATAACCAGTTTCCGTGAAAATGCGCTGCACAATGATATCAGAAACGGCAATAAGGTTGCGCTGGCGGTTTAACAATGCTAATACAAATAAGCGCTGCACAATGATATCAGAAACGGCAATAAGGTTGCGCTGGCGGTTTAACAATGTTAATACAAATAAGCAAAGCGGCAGTCAAAAGGTAATAGCGAAGCGTTTCTCTGAGTAGATGGGATCAAGCCCATGAAGAGCACGATGGGCCATGACAAAGGATTTGAATTTAACCCGTTTAACCACAGGGAGCCAGTGCAGAGAGCACAGATGAGGTCTCATGCTAGTCCTGGCCGGAATTTCCAGAAGGAGTCTGGCTGGCGCATTCTGGACCACCTGGAGATAGCCCGGAATAAAGACATACAGGGCATTAGCGTAGTCCAGTCGAGACAACATAAGGGCACAAATGACTGACTCCTTCGTCTTCATAGGCAGGAGAGGGAGAAATGTTCTCAACAATTCCAAAAGACCAAAGCATGTGCCCGGAAGTTTCTTAATCTGTGTAGCGAAGGAGAGATTTTCCTCAAACCACACCCCAAGGTTCTTAGCCGGCTTCCCTGTAGAAGTGGGGCTGGAGAACTCGGGGGGCCAGAGAGTATCTCTAAAGTTCGGGGGAAACTTTCTGTAGAGGAGAATCTCTGATTTATCTTCATTGCACTTGAGTTGTGCTGCAGCTAGCCAATGAAAAATAGAGGACAGACAGTATTGAGCAGAGGAGACCGAGTCCACATTCTTATCCCAAGTGAAGAGGAGCTGGGTGTCATCAGCGTAGGCCATGACCTTAGCCCCAAGTTCCTCTGCTAGGTATACCAGTGATGTAAGATAGATGTTGAAAAGTAGGGGACTAAGGGAGGACCCCTGCGGAACTACTGTTGTCACTACCTGAGAAGAAGAAGAGGACGGTGGAAGCCATATCTGTTGAACCCGTCCTTCCAAGAAGGATCTGAGCCATCCCCACACCGGACCCAACACCCCGATCTCTGTAAAACGCAATAGGAGGAGGGAGTGGGGGACAGTGTTGAATGCCGCCGACAGGTCAGGCACAATTAACGCTGCTTTCCCGCCGGTGTCCAAACACTCCCTAATTGACTCTGAAACCTCCACCAAGGCAGACTCAGTGCTGTGGGCAGCTCTAAACCCTGACTGGGCTGGATGCAGCAGGCCCTCTCTCTCAACAAACTCC
Source organism: Lissotriton vulgaris (assembly GCF_964263255.1). Lineage (NCBI taxonomy): Eukaryota > Metazoa > Chordata > Amphibia > Caudata > Salamandridae > Lissotriton > Lissotriton vulgaris. Next base: position 117,283,183 of record NC_141691.1, on the reverse strand, counting down.
ATGAATTGTTTGGTCTCCACCTTCTCACATACCTTGGCCAAGCTAGGTAGCAGGGAGATGGGCCGGTAATTCGTTAGGGTAAGTGGGTTGAGGGACAGCTTTTTTAAAAGAGGCAACATCTTGGTCTGTTTTCAGGCCTCTGGAACACTGGCAGTCAAAAGAGACAGATTTATGATACAATTAACCTCATTATTAATGGTCTTGGCAACAGCTGCCAACATTCTAGGGATCTGACATCCAATTGAAACCCGCACCATTTTTGAATGCTTGTGGGAAAACTCTATCTGCCTCAAACGGTCACTCCCTGTAGTCTGAGTTGCTATTCAACACTATCTCACCAGAGCTTCACTGCATTCTCACCACTTTGAACCAGAGACCCAGGAACCCCTACATGGTCTTAACTACCTGTTAGACCTGGCACCCTTGACATTGTTTCCCCCTAACTTTTTGCATTTTGACCTCCTTCTTTTGCTGCCTTTATTTTTGCTGGCCTTAGGACTCTGCACACTTTACCACTGCTAAACAGTGCTAAAGTGCTCGTGCTCTTTCCATAAAACATGCTAACATTGACTTATACCCAATTGGCATATTTAATTTACTTTCAAGTCCCTAGTAAAGTGCGCTATATGTGTCCAGAGCCTGTAAATTAAATGCTACAAGTGGGCCTGCAGCACTGATTGTGCCACCCACTAAGTAACCCTTTAACATGCCTCAGGTCTGCCATTGCAGAGCCTGTGTGTGCAATTTAACCTGCCATGTTGACATGGCAAAATAAACCCTTAGCCAGGTTCAAACCTTCCTTTTTAATACATATAAGCTACCCCTAAGGTAGGCCCTAGCCAGCCCCAAGGGCAGGGTGAAGTGTATTTAAAAAGTTGGACATATACTATTACGTCTTAAATGTGCTGGTGATGAAAAACTTTTAAATTCATTTTTCACTACTGCAAGGCCTATCTATCTCATAGGTTAACATTGGAGTTGCATTATTACATTTTATAAGTGTAATTTCCAAATGGGAAGAGAACTGTTTCATGTTTGGTGTCTCTGGAATCCTAATTTAAAATCCTACTTATGCCTTACACACCTGAATAGGTTGTGTCTTGTCTCCAAACAAATGGCTGCATAACCCTGCACCCCTCTGTAGTGAGCCTGGAGCAATGGCCAGGAAGGCAGGGCATCTGTGTACTTCAAAGGCATGCCTCTAGATGCTTCTCCCCACCTCAATGGCACAACTGTGTATATAAAAGAAGGACCATAGACATCACCACTTCAGTACACTCCTGGAACTATGGATACTCTGTCAAGAAGAAGGACTGCTTTGCTGCTGAAGGACTGCCACACTGCTGGACTGCTGCTCTAAAGAAAATGCTACCCAGCTGTGCTGATCTACTGCCTGCTACTCTCTTGCCTGGGGAAGAAGAACTGGACCTACAACTCATCTTGAACCCAGGACACCAGAGTGACTCTAAGGGCTAGTTTGCTGGCCTCCCGTCCTGAGCCTCAGGGACATAAAAGGCTCCTGAACAGCTCCTGGACTCGTCTTCGGTGAGTCCTGACCCCCAAGTCGTGTCTACCAGGTCCTGGACCATTTGTGTGGCTCTTGTTCCTTTGAAATCAAGCTTTTGGGCTCTTCGCAGTGGAGAATGGGCCCGTTTACACTGGAACCAGGCCGTTCGCACCGAAAATCAGCTCAAGCCGCTGCCAGCCATCTCTTAACACAGCAAGCATTGATTGCTGTGGCGGACCGCTAATGTGAGGCTCCAGCCTGCCCATCCGCGACGCCTGGCTTGTTCCTCATGCCACACTGACCACTGCCCACAACACTCACCTTGCTCCCGGCGATCCTTTCCAATGCAAATGAGATTCTTGACACAAGGTAAAACGTCAGCTGAACTGTATCTGCCATCGAGCTCCATTGCAGTCAGCGTGAACTTTTGGATTCGGTCTGGTGCAGTGCAACCAGATAGCCACAGCTAGCACTTTATGTGGTTGAAGTGTTGCACAAATACTTTCCACATTGCCTCTAAGTTAAGACTGACTGCTCTGTGCTAAGCTACCATGTGGTTCAGCACAGGTTAATTTGGGGTTTGCTTGTGACTTACCCTGATAGGATTGAGGTTTCTGCTTTACCAGGGATCACACTCTAGAAAACCAGTAACCCATTTTCTAACACTATGCACCCTACATCTTTCATTAGTTTGCAATACACCCCACACCTCTTCAAGGGGCAAGGCAGACCTATTCAAGCTGCTGAAAGATTCAATTTGAATTGTACCTCTGAAGTGACTTCTAACATTTTCAATTATCCTTTATATTTTTACAATATCTCTTTGGCATCATTTTATCCATTTTCCATACTCTGTGTTTTGACATCTTTTACTCATTTGTAGCTTCTTATTTAATAATTAGTTAGAATATTTAAGTTTTTTTTGGTATAAAGTTTATTTTATTGCATTTCAAAAAATAATAAATGGTAATACAGCTTTACAAAATACCGTCTGCGTCAGAACAGCCATTTACAAAATGTGATCAGTCAACACCATAAAGAAAATACATGACATATCAAGTTGTTACGACCAATGCACTCTGAGTTTGACAAGGCCCTTGCATGTATAATGTTCATTCCACCGCAACCTGCTTATCAGCAATGGATTGTCTCTGTAGGAACTGACGCAGTGGCTCCCATATGTCTCTGGGTTTGGATGACATCGGCAGTTCCTTCCCAAATAATTCCAGTGTCTCTTTACAATAGACAATGCCTCTGAGCCATTGCGCAAAGCATGGCGCTAGTGTACTGTTCCCATGTTATGGCAACTCGACGCTTAGTCATGAGCAGGGTGATGCGTACGAATTTCCCCAAGACTCCTTTTGCTTGAAGGACATAATTCAAAAGACACACCAATGGTGCCATTGGATTTTTGATCCAGACATCTCCTGTACATTTTACACCACTCGCTCACAATAGTACACCACCCTCCCACACTCCCAAGCGAGATGCATAAAATCAGCTTCCATTTGCTGTTGTCTCTCAAACCGTATCTGTGTAAGCGAAGGGGCGTGTGGCATGTCTGATGTAAGTATTTAAAGTGAATTATGCAGAGGTTCCCATTAGGGGAAAGTTTGCTAGTGAGACTGCACACATGTTTCCATTCCACCAACGTCATAGGTGTTGTCAGTACAGTTTTCCAACGTGCAAAGCTCCCATCTGGCCTACTAACTTTCTCAGCCCGTATTTCCCTGTACAACTTTGTAATTAATTTCTTTCGTGTGGGAGTAGTCAGTAGTAATTGAAGGGTTTGGAGAGCCGGTGGCTCAGCCGGATATGTGTGGTAGTGCGTTTTGATAGCGTGTCGTATCCGATGTATAGTGAATCAAAAGAGCATTGTGGGATTACTGATGTACTCCAAATCTTCAGGGGTGAGGAAGGTGCCACCCGGGTAGAGGTCCTGCATGGTGCTCAATCCCGCCTCCCTGAGCAAGCGCATGGGGTCAGGTTCCTGTGTTACTGAGAGCGCCACATGGTATTCCAGTGGCATCGCCGGAGTATATAACGGCAATTTATCAGCAAGCTGCCCAATAGCTCACCATGCCGCTACCTTGGTGTCTCTCCTGTTTATTTCCATTTTAGGGGTGTCCCGCCTTGTGTGAGTGATTGTACTGTGGAGTGGGACCGGTGAAGCATCGCCACCTTCAACCGCCACATGGGGTATGAAGTCATGTTTGTTGAACCAGTAGTATGCATATTGTGCCTAAGTACTTAGATAGTATATATATGGGTCCGGCACACAGAATCCCCCCCTTGGCATAGTCTAAAGTGATGGTGTCCCATGCCACTTGGGCCTGCTTGCCTCCCCAGATCAACCGGAGCAAAGAGGTTCATCATGTAGCGAAAAACCCCTGTGTCAGCTTTATTGGGATGTTAGAAAAAAGATATAGAAAATGGGGCAGTACTATCATTTTGATAATAGAGATGCGGTCGCTAGGGACCGCAGTAATGCTGTCCAGGTATCTATTTGGCGATCCAGCGCAGTTCAGGCCTGCCCATAATTCTTAGAATCTTTAAGTTCTTTATATCTTAACTGTATTGTTATTTGACCAGCCAAACCACAGGATCAGATTGGTTCAATAACAGGTATGGGAGACCCTCAAATTACTGATGAGCTTGGTATGCTAATAGAGCTCTTCAGAGAGGTATAGCTTTGTGCAGACACAAGAGAGCACCAGTATAAGTCAAAATAATATGCTTTGATGCATAGAGTGAAGAATACATTATGTAAAAAAGAAGCAAAGAACTCTGGGTAGTTGTCAAGTTTAGGTGGGAAGCAGCTCATGTATAGAGCTAGTGAAGCAACCAGAGATATTGTGGACTTTGGGCTTAAGTGGATAAGGGGCCTGGGCTAGAGTTATAATGTTCCAATGTTGTGACGCAATGGAAGGAAGGAAGGAACGAGGAAAAGATGTGTGGATGGATAAATGGATTACCTTTACATGGTTCATACTATATAATATGTATCTTAGCAATATGGTCCTTGGCAGATGTGTGTTCTTGGAAGAATTGGTTGTCTCAGACCATGTACAAGATGGTGCTAGGAATTTTGGATTTATTTTGCCATGCATTTTGTCAAAAAAGAAGAATAAATCAAAGATAGATGATTTGCTCATGCTAGAAAATCACTGAGGTCCTAATTACAATGTTGGTCGGAAAGCCTCTGACCGCTGGTTGGAGGCTTTCCGATACCACATTGTAAGATTAAACCGGCGGGGGAATCTGACTCGGTTCCGATGGGCTCAAGGAGCCTGTTGGCCAGTCAGAAAGGCCTCATAATCCCTTAAGGACGGCATTTCTGGCAATGAGATTATGATGGCACCTTCTGACAGCAGTTCCATGTCAGCCTTTCTGACATGTAACAGCTGTCTGAAAGTGTCTTTGGGGGCCCCCAGCAGGGCCACCTTCCCCCTGGCTTTCTGGATGTGGCCTTGTGGGGCACCTTGCATGCCCCCCTTCACATCCCTGCATGGTGTAGCAGGCCCTGTGAGGTGACTACTACACAGTGCAGGGATGTTTAAATGCTTCCATTTTACAATGGGAGCTTGTGCTTTGGGCGGTTTCCGTCCGCCGCACAAGCTTCCTTTGTAAAATGGAAGTTTGGAACTGCACTATGTGCAGTGGCATCCTAATTTGCTGTGTTGGAACCTGAGGTCGATCGGTTTCCCATCCGCAGCGATGTCGGTCGGAGGCAACTCTGACCGACATCGTAATCAGGGCCTTTGTGTCTGGGACTGTCGCAGGCAATGGTCAAACAAGACCTCCTGCTTTTCCACTCACACCGGACATAATTTGTTAAACTGCTAAAATTATCACTTTTGATATTCTTGTCTGTGGTGCTGAAACAATTTTCAGAGTGGGGGTGCAGCAATCAATGTTACATCACTCGATTCATAGAGATTGCCAAAAATGGTCTAGAGGCCTGTGGGGCACTTGGAGCGCACTCGCGCACATATACTAGAGCACGGCGTTGTAGACACTGTCATTTACAGACAGCATGTTTTCCATTGAAATGGCTACAAAATTACCACTGTCATGCATTCTCACTGATACAACCATATAGCACTCAAACAATAATGTGTGGAAACCGGGTTGCAGCAAATATTTGTTATTTGCACATCACCAAGTAAAGTGTCTTGAGTTGATCCTATTGAAATCTTTGTTTCCATCACACTTAAACTTCGAAAAAAAGGAGCATCATTTGTGCTTACCTAACTGCTGATATCTTTTAAAATATTTATATAAATCACTTACAGATATGTAAATGTTGCTGTGTGTTAAAAAGAAAACTGACACCCTATAGGTTTTCCTTTCACTCTCCCTGTATCCCAGCAAGATTGTCCTTCGCACCCCACCTGCGCAATGTCATCATTCTCTCCCTCAAGAATGCGACCTTCCCAGAGAGCTGGAAACATGCCGAGATCAACGCCCTACTCAAAAAACCCAAGGCAGACCCTAGAGACATCAAGATCTTCCGTCCCATCTCTCTGCTCCCATTCCCGGCCAAGGTCATCGAGAAGATCGTCAACAGACAGCTAACCCGATACCTCGAGGAAAACAGAATCCTGGACCCTTCCCAGTCAGGGTTCCGCAGCAACTACAGCACCGAAACCGGCCTCACCGCCACCACTGACAACATCAGGACCATGCTGGACAATGGTGAGACCGCAGCCCTCATCCTCCTGGACCTCTCCGCTGCCTTCGACACCGCCTGCCATCGCACATTACGTACACGACTCCACGCTGTAGGGATCCAAGACAAAGTCCTGGAATGGACCACCTCCTTCCTCTTCGGAAGAACCCACAGCGTCCGCCTCCCCCCTTTCTGATCCAAAGCCTCCGAGATCATCTGCGGCGTACCCCAGGGGTCCTCCCTCAGCCCGACACTGTTCAACATTTACATGGCCCCGCTCGCACACATAGCCCGACAGCACGACCTCAACATAATCTCCTACGCCGACGACACTCAACTGATCCTCTCCCTCACCAAGGACCCCATTACCGCCAAAGCCAACCTCAACGAAGGATTGAAGGCCACCGCCGACTGGATAAAGATCAGCCAACTGAAGCTGAACTCTGTCAAAACGGAGGTCCTCATCCTCGGCTCCAACCCATCAACCTCGGATGACTCCTGGTGGCCGATGGCACTGGAGGCAGCCCCGACACCCACCGACCATGCACACAACCTGGGAATCATCCTCGACTCAACGCTCTCCATGACCAAGCAAGTCAACGCTGTCTCCTCCTCCTGCTTCAACACCCTCCACATGCTCCGCAAGATCTACAGGTGGATCCCGAAAGATACAAGAAGAACAGTCACCCAGGCCCTCGTCAGCAGCAGACTCGACTACAGAAACGCCCTCTACACAGGAGCACTGATTAAGCTCATCAAACGACTGCAACGCATCCAAAATGCCTCGGCACGACTGATTCTCGATGTCCCATGCCACAGCCACAACACCCCCCCTGAGAAACCTGCACTGGCTGCCCATCAACAAGAGGATATCCTTCAAGATCCTCATCCACGCACACAAGGCACTCCACGAGACCGGCCCAGCCTACCTCAACAGACGACTTTCCTTCTACATCCCTAACCGCCAGCTCTGCTCCGCCAACCTCGCACTCGCCACCGTCCTGCGCATCTGAAGAACAACCACTGGCGAGAGATCCTTCTCCCCCCTCGCTGCCAAGACCTGCAATATCCTCCCACTAAGCCTACGACAGACCCAAGACCTGCTGACCTTCAGGAGACTTCTCAAGACCTGGCTGTTCGATCAGTAGAGACCCGCCCCTCCCCTCCCCAGCGCCTTGAGACCCTCACGGGTATGTAGCATGCTCTACAAATGGTTGATTGATTGATTGAAAGTTCACTTTTGAAAGACCTTTAACTTTGCAGTCAGAGAAAGAAAAATAATCACCAATCTCCATGTTAAAAGAATAAGCAGCAATTTATCAGAAGACATAGCTGGACATTTGCCCTCCGACTGTGAATGCATTGCAAACTGACAAGATAAAAAACCAAATTTAAAGGCATCTTTATTGCTCATTTACATTCTGAATTCAATCATGTTTATTCTGGGGGTGCTGCAGCACCCCCACCCCTACTTCCAGCTCCTATGTGTCCCGCTCAAAACGGCATGCAAAGAATAGTTACACACTAGTTCCAAAACTAGATCTGGAGCACAAAGGTTAACGTCCTCAGTAATGGAAAGGGCACAGCCTTGTTTGTAAGGAAGCAGCCATGTTTGTAAATGTTTGTAAAATAAAACACATCTCAGAAATTAAACCTACTTTCCAGCGATCACTTGATTTATGAGATCAAAGTTGATTGGACATATTAGGCAAAACGTGAATTTCCAGACAGTGCATTGTGTGACAAGCATCCTGGTCCTGCACTAGTGCTCATTGTTTCAGGGATGCTTGTACTGTATCGTGTACTGTATCGTATTATATTGTAGAGTAAGCAAAGGAATGCAGCAATGCTTACTATTATCAGGGAGTTAGGTCTCTTTATAGAGGGTAACACACATTGGGGGAGAACAGGAAAATGAATGACACAGTCTGCATAATTGTTAAGTATATTGCACATCTAGGGGCTCATTATGGTGTCGGGCGGAAAGCCTCTGCCCGACACCGACTCGGAGTCGGGACAGACGACTTGTGGTTCCAACCGCTGGATTACAATGCCACCGAACACTATTCGGTCGGAGCCCCATTGTTCCCTATCGGAGCTTGTATTCCGCTTGACAACGGGCCGTAACACAGGCTCCAATAGGGAAATGGGGTGTTTGCGGAAAACCCTGAACCCTCTCTCAGGCACCCCAAGATGACTTCCGCACAGTGCAGGGTTTTTAAAGGGGGGTCCCTTAGGTACCCCCTCGGCCATCAACTGTAGGCCGCAGGACCTAGGAGGCCGTGCCAGGGGCTCCTAAAGTCATTTTCTGACAGCCTTTTAGTGTCGGACAGGCTGACGCGGAAAGGCTGTTTGAAATTGGCATTGTAATCCTGAGTGCAGAAACGCTGTCCATAAGGGTGTACGATGCAGTTTCGACCGACCGAAATACTCTGCGAGTCGCTCGGAACAGATTCAGAATGACCGCGAGGTTTACATTCTGACCATGAACATCGTAATCAGGCAGTCGGAATGTAAACCGACTGAGTCGATCGGAAGGGCTTTGACACGGTCAAGGAGATTCCTACTGTCAGGAGGAGGTTTACCATCCGACATCGTGATGAGTCCCCAGGAGTGTTTTCTATGATGCACTTAATGAGCTTGACCAAGTTAAGGTTTTCTAAACCAAAGATGCTTTGAGTAATTGATGTCAACGGTGATTGAGTCATACTGACTCCAACTGAGGCACTGCCCAGCGAGACGCCCTCAGTGAGATAGATCTCCCCAGACGTGAGTCCCATACTCGCTGTCCCACAGTTCCCAAGCTGCATCTCATTGAGGAGGAAACACAAGGCTGAAACTGGTCTGGGGTGCTTTTGTTCTTTTCAGAGAAGATGTTGTATTTCTATCTAGGACCCTAATTCGATATTCCCGATTCATGCCCTTATGTGGTTATAACAAATAGTATCCTTATAAAGGCATAAGAATCATATCGATATTTAGTAATAGCCCATGCAGTCCAAAACACGGCAAGGCTACTCCCATAGACTCCTAGAAAGCACAAAGCGTTCTTTAAACAAACCAAGCCTCCAGCAGCCCGGGAATTCCCCCTGCTTTTGTTTTGATTTGCACAAGAATTCCTGGAGTCCAGAAAGAACTGTTAGTTCTTACTGACGTCTTATGTCCAACCTTACCTCAAACCCAGCACCTTTCAGGTATAAATATACCAACGTTGCCTTAGGCAAACACACGGTGGTGTGGAGCAGAGCGGCTATCTACTTATCCGAAGCCCAGCTGATGCAAGAGCCGAAGGAATCCGCCCCTCCCTTTTGATGCGCTGAAGAAGCTGCCTTTTCTCACGCTGAGAAATCCAGCTCCGGTGTTCCCAAGTCACCCTCGCGGGTTGCTGGGAGATCGAGTCCTGAAAAGCGAGATACAAGACCTCCTTCACTTCATTCTATAACCAAGGTACGGAGCTGATTAAAACCTTAGAGAGAATTCTTGATTCCAATACTTGGCAAAAACCTAACTTAACTTAAAACTGCAACTTACTTACTCCTTCCCACGTATTAGGCTTAGGTCAGGTACACTGGGGTAAGCGTATCTTAGAAGCACCAGTTGAGTTTGTTAGCCAATGTTTTTATGTATGTATATATTTTATCCATTTTAAAGTATCATATGGCTAAGAAACCATATCAATGCTTTTACAGTATTATTTCATAATACTACTTTTACTGTACGCACTTTACTTTATGATAAGTATTGCAATTGTGGCAATTCATTTCTTTTGCATGAGAAAGAAGACTGCTCAATAAAATAACACCTTTTATTGAAAACGCACGTCTCTCTATTTCTCTGCACTCTGGTGAAATTAAGCATGTACGATTGACTGAGTGAAATAGCTGTCTATTGTTTTCACACGACTCTAGAGATACACTCTTTATTCTGAGGGAGCAAAGTTGTCATGTTTATGCGGTTGTCAGAAACTAATCCCTTCTTGTGTAAATCAGGACGGTTAACCCTTTCCTGAACATTCGAGAAAGTTTCTAGTGACCTCTGAGCTAGCTGGCAAAACTAATTAAGTCTAGCATAGTCAGTAGAGACCTAGATGACCTCAGTCCTACGTCTACACTGCTGTTTATGTTATTCCAAAGTGCAGAGCCTATTGGGAATATAGGAACTACACTACATGGCGCCCAACGTTTGGTAAGGCGATAATCTAACGCAAGACACTAGAGTAACTCAGTCCTGCTTTTCACACAGACGCCTTTCTCCCGTAAAAACTCCAATAGACGTCTGGAGTGGGTGAAAGGTTAATATCCGCCGGAACTTAGTAGGATGAGAATCCTATGTATTAGTTTTTGGTATAGTGAACGTTGAAGCATACAGTGTTCCAAAATATTGTGCACCTAATCTTTGTTTCCTTGAAACTTGCTCTGCAACAAAAACATTTTTAGTCAATAAAATGACGGAAAGTGAAGAAGAAAGAGATAAAGAAGCATTAGCAACTCAACTCTTAATGGAAGACACAAGTCTCCAGCAAGATGACCCGAATGCTATAATCATTCCAGTCAATATAAGAAAAACTATAGCTCTTACACGTATAGAAAATGGACTATCACCAAGAGGTGGTACGGTCATATTTGTGATAGAGGCACATGAGTATCGGCAGACAGAGGTATTCTATTCGTGGATACATTTTCCAGCAGCACACGCTGTGACAAAAGATTTGCACTATTACAAAATAGAGGAACCTCCGGATGTATACACTCCTTTCGAGGACGTTGAAATCCCACTAACTTACCAAGAGCACCTGCTGTGGTTTAATGGCGCCCTAAAACATCAAAATCACATCACCAGGCACGGTCCACTAGGTAGACCAGGAGCCACGGGGCCGGTTCTAGCCAGCTACACAACACACTCAGACATTGAAACAATGTCGAGCGAAGAACTTCTGGTTAAACTAAAAGAATTAACAAAGGCATATAGAGAATTAGTTCAATTGGCAAGGGACGATATAAAGTACCTCCAGAAATTGAAGGAGACAGATATAACAGACCAACCATTTGAACTTGCCAGAATCATAAAAAAAATCATATGAAGAGCTAGGAAGAGATAGTTTGGGTGGTTAAACAAGAAGCTAAAAAGCAAGTCAGGGAGATCTTAGATCAACTTGAATATCAAGGGGTGATTTAAACATGCACCTCACAAATGAACTCTCTCGTACTAACATCAGTGGCGGATACAGTGGAGGGGTTATTACCTGGAAAGGGTGGTAAGGAGCCTCTGGATATATCAGGCCCTCTTATTGTCACACTGTCAGGGCAAGAGGGGACAACAGAGACGGTAGCTGCCCCTGAGATATCAGGAAAGGTGCCACCCACCGGGAGTAAGAGTTGCGGCAAGAGAGGACGGAAGAAGAAAGTTGTCTTGCTAGAGGGCAAGGGTGGGGAGCCAGATCAGCCTAGCAGGGGGGTTGACTTCACTGCAGAGGGGGTAGATAAAAAAAAATCCTCTTCTTATTTAAATACAGAGGTTAAATGCAGAGGCACTAAACATAGTTCGAAATCTAAGACAAAATCTAAAACCCAGATAACTGCACTAGCGAAAGTCTCTATAATTACTCCCTCCTTACGCTCCTATTTCAAAGTTGTTCCCTAGATATTACAACTTTCAGAGGATCAAGCTATGCTATCTGAATTGGAAGCCTCTCCCTCAACAGCGGCATGTGATATAGTCTCTCCTCTTCTGGGACATGATGTTGATGTGCAAGAAGGAACCGAAGAAGGGGTCATAGAGCATGAAGCCTCTACGTTGGGTTTTGGAGGTGGGGGAAAATCCAACCTCCTCAAGAGGGTCAGCCGGACAAGGAAAAGGGATCAGGATCACAGTCTGCCCTCGCTCAGGCGGAGCTAGAGTTGGGAACATTACCGCCCACCCCTTCAGAAGACCTAGAGGTCCTGGTTGTTACTGAGGCCACTGTTAGTGTAACTAATGAAGAAGCAAGGGCAGTCGGGGGGGGGGGTCTCACTGATCAGACTGAATGCCCCACTGTGTGTCCCACGGATCAATCTAAATCCGAGGCTAAAGATGACATAACTCCAGCTTCTATACTGGGTATGTTTTCTGCCCTCACGATGGAAATAAGAAGGGGTTTTGCGGAGTCTTCTGCGAATCAAGCTGAAATAAGAGCTTATTGTGAGTCCCTTGATAATAAAATCGATGGGCTCACTATTAGAACATGTGTCCTTGAAGAGACAACATCATCATTAACAGTCTACTTGGACCAGGCGAAAATTGATATTCAGAAGCTTTCCAAGAGGAGCAGACGACTTGTGGTTCCAACTGCTGGATTACAATGCCACCGAACACTATTCGGTCAGAGTTCCATTGTTCCCTATCGGAGCTTGTATTCCGCTTGACAACGGGCCGTAACACAGGATCCAATAGGGAAATGGGGTGTTTGCGGAAACCCTGAACCCTCTCTCAGGCACCCCAAGATGACTTCCGCACAGTGCAGGGCTTTTAAAGGGGGGTCCCTTAGGTACCCCCTCGCCATCAACTGTAGGCCGCAGGACCTAGGAGGCCGTGCCAGGGGCTCCTAAAGTCACTTTTTGACAGCCTTTTAGTGTCGGACAGGCTGACGCGGAAAGGCTGTTTGAAATTGGCATTGTAATCCTGAGTGCAGAAACGCTGTCCATAAGAGTGTACGATGCAGTTTCGACCGACCGAAATACTCTGCGAGTCGCTCGGAACAGATTCAGAATGACCGTGCGGTTTACATTCTGACCATGAACATCGTAATCAGGCAGTCGGAATGTAAACCGACTGAGTCGATCAGAAGGGCTTTGACACGGTCAAGGAGATTCCTACTGTCAGGAGGAGGTTTACCATCCGACATCGTGATGAGTCCCCAGGAGTGTTTTCTATGATGCACTTAATGAGCTTGACCAAGTTAAGGTTTTCTAAACCAAAGATGCTTTGAGTAATTGATGTCAACGGTGATTGAGTCATACTGACTCCAACTGAGGCACTGCCCAGCGAGACGCCCTCAGTGAGATAGATCTCCCCAGACGTGAGTCCCATACTCGCTGTCCCACAGTTCCCAAGCTGCATCTCATTGAGGAGGAAACACAAGGCTGAAACTGGTCTGGGGTGCTTTTGTTCTCTTCAGAGAAGATGTTGTATTTCTATCTAGGACCCTAATTCGATATTCCCGATTCATGCCCTTATATGGTTATAACAAATGTATCCTTATAAAGGCATAAGAATCATATCGATATGTAGTAATAGCCCGTGCTGTCCAAAACACGGCAAGGCTACTCCCATAGACTCCTAGAAAGCACAAAGCGTTCTTTAAACAAACCAAGCCTCCAGCAGCTCGGGAATTCCCCCTGCTTTTGTTTTGATTTGCACAAGAATTCCTGGAGTCCAAAAAGAACTGTTAGTTCTTACTGACGTCTTATGTCCAACCTTACGTCAAACCCAGCACCTTTCAGGTATAAATATACCAACGTTGCCTTAGGCAAACACACGGTGGTGTGGAGCAGAGCGGCTATCTACTTATCCGAAGCCCAGCTGATGCGAGAGCCGAAGGAAGCCGCCCCTCCCTTTTGATGCGCTGAAGAAGCTGCCTTTTCTCACGCTGAGAAATCCAGCTCCGGTGTTCCCAAGTCACCCTCACGGGTTGCTGGGAGATCGAGTCCTGAAAAGCGAGATACAAGACTTCCTTCACTTCATTCTATAACCAAGGTACGGAGCTGATTAAAACCTTAGAGAGAATTCTTGATTCCGATACTTGGCAAAAACCTAACTTAACTTAAAACTGCAACTTACTTACTCCTTCCCACGTATTAGGCTTAGGTCAGGTACACTGGGGTAAGCGTATCTTAGAAGCACCAGTTGAGTTTGTTAGTCAATGTTTTTATGTATGTATATATTTTATCCATTTTAAAGTATCATATGGCTAAGAAACCATATCAATGCTTTTACAGTATTATTTCATAATACTACTTTTACTGTACGCACTTTTCTTTTATGATAAGTATTGCAATTGTGGCAATTCATTTCTTTTGCATGAGAAAGAAGACTGCTCAATAAAATATCACCTTTTATTGAAAATGCCCGTCTCTCTATTCCTCTGCACTCTGGTGAAATTAAGCATGCACGATTGACTGAGTGAAATAGCTGTCTATTGTTTTCACACGACTCTAGAGATGCACTCTTTATTCTGAGGGAGCAAAGTTGTCATGTTTATGCGGTTGTCAGAAACTAATCCCTTCTTGTGTAAATCAGGACGGTTAACCCTTTCCTGAACATTCGAGAAAGTTTCTAGTGACCTCTGAGCTAGCTGGCAAAACTAATTAAGTCTAGCATAGTCAGTAGAGACCTAGATGACCTCAGTCCTACGTCTACACTGCTGTTTATGTTATTCCAAAGCGCAGAGCCTATTGGGAATATAGGAACTACGCTACATGGCGCCCAATGTTTGGTAAGGCGATAATCTAACGCAAGACACTAGAGTAACTCAGTCCTGCTTTTCACACAGACGCCTTTCTCCCGTAAAAACTCCAATAGACGTCTGGAGTGGGTGAAAGGTTAATATCCGCCGGAACTTAGTAGGATGAGAATCCTATGTATTAGTTTTTGGTATAGTCAACGTTGAAGCATACAGTGTTCCAAAATATTGAGCACCTAATCTTTGTTTCCTTGAAACTTGCTCTGCAACAAAAACATTTTTAGTCAATAAAATGACGGAAAGTGAAGAAGAAAGAGATAAAGAAGCATTAGCAACTCAACTCTTAATGGAAGAAACAAGTCTCCAGCAAGATGACCCGAATGCTATAATCATTCCAGTCAATATAAGAAAAACTATAGCTCTTAAACGTATAGAAAATGGACTATCACCAAGAGGTGGTACGGTCATATTCGTGATAGAGGCACATGAGTATCGGCAGACAGAGGTATTCTATTCGTGGATACATTTTCCAGCAGCACACGCTGTGACAAAAGATTTCCACTATTACAAAATAGAGGAACCTCCGGATGTATACACTCCTTTCGAGGACGTTGAAATCCCACTAACTTACCAAGAGCACCTGCTCTGGTTTAATGGCGCCCTAAAACATCAAAATCACATCACCAGGCACGGTCCACTAGGTAGACCAGGAGCCACGGGCGGTAAACATCGTTTACAACGATGTTTTCACAACGCGGTACCTTTACACCGCGGCTGTGACAACGCAAGTCGTTACCACGACTTGCGCTGGAGGGCGCTCAAGGTCTAAAAATAGTTAATTTACTATCCTAACACCTTCCCTAGGGTCCACGGGGACTGGTGTTAGAATAGTAAATTAAACTATTCGAAATCCGCGCCCCCCAACGCAAGTCGTGGTAACGACTTGCGTTGTCACGGCCGCGTTGTAAAGGTATGCGTTGTGACGGTACGCGTTGTACCGTCATATATCCGCCACGGGCCGGTTCTAGCCAGCTACACAACACACCCAGACATTGAAACAATGTCGAGCGAAGAACTTCTGGTTAAACTAAAAGAATTAACAAAGGCATATAGAGAATTAGTTCAATTGGCAAGGGACGATATAAAGTACCTCCAGAAATTGAAGGAGACAGATATAACAGACCAACCATTTGAACTTGCCAGAATCATAAAAAATCCTATGAAGAGCTAGGAAGAGATAGTTTGGGTGGTTAAACAAGAAGCTAAAAAGCAAGTCAGGGAGATCTTAGATCAACTTGAATATCAAGGGGTGATTGAAACATGCACCTCACAAATGAACTCTCTCGTACTAACATCAGTGGCGGATACAGTGGAGGGGTTATTACCTGGAAAGGGTGGTAAGGAGCCTCTGGATATATCAGGCCCTCTTATTGTCACACTGTCAGGGCAAGAGGGGACAACAGAGACAGTAGCTGCCCCTGAGATATCAGGAAAGGTGCCACCCACCGGGAGTAAGAGTTGCGGCAAGAGAGGACGGAAGAAGAAAGTTGTCTTGCTAGAGGGCAAGGGTGGGGAGCCAGATCAGCCTAGCAGGGGGGTTCACTTCACTGCAGAGGGGGTAGATAAAAAAAATCCTCTTCTTATTTAAATACAGAGGTTAAATGCAGAGGCACTAAACATAGTTCGAAATCTAAGACAAAATCTAAAACCCAGATAACTGCACTAGCTAAAGTCTCTATAATTACTCCCTCCTTACGCTCTTATTTCAAAGTTGTTCCCCAGATATTACAACTTTCAGAGGATCAAGCTATGCCATCTGAATTGGAAGCCTCTCCCTCAACAGCGGCATGTGATATAGTCTCTCCTCTTCTGGGACATGATGTTGATGTGCAAGAAGGAACCGAAGCAGGGGTCATAGAGCATGAAGCCTGTACGTTGGGTTTTGGAGGTGGGGGAAAATCCAGCCTCCTCAAGAGGGTCAGCCGGACAAGGAAAAGGGATCAGGATCACAGTCTGCCCTCGCTCAGGCGGAGCTAGAGTTGGAAACATTACCGGCCACCCCTTCAGGAGACCTAGAGGTCCTGGTTGTTACTGAGGCCACTGTTAACGGAACTAATGAAGAAGCAAGGGCAGTCGGGGGGGGGTCTCACTGATCAGACTGAATGCCCCACTGTGTGTCCCACGGATCAATCTAAATCCGAGGCTAAAGATGACATAACTCCAGCTTCTATACTGGGTATGTTTTCTGCCCTCACAATGGAAATAAGAAGGGGTTTTGAGGAGTCTTCTGCGAATCAAGCTGAAATTAGAGCTTATTGTGAGTCCCTTGATAATAAAATCGATGGGCTCACTATTAGAACATGTGTCCTTGAAGAGACAACATCATCATTAACAGTCTACTTGGACCAGGCGAAAATTGATATTCAGAAGCTTTCCAAAGAGGAGCAAGCACTTAGTGGGGGAATCTCCGCATCTTGAACGTACCAGAAGGCTCTGAGGGTTCTGACATAAAACAATTTATAACAGTTTTGTTGAAAGAGTCCCTGAGTTTAGACCAGTCACTGGAAGAACTAGCATTGGATATCCAAAGAGTTCACAGGGATCCCTTTAAATGCAACCCCCAGAGATCAAAGCCTCGCAAAATTTTAGTAAATTTTCATACATATGTATTGAAAGAGCATATTCTCAATCTGGCGCTTAAGCAAAAATCTCTGGCTGGAAAGGGGTTTTCTTTCTTAATAAGGTCGGATCTCTCAAGAATAACCTTGGAGAAACAATGGGAATTTGGGAGGCGCCTGGAAGCTTCTAGAGCGCTGGGGGCCACAGCCCAATTAACGTTCCCAGCTGCCATGAAAATCATGTACAATAATAAGATGATTAACATCAGGTCAGTACAGGCAGCCGATGAACTCCTGATGCAGATGGGAAGCAAAAATAAAGTATGAAAGGTAGCTTAAATAGCTGATTATAGAGTGGTTTAACTCTTAGGTTCAGCAACAAGCTCTAGTGCTAAGCACCTTCCTCTCATTTCCCTGAGATCCTATGCATCTTGAGTACCGTAATGTTAAAGCCTTTATAGGATACTAGTAGCCTGTCCCGACATTGTCTGGGTATGAATTGCTGCCGGCCAGTAGTTTATTGTTTTGTAGGATTTCGTTTTTGATAGCATTTCTTATCTGTGACAGGCCTGTGAAACGCTCCGATTCACAGTGCACTGCTGGTGCGCGTTCAGTATTGTGTGAACTCGAGTTTCCCTACTTTATTTTTCCTTGTAATATTTTATAACGCGAACTCGACAACATGGCATGAGCACAATTTACATTAACGAAGAACACATTCATTTGTGGTAGGCACGAGGAGACAAAGCGATTTGCCTGGAATCACAGGATGTTGAGCTGATGCCGAGATTCGAACGTAGCTACCCCACTCTAAAGTTCGCAATTCTAGAATGTGTGGTGAGAGGTGTGTCTAAAAGTGTATGTCGGTGCTGGCCATCAATGAGAGAGACCTGTGCATTTTTCAAATGGGTGGTGAAAAAATATGAGTAAGTTGCTGAAGATGTGGGCCGCCGTGCCACCAATGTACTTACCGGGGAGGGTAAACACCCATTATTCCGCAACTTTCTTTCCGCATACCATCACTCCGCATAGTTTCATTAGGAAAGTACCATGACTCCGCAATGCCATTATAACGCATGGCATTACATTTTATACGCTTTTACCACGCATACATTTACAACGAAATTCGTTGTAAATGCATAAATGGTAAAAGCACGTTTTTTTAATGTTTGGATAAGGTAAGTATGGGTATAGGGGTATATGTTTTGGGGTACTGAGGTATATGTTTTGGGGTGTTTGGGTATTTTAAGGTTTCAGATATAGTTTTGGGTTATGGGGTACAGGGGTAGTTTTAGGGTTTAGGGATAGGTATGGGTTTTGGGGTACCGGGGTATTTTTTAGGGTTCAGGGCTAGGTTTAGGTTTTGGGGTATAGGGGTATTTTTAGGGTTCAGGGGTAGGTTTGGGTTTTGGGGTACAGGGGTATTTTAAGGGTTCAGGGCTAGGTTTGGATTTTGGGGTACAGGGGTATTTTAGGGTTTAGGGGTAGGTTTGGGTTTTGGGGTACAGGGTTATTTTTAGGGTTCAGGGCTAGGTTTGGGTTTTGGGGTGAAGGGATAATTTTAGGGTTCAGGGGTAGGTTTGGGTTTTAGGGTACAGGGGTATTTTAAGGGTTCAGGGCTAGGTTTGGGTTTTGGGGTACAGGGGTATTTTTAGGGTTCACGGCTAGGTTTGGGTTTTGGGGTACAGGGGTATTTTTAGGGTTCAGGGGTAGGTTTGGGTTTTGAGGTACAGGGGTATTTATAGGGTTCAGGGCTAGGTTTGGGTTTTGGGATACAGGGTATATTCATAGGGTTAAGATGGGTTAGTGTTTAAGGGTGTTGGGGTATTTTAAGGAGTAAGGGTGGGTTATGATTATGGGGTACAGGGGTATTCAAAAGGGAGCAGGGTGGGATTAGTTTTTAGGGTGTAAAGGGTAATAAAATAACGTAATAAATAAAAATAATATAAATAATGCAATTTAAAAGAATAAACGCTTTAATTAAATAAAAAAATGTGTATATATATATATATATATATATATATATATATATATATATACACATATATACAAACATATATTTTATTTGATGTTTTAATAATGTACTTTTACAATGTATATTACTTTACCACACATGCATTTGTGTTATAATGGCAAGCGTGATAAAGTCATATGCGTGGTAAAAGTTTTAGAAATGATGTCTTTGCGGAGTAATAGTCCTGCGTTATAAAAATTGCGGAGTGATGGTATGCAGGATGTTGGTTGTGGAATATCATCACATATTCCCGGGGGAGGGATAGTCCCTTTCTTGCTATTTCCGTGGGCCGGGCGTTGTGTCCGGATGTGCGTGGCGCGAGGCCTGTGGGCAACAGAAGTGGAAAATCTCCAGTGTGCGCTTCAGGCGTCACCGGAAGTTAAGGCGAG
Organism: Lissotriton vulgaris; assembly: GCF_964263255.1. Classification (NCBI taxonomy): domain Eukaryota; kingdom Metazoa; phylum Chordata; class Amphibia; order Caudata; family Salamandridae; genus Lissotriton; species Lissotriton vulgaris. The sequence continues at coordinate 117,263,546 of NC_141691.1, read as the reverse complement.
ATAACATTTCCTGCACAATGGCCTCTGTTTGCGCTCCTTCCGGCCCTTGGGAATAGCGCCATGCCTGACCTCCATACAGTAAAGCAGGTGCACGTCACTGGGAGCGCGGGGCAAGCACACCCGGAGCTAGAATGTACAGAACCTGGGAAGAAAAAACAATAAAATATTGGACACAACGCTCGCTTTTTTTTACCGTAATCCCGCGCCCCGCACACGCCCATGCCCCCAGCACACGCACACAGCACACGCTATGAGACATGGCATGAAGGGTGGAACGTACCACACGCCCCCAACGTTTGTCACGCCCCCAGCACACGCCCACAGCACAACGCAGACACGCCCACAAGGGACTACTTTGCTGGCACGGTTCTATACCTTTTAAATGTATATGGTGGGCGTCTGCATAGCCTATGTCCTTCTGCTGCAACTGCCCTTTCCAACGCTGTATTGGGTGTTGTGATTGGTGCTGTGGGGTTCTGAGATTTCCCGCCTCAAAGGTTTGGGCTCTCTCTTTATTATATTAGTATAGATAAAGGGAGAACCCAACAATTTTGTATTACTATTTGATTAATTTGTCTCACGTGTAATGGGTGGCGTATTTCTCTGGGAGTTCGCGGAGGGGCGCTATCAACCAGACATCGTCCCGGTTAGATATCGCAAGGGTTTTCCAGGGGTGGGGTGGTGGGAGGGGGGGGTCACGTAGGTAGGATAGGTGGTGGGGGGTGGAAAAAATGGAAAAAAGTCCTCAGTAAGCCAAGATATGGTAGAAAGGAAGTGAGTTCGCAGTTTTTCGGAAAGATGTTTGGGCAACAATGGGTTGGATTAACCTCATCTGTCTGTTTCTCTTCTTTGTTGGACTTCTATGACAAGGATGGGTAACATAAAATATTTCTCCTGGAATATCAATGGTCTGCGTACCAAACCAAGGGCAAATAAAATCATGCAATACCTGCGGGATATGGAGGCGCAGGTCATTATACTCCAGGAGACCCACTTAACACATTTAGAAATGCTTGACTTGCTTAAGAGAAATAGATGGATAGACTTTGCAGTCTCAACTACCCAGATCACTAACACTAGAGGTGTTTCTATAATCTTCAAAAAAGGGGCCAAAGCCAGGCTGGTATCTCAACTGGTGGACCCAGGGGGCAGATGGGCCATCGCATCTGTGGTAATAGCAGGCTCTCAAATCACAGTCTTGGGCTATTACGGGCCGAATCAGGATGACCCATCTACATTGGAGGTTATGTTTTCTCATCTGCTCTCCTTTCCAGAGCCAACTATCATTGCGGGCGATTTTAATATTGTACTGGACCCTGTCTTGGACAAATCTCCTAATAGTCGTTCCTTAGTCTTATCTAAGTCTAGGTTAGTGTTACATTCTGCAATGAAACTATATGGCTACCTAGACCTATGGAGAGAAAGGTCCGGTCGTCAGCAAGGGGTGTCTTTCCGGAACTACAAATACAAACACCAGTCTAGGATTGATTTTATTTTAATTAGTCTGAGGCTGGCTGAGCATGTTAGATCCATTGAATATCTACCAATACATCTTTCCGATCATTCTGCAGTAGTAATGGAACTAGCTCAAGGAACGGAGAGATCGCTCTCTAGATGGTCCTTTGATCGATCACTTCTTTCTTCTCCTGATGACATGGCATACCTCAATTTAGAGACACACAACTTTTTTTTGATTAACAACGACTCAGCAACTACGAGGATCATATGGGATTCGTTAAAAGCGTTTTTGAGGGGGCTCATAACAGGGATAGTATCATATAAAAGGAAGCAGTATAAGGAGCAAATTTCTTCCATTGAGTAAAGGATAATTAATCTCCAAAGTCTCATCGATATCAGTATTGGGACAGATGAGCCCATCATAGATAGTCAAAGAAGGGAAATGGCGACTCTGAAAGCCAATCTAGGTTCAGTATTGAATCTTAGATTGCAGCAGAGATGGGAGGCAAGCAAGCTGGCCCATTTTGAGTATAGCGAGGGCGCAGGCAAACTACTTGCTTGGAAGACCAAAACAGACCAGGTCCGGAACAACATAGCCATCATTAACGTGGGTAATAATTCTTTCTCATCAGACGTTGAAATTAGGAAGGCCTTCAAGGAATTCTTTGAAGCCATCTATAAGGAGGACATTGGCACTCGCCCAGAGGAGGTCGACGATTGGCTAAGGCACATTTGATGGAGCAAGGATTCGCACGTAAAGCGACTTGCTCTCACTCATGAACCTCGCCTAACGTATAATCATATTAATCCCACTGTCCGTCATTTATTTAGCATTTTCCCCAACACGCGGGTGTCCCGAGAGGCTTGCCTGTGTGTCTTTTCATCCTCACAATGCTTGCACTAAGGAAATGGCTGCTTTGCAGAAATCCAGTCTGCGCATGCGTCGGTCATACCCATGTGATGTGACGCACTCGCATTTTGGAGGGATTGTATTGCTCATGCGCACTGATGCAAATATGGCCGCTTGTCTCTCACCACGCTCTCTGCTTGCTGCTGCCGCTTTCGCCTAGCTGTCTTTTCGCACTAAACTTTAATACTATAGATGTTATAAAATAAGGGGTGTGTTAAAATCTATCACGGTATACAGTGTGATCATTTTTATGTATGATTCTAATTTGTTCTCGCTTACTTTTCATGTATCGCGTCTCTGGGGGCCGGGGAGTACATGAGCTACGCCATATTGAAGCTCCTCTGAACCCTGCCATGTGACCTGGGGGAAACCTCACTGCGCAGAAACTAAAACAAGCCAGCTGGCTCCTGAAGCCCGATGCGCCTGGGAACCCTCTCCAGGAGGCTGAATTCCACCTTGACCGAAGCTACACTGTTGCTATATGCTATGAACTTGTATTGTCTTCTGTATTCCTATGCCTGGGAACGTGAACCCAAGGGGCGGGTATGCAAAATTTATTATTAATGATGGGAACACTGAATTCTAGGAGGTGACAATGACCAAATCACCTCTCCTGACCAATCACCATGTGGGAAATTGTCACTTGCAACATTAGTGGGTGGTCCAGGGGTCCCCAAACCGTATAACTGGCCTAGTGTAGCATAGAGAATTTGTCCGACTTGTCCGAGTAGCAGACCTGTCACTGACCCTACGAACTCTATAGGTGCTCAATCTAGAGTGCTGCGGAGCACTCTGTCCATACTTTTCCACAAGTCCCTAGGGGTGGAAAATAGTCCTAAGTGCTGGCGAAGCACTTTGCTGGGGAAATTCGAAAACCCAATCGGGGTTACTGGCGGATTACTTGCAGAGAGGGGTAACGCAGGCGTTGCATCCGAAGCTGTGGGTGTTGGTCGTACCTTGGTGAGCCCAGCCCTGACTCAAACCTGAGGGGTATCCTGTCCTGACTGTCCGTGAGCTGTACCTGCTCGCATTCTGGTATTCCATTCCTTGAGGGTCCTTGTCCCCGTCCTCCCGTACTGACCCGTGGCCAGGGTTAGTCCTCATTCCTATCTAGGTAATTATAAATCTGTGGGTTTACATCTTCCTACTCTCTCTCTCTCCTCCTCTTAATAAAGCACTCTTGCCCGTGATATTGCTCTGTCACCTTTGAATGCGCAATATATGCAATTGTTTATTTAGAATTGCTCCACTTCTCTCCCCACCTTTAGGGTATTATCAAATTGTCGTAGTATATCAGTGTGTTCCATTTTTCTCCTTCCCTTTTAGCATGATTGCAGTAAACTTAGTAAGAATAGCCTAAGTAGTTTTAGTTTGAATGTACGTTCTAGATCCTGCCCAAGTCCCATGCCCTAGTATAAATTTCTGTGAATAGTTTTGGTTTTAGTGTTTCATACCCCAGAGTGTTCACACTTACTCTAATGGTCCTTGCCTTAATACATAGTTATATTGTGGCTTTGGTTCTACTGATAGATCTGTTACTTTATATTTGGCTTGTTTTTTTGGCATATTCATTCTGAAATCTTTTGATAAACTTTTAAAACTCATCAAGTGTCTGTGGTCATTTCACAATATATATATATATATGGATAAAAGTATTTTTGGTCTATAAAGTGTAATTTTCCCTAGGAACCCTGTCACCTATTCCCTGCTAGCTTCTGATCCGTCAGGAGTAATGTGCCTGTGGTAAGTCAGGTACATGATCAGCCAAGGTGTGAAGTCACCCCCCGAATTACTCATAGTGGCGTGCAAGAAATCACCCGGTTCACGCAAACTCAGTCCTCGTACTCACGCCAGGGCCCAGTGCGTGGGGAAAATTGGTAAACTTGTGACCCGGGTGACCTGCGCGCTCTATCACATTGATCTACCCAGCCTTACGTATGAACAATCCCAATTCTTGGACAGTGCCATCACTGAAGGAGAGGTCAGGGCCGCCATAAAAAGAAGCAAGAAGGGAAAGGCTGCAGGGCCCGATGGGCTACCTGCAGAAATCTATAGAATCCTAGAGGCTGAGATAGCCCCCTTTCTCACTAAGCTGTTTAATCAGATCCTTCTTGAAGGTCATACCCCGCCTTCATCATGGGACAGTGCATCAATCACGCTCATTTTGAAACCTGGTTAACCTAAGGATGCCTGTGAATCATATAGGCCAATATCTATTTTAAACGTGGACTATGAGATCTTCACCACAGTATTGGCCTCTAGGTTGGCCCAGGTAGCCCCGTCAGTCCTTCAAGCGGATCAAAAACGGTTTGTAAAGGGGCAACAGTTATACGAGTTGACGTATGACTTAATAGGGGCAATTGATATAGCGGTGTCACAGAACTTGTCCTTGACCGCTCTCACGCTGGATGCAACTAAGGCCTTCGACAGGGTTAATTGGGTTTACCTGTCGGGGGCCTTGGCCAAGTTCGGCGTAGGGGAGGGATTCCGTCGTGCAGTTGGTCTGCTGTATGGCAGCCCAGTGGCGAGCCTACTGATTATTGGGGAGCTGTCAGACCCTTTTTCTATAACCAGAGGGACACGGCAGGGTTGCCCGCTCTCCCCCCTACTGTTTGACTTTTATATTGAGCCTCTCGCGCAACAACTGAGGAGAGAGATTGCCGTTAGATCTTTTTGTCACAGAGGGTGGGAGAGGAAGGTAGCTCTATATGCAGATGACCTGCTTATCCTCACATCAGATGTAACTACGGCTCTCCCTGTAATTTTCGAAATTGCTCGGGGGTTTGGTCGGATATCAGGGTATCAGATCAATACTTCAAAGACAGAGATGTTGGTTTGGAACGATGATGTGAGTGCATTGGAAGTACAGGCGGGCGAATCAATGCATTATTTGGGCCTAAACATAATAAAGGATCTCAATAAACTCGCTATAGTAAACCTCACAGCAGTTGCTAAAGAATGTAGGAAGTTAATGCAGTCATGGTCCCACCTTCAATTGTCCTTGATTGGGAGAGTAAACTTGATTAAAATGTCCATTCTGCCCAAAATCTCATTTCTTTTCAATACCATTCCCCTTTATTTTGATCAGACTTATATATCTAAATTACAGTCAGATACCACTTCTTTTATTTGGAACAAACAATTACCGAGAATAGCCTGGAAGAAGCTTAGAAGGCGATGGGAGAAGGGGGGCTTACCAGCCCCAGATGTAAACTATATGCTTGGGCGTTTCAGCTGTCTCATACTCGAATGCTCCTAAAAAGGCCTACTGACCATGGGGTAGGCTTAATGTTTTCAGCCATGTTGGATGGGGAAGGTCTCAGCCAGTCGGGTTATCTATTTAAATTTGGCAACCCGAAATTCTTTAAGAAGATCAAACTGAAGGTTCTATATGGAATGGCGAAAATGTGGTGTGAGGTAATAAATTCAATCAAACAGGGGTATTTTTGTGATAAAACACTGCTTTGGGGGTTACCTCAAAGCCCAGCCTGGCTAGAAGACATCCTAGCCATGCCTTTAAAAGAGGCAGACCTTAAAGCATGGGGGGACCTCTCCTATGAGGGGGATTTGCTTTCGTGGGAGCACCTCCAGAATAGGATAGGTCCAACTATTTCGAGGTTCAAATACTTACAAATGAGCAGCTGGACACAGGCTTATAAAATTTCACCTTCAAAAAGAAACAGGTTCCTTCTTGGAGGGTATAGTCAATTAATAACCAACTTAGTGAGTATTGGTCCGACTAAAGGCGAGATCTCACAATGGTATAAACTTCTACTTGAGGAATCTGATGGGGAATTTAAGCTACCAGTCCAGCTATGGGGCATTTTAACAACTGAACAAGATGTACAAAAACTTTGGTCCACCTCATGTGAGCTCTTAAAGAGTATAGTAAAGCCTTCATGGCTTCGCAGGAACCATCTCTATACCCTCCATAGGGCGTATTACTCTCCCCAGAGATTATCCAAATTTGCCATAGGTAACCCAGTGGCATGTGCAAGGTGTGGGTTGCAGGCAGCATCAGACATTCACATGTTTTTGAATGCCCTCGGATTGCTACATTTTGGGAAGCTATTGGTAAGACTCTTACAGCGTCGTTGGGTTTCCCAGTTATCATTGATCTACCTTTAGTGATTTTTGGGATCCTGATAGGATCACAGAATGCAGCTAGAAGCCTAGTGTTTTATACGGTCCTCTTGGCAAGGAGGGAGATTTGCAGGAGGTAGATGGACCCACTACCTCCTTCCCACGGGGATTGGCTGGCATCTAGTCTACAGACGGCACGAATGGACCTAGCTAGGCCGGGGAATCAAAGCAAAAGAGCTTTTTGGCACATGCTTGTTTGGGCACAATAAAGATCCGGGGTTTTTTTTTTTCCCCGGGTCCAATGATTACACTACTTTGGTGCCTATGTTTAGCCATAAGCATAGCAGATATCCGGTCGTAGCCCGGTACAGGCCCTGCTGTAGGCTTCCCCAATGGTAGCCAAGAATGAGACTAAGCTAGTGACAGCTGAGGGATGCGTGGTCCCCCCACTTAGTTTGATCCCATCCAGTTATAACACTGAGACAGCTGATCTAAGGCTTGTTTTATATGGCTTTCTTATACCATGGTGGATATGAGGACACAAAAAAAAAATCCTTTGTTTCCTGTCTCCAAGCCAGACGATTCCTTTTGTCTAGTTTTGGACTACAGACATTTAAACTCCTGCTGCAAAACTTTTGCAGTACAAAATTCACACAGTGCAGCACTAATGAACAACATCGTGCGCAAAAAATATAAAACGACATTAGATATCTCTAATGGATTCTTCTGTCAAAACATTGCACCTGAAAGCAGATGTTTGACCGCTTTCTCAATAATGGGGTCGCAAAAACAATTTTGCCGACTCCCACAGGGATTCAAGAATAGCCCAAGATTATTCTCAGCAAGGGTAACAGAATTACTACAAATATATGATGATGAGGCATTATCATATGTCGATGACATCAATCTTACAGACGATGACCTGGAGACTCACTTAAAGAGAGTTAACACCATAATTCTTGGGTTCGCATCAGAGGGTTACAAATTCAACTTTAAAAAGTCAAGAATTGCCCATCTAACAGTCCTATTTTTAGGATATGAATTATCAAGTGAAGGCAAATGCCTGGCAGACAACTTCTTAGAGAAGTGTGCAGTACTCCAAGCACCAAAAACGCTGAAAATTTTCAATCAATACTATGCTTCCTGAATTTCGGTAGAACATACATTCTAAATTATGCAGAGAGGGTTAAACCTCTCTATGAATTAATAACACCTGATTTCAAACCAATACATTGGACTCAAAAACACACAGAAATTTTGAGATCATTACAGACAGACATGTTAACTAAAACAAAACTGCAAACACGTGAAAACGTACGCAACCTTGTAATCCAAGTCATCCCAGGAAGATGCGGATTCACATACCTGACCTCTAATGAGGGAGAAACGGTACCTATAGCTTACAATTCACATTTGTACACTCAAGCTGAAATGAAATTCAGCTCTACAGAAAAAATTCTGACAGCGGTTCAAACTGCTGTAGCAAGAGAAAGAGCCCTAGCCCAAGGCAAGAGAATAACTGTTTATACAGCAGAATCAGCCCTTGAGGCATTAACAAGTCCACGCAATCTGAATGCAGTGGCATTAGATCCAAAATGGATACCATGGGAAAATTCTCTTGCTACAGAAGACGTGAAATACTATTTTGACCCGAAAATGAAAAAACGAGATGATCTAGAATACGAACAGGAATATCCTCTGCCAATCGAAATTCTACCTCTCGAACAATATACCTGTGTAATCTATATGGACAGATTTGCACAACATTACGATGTAGAGAAAAAATCCTACAATGCAGCGTGGTGATTGTTAAAGGTCGCTGGCGCTCTGATAAATTCAAACCGATGATTACCAAAACTGAATCACTCAGAAACTGTTCAGCTCAGCGAGCTGAAATAAGATCTTTAAAGATGGCGTTTGAAAATGCAGATCGCGAATTCCCCACACTAATAGTGTGTGATTCGCATTACTGCGTCAAGTCATACAAAAGTGACATGTAGACATGGAGCAAAAACGGTTACAAAGATGACACAGGTGCCACAATAAAGCATAAAACGCTTTGGGAACAAGTAGTTCTTTTGCAGAAAGAACTACAAAAGACTCACGTGATACATACACTGAGTCATCAACTTGATGGCGTTCACGTTGAAGGGAATTCATTGGCTAACAGAGCCACAGCGTCAGCGGTTCAACCGGCTTCCGTACCCACAAAAAAGCGTTCACAAAAACATATAGATGGAGAAACGATGCTGGCGGTAAAAGCGTCGTTAAAAGGCGATTATGCAGCATTACATCTCAACTATCCACTCAGTAATACATACATAATTGATGCAAACTCTGTTCCTTTTGCTCAAATCCCTGGAGTGGGGGATAGAGTAATTCCAAACACGAACCGGAGAGTTTTCTTGATTGAAGACGCACACATGGGACTTGGTCCGAGGCACCAAGAGATCTTGAAATCTCTAATAGAATTACAATCAGAATACTGGTGGCCGGGGATGAGCTTGCAGATTTGCAAATTTGCAATGGATTGTCCGGACTGCAACAGAGATCGCAGTTGTGAACCGGACCAGATTATTGCCAGGACACCTTTATTAGAAAGAATCAGGCAATCTATACGCAGAAATCCAGCCGGAGAAATGCGTCCCCATAATTATTAAGACTGAATTCACTTAAAAATGTGGCCCCAGCGCTCGGCTGACACCAGAACTGTTATAAAATATTGTCGAGTCTTTATCGCCACATACGCAATTGGCATGCTACATTCTGACCAGGGTCCTGCGTTTAGCTCTCGAGCTTACAAAGAGGCCATGACCAGCATGGGCATTGCATTGCGGTACTCTTCTCCCTTCCATCCTGAGGAAAAAGCGGTAGTGGAAAGAAAAAAACGTGACATAAAGCAATCTATAACAGCGAGGGTATTAGGTTCGGGTGATGGGTGGGTCAAACATCTAATAAGTGTCCAACGTAGTCTTAATAACATGCCAAGAAATTCTCTAGGAGGTATCAATCCGTACGAACTTTTGTTTGGTACTAGAATGATTATCCATGATCTGGATCGTCAAACTTCAGTGGTAGAAGAAAAAACTTTTGATATCAAAGATCGTTTGGCTGTTTTACAGGACTTGAATGAAACAAGAAAGAGTCTAAGTAACATAAAGTTTAAGCCAACAACCACTGAAGAACCACCTGTCCCAGCAAGACCTGTCTGGATTCCAAAGATTGGGGATCTGGTCAGAGAAAAGATCGCGGTGAAGAAGGAATTTGGGCCTTCTTACAGAAAAGCAGTACCTGTCTTAGCTGTCAGCGGAACAAGATCAGTAGTACTACCGTCATTTGCTGGTAAAAAGGAAAACAGAATTGTTTCCATCGACCTGGTGAAACCACAAACATGTGGCCGATAATAAATAGCAGGCCCAGTGGATTACCAAGAAATAGCAGAAGACCAAACTTTGCTACAATCCAAGAGGTTCAAACTGAGAGACTAATCACATTCGATAAACCTGCAGTAAATAAAAAAGGACTATGCAAAAAAGCCATGGAACTGGTGCCTCTTGGAACCCAAATTGCAACAATTCCTGATGATACACCAATCTACAACGATGTAGCCTCAAACTGTACAAATGTAACAAAAGAAAATGCAAAGATCAATGGAAATCCGGAGCAATCCCACCAATTGACAGAACTGCATCTGGCTATTTTATCAACTTTGATGACTTTTCCGATGATTCAAGTGAACATGAAGACAAGCCAGCAACAAAAACTTTCAAAGAAAAAATGATCGAGCTTTTTCACCAACTAAAAGAAACATATCTGATTTCACCATGGATTGAATTTTGGACTGTGTTAGTTGTACTTTTCCTCCTGCTTTGGCTCATCATGGTTTTATACTTGGGTAAATTCATTGATGGAAAATGTAGTACAATGGACACAGCAAATCATAACATCAACTTGGTCCTAAAGTCTCACAGATCCTCTCACATCGAGAAAAGAGAACTATCATCAGTGAACATCACAGCCAATCCAATACCTGGGGGTATAGCATGGGACAGAACTGAATATGAAATTTATGGCCCGATTGAGCTCTTGAAGTATCCACACCAGTTTAAGGTTTCCTTAAGTGATTTTGTGATACCAAGTTCTTATTCTGATGATTGGGACTTTGAAAATATTAACAATATGTTGTCCGATTTACAGAACATGATTATTTACAGGGTTCATCAAATTATGAAGAATTATACTGTTACAATCTCTATGGTCATCACTATTTGCATAAATCTGCACAACCTAGAAATGTTTTTACTTATAATCAATGGGAACATTGTCCAACTCCACCAAAAGGAAGTTCGAAGGCATTTTATGAGATATGTCCATACTTCTCAGGATTTAACAACAGTGATCCAGAAACGTTTTATTTTAAAATGTTAAATAAGACAGTAATGAAAACAATGTTGACAAATACTAAACTGATTTATTCTGAAAAATTTTATGACAAAATGTCTACATTTGGTTTTGTATTTTGGAAAAATAACATTGAAACAAAAACCATCTGGGGACTGGCAGGTACTAGGTCTAGAATCATTATTTAGAGCCTGCATGATCCCAGAACAAATAATATTCCTGAATGATACCATTCAACAAACTACTTGTCTTGGTTTAGCTAAGATAAAAGACTTAAATAAACCGTCTATTCCGAAGCCCATACCTGATAGTAATAGTACCACGGATGTGGAGATAGACGTATCACATATTTTTCACCAAAACAGAACAAATCCTGATTGGAAAAAATGGTTGATCTGGACCACAGACACAAATAACTGTCAAGATAGATTCCTGAACAAAAGACAGGGGTTCAAACTGGCCAGGCCAGACCCAAGATATTCCCAGAGACAACATCCAGGGATAGTTACAACATACAGTGTAGGGAAATGATGCCTTGAGTGGCTACAGAAATCCACACTGGCTGAAATTAAGCAACACTTGACTTTACTTAAAGAAGGTGCTGACTTGCGAGATTTCATACTGGGACCTTGCAAACAGCGTCAAAAACGTTTCATAGCGGCCGGTATATACGCTGCATACAACGAACCTTGGAAAGTAATGCAAATTGAAACAGCAGAAAAAATACGAGAAATTGATCGTATACATTTGGAAAAATCACTTTCTGTAGTGGACAATGGGTTAACGACTCTGTCTTCCAGAATATATTCACTGGACAGTATTGTATCATCTGCCTTTGATATAATAGAGCAAGACTTGCTAATGTTACAACATGGTCAGTCCCAATTGCGTTCTATTGTACAGCTAGGCTGGATGTTGCAAAACCTACGTTCAGGCTACGTGCCATGGCGTCTAATCAACATAACGTCATTATTTTCTATCTTTAACCTTACTGATAAACAAATCAGTTTGGCACAAAAAGGAGCAGACTATATGATTCTGAGCATTGAAAAACTTGAGAGATTACCATTGACAATGTAAGAGAGACCTGTCATTAAATGGATAATACACAGAACAATTACAATTCTGATAACAACTTTCCAGTTTAAATATTGCCAAGAATACATACCAGCAGGCCAGTATGAAAGGGTGGGTAAAGGATACATCAAATCAACCTGGGATTTACGTTACACACACAAATGTTATAGTGAAGGGAAAAAGGAGGTATTCCTTAGTGGTAATAATTGTAAAAAAATCACTAAGCGGTACACTTCTGTGTCAAGGTATTAACTTGCATGGAGCCTGCGAAGGGTCTTCAAATAACCTTTCATGTCACCTGCAAGGCACTCCTGCAACACAGATAGAACCATTCTTCTGACAACTTTCCAACGGTAGCTACGTTTTAATAAATGACCACAGCTGTTGTGGAATGGTGCCAGGAGAATGATATCTTGTATCCGTTACTTCCAAGGTCGTTTGCTGTATGCAAGTATTGTATCCAACCAGTAATCCAGACATGGAGGTGGCAATATGGCCTTATGTGAATATCTCTTCTATTCGAATTGATACTTTAAGCAGAATGAAGTCTATTCTTTTACAGACAACTGTGCCGCGGCCCTCGTCCAAAGAAATGTATTATCTGCAAGTTGCAAGGACAACGTCAGAGATACATACCCTTTTATCGACAAATTGCCCCGTGCATTTCGTAGAAATGTTAAGTCAAATTTTAAACATGTCTGATACCAGTGGCATCGCACATGTATTTAAGACAATTTTTTCGGGACTGTTAACGCCATCTGAAACAGTTCTGGGCATCTTCCTGAATTTTGTCCATTCTGTCTTTGGCAGCCTACCTTTAGTTTTGGGACTCTTAGCAGGAATTTTATTTTGTTCCTTCTGCTCCGATATGGCAAGCCAATCCACAAACAAGACTCCAGCAACGATGGAAGAGAGGATCCTAGCAATACGCTACCGAGACCGTATCACTAAGGTTCTCGGATTAGCCCGGCTAAGAGATCTGAGTACAACTTGGTTTCCTGCATTCAGACCAATCTGGCAGGATTGCATCTTACCTGTGATTCGATGTCTGCTATGCGGAGAAGAATGCATGTTGGACGTTTGTCTTACACTACCATCAGCAGTACCAATGGATATCGATACTTTGCTTTGTCCAGTAACGACTCATGCAACGTGTTGTCCCCAGCGGCTACCTATTCTGATGACGGCATTCGTTGAGACTTCACCACTACGTGTAGGTGGCGGTGAAGTACGAGAGGAAAGCAGCACCAAACAGGTACAACATTCTGTGAGCATTGCTGATCCAAACATCGATGATAGCAATCACGCACAGAACTGCACAGTTACAGTATTTTCAAACTTGGTCGAACTTTCACCTTATGTCGTAGACCAATTTTTTGCAAGCCTGTCTGATATGATGTTCCCCCCTGAACAACGAGAATAACTTTTAAAAACAACAAGCACACAGCGTTCCCTGAACTCTGAATTTGGCCTTCAGTTCTGTTAAACAAAGCAACTGAAAACATTTGGAACTATTTTTTCCCCTGAAAGCGAAATTATTTTTCTTTCAAATCAAAAATATTTACCATTTTTTCCTGGCACATGGTACTTTGCTTAAAGTAGAACTATTCTTAGAGAACAGAGCTTCTATTTTTAGAGACATTAGAGACAATATTTTACCTCAGCCTCTAGCACTTGTACAGTATCGTATAAATATGTGATGGAATGGTCTCAACCTTCTTTTCTGTATACAGAGCCATTTCATGTGTAATTTTCGCAATTCATTCAGCTGATATATATATGCATTTAACTGAATGATAACCCTGCTTGAAAAACGTACACCAATACTCATTTTCGTGTATAAACCATACACCATTTCAAATGCAATTATGTATTTTGGGGTGGGTTGGAAAACACACATGCATCGTATGTTTAATATTGCTTATTTTTTAGTAATGATGGACATTAATACGTGGAGTGGGTGTTGTATTTCTATCTTGGACCCTAATTCGATATTCCCGATTCATGCCCTTATGTGGTTATATCAAATTGTATCCTTATAAAGGCATAAGAATCATATCCATATTTAGTAATAGCCCATGCAGTCCAAAACAGGGCAAGGCTTCTCTCATGGACTCCTAGAAAGCACAGCGCGTTCTTTAAACAAACCAAGCCTCCAGCAGCCCGGGAATTCTCCCTGCTTTTGTTTTGATTTGCACAAGAACTCCTGGAGTCCAGAAAGAACTGTTAGTTCTTAGTGACGTCTTATGTCCAACCTTACGTCAAACCCGGCACCTTTCAGGTATAAATATACCAATGTTGCCTTACGCAAACACACAGTGGTGTGGAGCAGACCAGCTATCTACTTATCCGAAGCCCAGCTGATGCGAGAGCCGAAGGAAGCCGCCCCTCCCTTTTGAAGCGCTGAAGAAGCTGCCTTTTCTCACGCTGAGAAATTCAGCTCCGGTGTTCCCAAGTCACCCTTGCGGGCTGCTGGGAGATCGAGTCCTGAGAAGCGAGATACAAGACCTCCTTCATTCTAAAACCAAGGTGCGGAGCTTATTAAAACCTTAGAGAGAATTCTTGATTCCGATACTTGGCAAAAACCTAACTTAACTTAAAACTGCAACTTACTTACTCCTTACCATGTATTAGGCTTAGGTCAGGTACACCGGTAGGCGTATCTTAGAAGCACCAGTTGAGTTCGGTAGTCAATGTTTTTATATTTTATCCATTTTAAAGTATCATATGGCTAAGAAAGCATATCAATGCTTTTACAGTATTATTTCATAATACTACTTTTACTGTACGCACTTTACTTTATGATAAGTATTGCAATTGTGGCAATTCATTTCTCTTGCATGAGAAAGAAGACTGCTCAATAAAATAACACCTTTTATTGAAAACACCCGTCTCTCTATTTCTCTGCCCTCTGGTGAAATTAAGCATGCACGATTGACTGAGTGAAATAGCTGTCTATTGTTTTCACACAACTAGAGATACACTCTTTATTCTGAGGGAGCAAAGTTGTCATGTTTTGCGGTTGTCAGAAAATAATCCCTTCTCGTCTAAATCAGGATGGTTAACCCTTTCCTGAACATTCGAGAAAGTTTCTAGTGACCTCTGAGCTAGCTGGCAAAACTAATTAAGTCTAACATAGTCAGTAGAGACCTAGATGACCTCAGTCCTACGTCACACTGCTGTTTATGTTATTCCAATGCGCAGAGCCTATTGGGAATATAGGAACTACACTACAAAGAGATAGCCTTTAAGTTCAGGCTGGACTGTTCCTACTGGACAGAAACAAAGCTGATTTGCATAAAATTGTTTCCAGTGAAATTAAGATTGGGCATAATGAGAAAAACAATGATGCCCTAAAATGCAGCCTGGTGAATTTCTAGCGGCTGAGATTAATTCAAGCATTCTCTCCACCACTTTTTGTTTTAATTACTGAGATGTCCTAATTGCAGGTAGAATCTCCAGACATGAGGCTTGTGCCAGGTGTGCCTTAGGACTTAACCTGCAGTTCAATGAATAGGTCCACTAGGACAAAGTGTTTACTCCTCTTCAGAGGGTGGTGGCCTTGCAGATAGGCTAGACCTTTCCTATTGTTGCAAGACCAAGGCTAAGTTGCAGTCCCCTCTTTGTCAAGGCAGACTGGGCAAAACTACAATGGACTGGACGGTATCCCAGAGTAATTGCTGTTGATTAAGATCACTACTATTGCTTCTTTTGTAATGAAATATTAGACCACAAAGCAAAAGCAACTTTAATATGAGAAAGTATCTGTAGTATTTTCAAATAGGTGTGAATAGAGAAATGTTAGGCTCTATCTAACAGCTCAAACTTTCCTTCCCTGACCGGCTTGCTCAAATTATTTACTAGGCAATAAAGAGTCAATTCACAAACATTTCTCCATGGGTAAGTGTGATTTACTCCATGAAAAAGTTATATTTTTGTCACTTAGTGCAGGTAATTCATAAGGGCATAAAAATTGAGTTGAGCATGTGGATGTGTCATCGATGTGTGTGTTGAATTTACTCACTGATGTTAGAAGTGAGTGTGTATTCTTATGGGAAGCAAGAGCCATGGAACGGAGACGGCACGCTGTTGAGGTGAACATCCCCATATTGATAACTTTTGAATACATCTCCCACATTTATTTGCACATCTAACTTGCTGCTGAACGGCCTGAGTGTAAGGGCTAGAGGAAGGGAGACAATGTTCCCATTTTTTCACAAGTTAATGTGAAGGAAGGAACAGTGGCCCTCATGTAGAAAGCTATTTTAGATTTGTAAAATAGGAGCCTTTACGAATGCAAAATGGCATTTTTTGTATTTCCAAAGCCCAAAATGAGATAACAAGTCACTGAATCGCAGTTTGGGTTTGGGAATACAAACAGAATCAGTATTTAGAAAGGGGTGTGTTAAGGTCATACCCTCAGGATGCTGGTTCCCTTAAGGGAAATATTAATCTTTTGTAACCAAAATCCAATTTCAAACATTAATATTTTACCACCTCCTCAAAGGACGTGGTAAGCCATTTACTAACGGGAATGAGTCCCAAAGAGACCCTCATTTTTTTGTAAGATGTCTTCACTTTTCCTATAAGGCAAACAGGCTGCATGACAAAAAATTAAAGCTTGCTTTATTTAAAAACAATCACAGAAAGGGTTATCTGCTGACCCCAAATGGCCACCATGACTGTGAATGAAGCCAATCATATTAGTTTGTAATTTACGACCTACGACATGCATATTAATGAGGTAGGTTGAATTGCGACCCACTATGATTATGTATTTTGTGAATCGACTTCTTGGTACATAAGTCAGTTCGCAAAATACCAATTTAGTCAGTAGAAGTGAGTGTGCACATTTTCACCACTTCTACCGAATGCATTTTAGTATATTCCATTTAAGAAATTGCAGATTGTGATTCAATTTTTGTCTCACTTTATGATTTCTTAAATGGAAAGTTTGTGCATTCGGGCCAATATTTGTAGAAATGTAGGAAATAAAATTCACACAAATGGATGCAGGGATAGAACATTAAACAAGCAAACAAATGCTCGGAATGTTTGTTTTTTATTGAAACCAGTTAATATCTTATCGGAAAGACTTTAGGGATACATTGTCTCTTAACCCAATAATAACTCACTGGAAATGTTTAGTAAACTAAGTCCCCACGATTCCTTTAAGTCTGCTCAAGATACCCAAAATCCGTCTTTATTCCTGACTACTGTTTGGAAGATTCTAATCTCTGGCGCCTGCTCATGTTTCCTGTATTGATTAGATAGTTCCTTCTGTTTCTACCTTTGGGATTATCCTGTTCATGTAGGTTAACAATATATTTATTATTGTATGTGCTTGCAAGCTTTTCGACCCAATTTCCTCAGGAAGCATCTCCTTATTTCAGTGTTTAATTTTAGTGAAAGAAACAATAGTCCACTAAAGAAGCAAATTGTTTCCAAATATGTTTTATGCTCACGTTCAGTATTCACTGCAGACATATATATTTAGCGCATGCAATGTGTCTTTCTTTAAGCCAATATTGGCAAGCTGTTGGATTGGAATGTTCTCTTCATGGTATACAGGCCTGTTCCGCTGTCCTGAATGCCCGACTGTATATATATCTTGGGCCTCAGCTACAAGAAAATGACGCAGCGTGGCGCCGCAAGCCATTTAGCTGCTCCGTGTTGTGCACAGGGACACGTCATATTAACAATACGACGCATCCCTGTGCTTTCCTCTGCGCTGGGGCACAGTTATCTGCTTAGCACTAGCACAAGCACCCTTGCGTCATTTTGCAAGTGTGCCTGCGCTACTGGATTGTTTTGTGCAGGAAGGCACACCTTCCTGCACAAAAACAATCTTTAATGGCATTTTCCTTTTTCTATGCGTTCTGCAAAATGCAACACGCATAGAAAGAGAAAATGACGATGAGAAATAAAAGTATTTCTCGTCGTTGTGCCCTCCTCTGGGGAGGTGTAGGATTCTGACGCATTCCCAGTTTTACAAAATGTTGTGAATCTGGGAATGAGTCAAGTTCCACCATGGATGTTGTGTGGGAACACCCACAGCAACACCCGTGGAACGCCCCTTTCACACAGAGTAATGTGTGAAAGGGGCCCATATTTACAAGTCCATGAAGTCAAGCAGCGTGACTTTATGTTGCCTTGTAAATATGGGCACGCCCATTGCGCCATAGGTGTGTTAAAAAAAGTGAAGCACCAGCGGCCCAATGGGCTTGTAAATAAGGCCCCTGGTATCTTGACTTGCTTTTGGCCCTGGAGTCACTCACATATAATGTGTGCACAGTGGTCTAGGCCTGTCCTTGTCTATGAAAGGTCCTGGACCTGTCCTGCAACCAGGAGGTGTGCACCAGGTGTGTTCTCTTTGTGGGTGTGGACTGCTGTCCCTGTCCTGGGCATTGCTCATAAAGCGGTGGCAGCAGCATGCTGTGTTTTAGAAAGTATCAGCAGTGTGACCAGGGCTTTATTCTGTCTCATAGGTGGTGCGGCCTACTTGCCCGCTTGTGTAAGGTTCTCCTGTTATGTCTGTGCCCAGACTCTTGTACTGACATATGGTGTGTATGTCAAGTGTGTGTGGTGTGTGCGCATATGTACTGCTTGTGACACATGCGGTCATGAACTGTGTGCATGTGTGACCCTGAGCAATGGAGGCCAGTGAGATCCATTTGGATGCCCCTGGCCTGGCATAGCACAATATCGACAGTAAACACTGTGCTTCCATAAGTGCATGGCCTGCATTTCTGTAGCCAGAGTTTGGAGGTAAGACATCTGAAGTGAGTAGGATGAAGGCAGGGCTGGGCACACCCACACAATGCCGTGGTCTTGACTGACATCAAGGGAATGGCAAATCATAACAGACACAGGAAGGTCAAGTGCTGAAGATAGCTAGCCCAAAGCCCGCCCCCTCTCTATTCCCCTTTATACGTCTTTTGGATTTATTTATGACAAACGCTCTAACAACAGACAGTTAAAGCTAATGTAGGAAGACCTAAAAAGGGTTGTCCAACGTAGTCCTATGAGGATACATTTGCATACAGTCATTTTGAATGGAAATAAATTACATAGTCAGTGGAAATCTGTCAGGGATAAGAACCTCCTGGACCTATGTTGGACACCCCTTTAGTTGTACGACCTTTAGCCCTACGCTATGCCCGACGCCCTCACGTCCACACAACAGATGAATGTTTTCTACGGTGGTGAATGTGTCGACTTTACCCAGCACACGAAAGATGGTTTTGAGAAAATGTAAAATTAAAAAGAGAGAAAGGACGTGTAAGCTGTTCATTCAGGGGTCATATAGGGAATAAGGCCGCTCTTGCACTGCAGCTGGTTACTACTTGTTCCTTGACGCAGCATCTGTGCTCGTGCTCAGCGAAGGAACGATGACATCATTTCTATGGGAGCCTGCGAGGAACAATAGAAGGAAAAGCAAATAGGATAACACACCATGGGGTTAGGGTACGATGTTTATTTAGAAACAGCCGACCGGCCAAAGCCATGTGGGAAACCCTTCTTATCAATGACTCCATGCACCCCCCATGAGCCCCCCTCTAAGGCCGAATCTCTTATCAGTGCCGAGGAATGGGCTAGGAGACCGCTTCCTTACTTGTTCCCACTGAATACCGGCGGTCCAAGAACCATATTTAAAATACATTTATCCTGAGCAGGCATGGTGGCGTGGGCGTCTTCTAATGAGCTCAGAGTCAAATGACTTGCCGAGGTTCCTTTAAGGTTTAACATAGCCACTGTGGGCTACATCCTTGCGCTATGCCTACGCGCTGATGTTTATATGTTTTATGTTATATGTTTGCGCTGAATGTTTATATGTTTTATGTTATATGTTTGTAAAAACAATAAAAAACATTTTGAAAAAAAAAAATAAGAATGATGTTTGATAGGGAATGAATCTAAACGATTCTTGTTGTGAGACAGAATATGTTGTAAAAACTGCATTAATTCACCCTTCCAAATTGTGAGCACAAACTACTGGAAGGTATTTGATTTCCCGTCAAATAAATATTAGTTACTACTGTCATAAAAAAGAAAAGAACATTTGGTTGCAAAATGAAGGAAGTTCAACATGTTAAGAAGAAGGAAAAATATGATGGTCTCATGACATATTAAAACATCTCATGAGGTCAAGTAGTGGCCAAATGAACTCCACCCTAAGTGAACTTAGAGGGTTTTCTGGAAGTACAGCAAATAGTACATCAGGGCTCAGAGGATCCCCACAACTGATTCAAACCACAGCACATATAGGGGCATATTTACAAGCTCATATCGCCAGAGGAGTATCAATTGTTCTGACGTTCCTGGGGCTATAGGGGCTTTGCCTTATTTACAAGGCAGCGTTAAGCCAAGTGGCTTAATGCTGACTAGCAAATAAGGCACCCTTTCACGCTACACTTAGCGTGAAAGGGGTGGGCAATGGGTGTTGTGGTGGGCATTCCACCGCAACACCCATTGATTTTGATGACGCCCCCTATTTACAAGGGTGACGTAAATAGGAGGTAGCGCCAAAATTAAGACCAGGGAAAACCTTTAACGTGGTCAAAAGAGGAGAAAAGCTTAATTTCTCCCTGTTTTTGCTGTTTCTATGTCTGCTGCATTGTGCAGCATGCATAGAATCAGCAACATGCTACAAATGATTGTTTATGTGTAGGAAGGTGTCCCATCCTGCACATAAACAATCATAAAAAAAGATTACGCTTTGCAACTTCTATGTGTAGTGCACAATGCAGCACACATACAAGTTATAAATCACCATTTGTGATTATATATGTGCAGGAAGGGACAACTTCCTGCATATAATCAATCGTTCCCTCAATGCAGGCACCCTTGCATTATGGTGCAAGGGTGCCTGCGTTGGTGCTAGGCAACTTAATTTAGCACCAGCACTAGGGACAATGCAGGGGTTCGCCGCATCTTTTTAAATACGGCACATCCCTACGTTTTTGGGATGACAGAGCGTGCCGTGAGCATCTTGTGCTTATCGCCACGTTCCACCATTCCCTTGTAAATAATGCCCCATAGATTCTAAAAGAGAATGGATACATGACCAATGACATTGCAGTAGAATTATGTATCACATAACAATAGAAAGGGAATACATGCCAGTTGCCATAGGTCATAAATCTAATGGGTGGTGATCTGAACAAGTGACTCAGAAATGCTTCTGAAAGCGGGGCAACACAATGACGCAGGAGCAGACATGGGCAGCTCAACTGCATCTGTTCAGTATTTTGCTGAGGCTTGCAGGAGGTTCTGAAAAGTTCAAGGCTGACATTTTCACCAGAGAAGTCATGTTTACGTTTTTAGATTTTTTCTGGATAGCTGAGAGCCTTTTTCCTTTTTTTCTTTTAGTGCTCAGAAGTGCATGATGTTCTGGAGTAGGTTCTGGACTGGTGGGCGTAGGAATGCACAGGGGCCACACTGCACTAACTGAAATGGCGAGACAGATTTGTTTTTTTTGATTTTTGATCCCAACCAGCTGATTAGTTCTGGAGGGTCATCTATTTTATTTTAGTATTTTTGTATTTTTAGAAAAACATTAAACCATTTGATTTATATACGTCATCAAACAGACAGTCAGCAAACAGTGAAAAAATACATACAAACAAGTGAAATGTGCATAAATGTACAAGTGCTATACAAGTACTCAAAAAATGTACTATCAATTCATACAGGCAACACCAAGAACAATAAATCAAATACCTAACAATAAATTCACATTAGGAACCAGTCCTTTATATTAGGTACAAGAAGACAGGCGGACAAATAGTTCAAAAGCACTGCCTGCCTGTCTTATTAAACCAGGGATAGGGAAGTGAATTGTAGGGTTGCAAGACTAGGGATGACACTGTATAAATTTCAACGGCCCTAGTGGCACCCTTGTTCTTTTTCCCGGGCTTAGGGTCAGCGCGTTTCGAACCACAATGTTAGTATGGGTTCTCCTCAGGACACGGACTGGATGGAGCCGAAACTGAAAATAATAATAATGAAGGAAAGTGGTGTAAGGATTGTGTACAAATATTAAAATTTAATTAAAAGACTCAGACTCGAGACTCAGAGAATAGTGTAAAGAAATACCTGGGAATGACAGATGAATGTCACTCTTAAATCGTTGCAGTAAAATGGAAGGCCTCACAGGTACCGGGGTTCTGTAACCGGATAGGAATAGTAATCAGAACCTCTACATGCGACAGATGTCACAACATATAAAAAGGACAGCTAACCGTGGTATTGTACCTAATATAAAGAACTGGTTCCTAATGTGAATTTATTGTTAGGTATTTGATTTATTGTTCTTGGTGTTGCCTGTATGAATTGATAGTACATTTTTGAGCACTTGTATAGCACTTGTACATTTATGCACATTTCACTTGTTTGTGTGTATTTTTTCACTGTTTGCTGACTGTCTGTTTGATTACATATATAAATCAAATGGCTTAATGTTTTTCATAAATACCAAAATACTAAAATAAAATAGATGACCCTCCAGAACTAATCGGCTGGTTGGGATCAAAAATAAAAAAAAAACAAATCTATCTGGCCATTTTGTTTGTTGAGCATATTTGAGTGGTCCAAGCCAGTTCAGATACAGGACCCGAACCTTTCTCCTCGCCCTAACTGAAATGGCTGCATGGTCCCTCCAGCGAGTTGCGCATTACAGACTCCCATTATAGGCACAGGGGTGTATGCCCATGCACTTGCTCACATTACAGAAGCATGAACATTGGAAATCAGTCTCCTTGGTGACACCCTTAATAAATGTTACACATGAGAAGCATGATCTTTACCAAGTAGAGGTGTGCGGAAATGGCCTAATAACCTTTAGTATAACTATCAAAAAATTGGGAAAAATTACACAAAATGATATGAAAGACAAATATTCAATTTAGCACTGTGTGTGAACACAAAGTGTGTCCTTCAATCAAGGGCCAAAAAACATGAGTGCCACGAACTACAGTTGTTCACGTTTTTTTTAGGTCTTGCCTACTGTGGTGATCTTGGTTTCATTACATCATAACTTCATTTCATGGGAATCTAGAATGTCATGTGTGGATTTCTAGTTTATTGATTCTATGTGAAACAGTTAATCTAGGACTGCTGTAGCTGTGGCTAATAAATACACGTCTTGAAGAATTCATGTCTGTTGGCATTTACTTCATTATACTTCATTACAATTTGGCGACAAGGATGGGAAACAAACCCACGCCTGCAAAGAACAATAGGCAAAAAGACCTTTAGTTATCGGTACAGCTTTTCAGCCGTGCACGTGCACGCTTCCCATTGCCTTCAAGGGCAACGCATGCACGTGTGGCGATTCACTTGCGGGAGCGAGCGCTGCCATATGGTAGTAATTATCGCTCCCGCAAGTGAATCGCGCAGGTCCCCCTCCTCCCCCCTGATGCACGTGAGGCGCGCGTGCAGCTCCCCCTGCTGCCGGCAGCCTGCCGCGTACCTGAAAGTGATTCCCCAGAGCGAAAAATCATGTTGGAGGAAAGGAGTGGCTTGACCTCAGACGATGTGTTTGTTTGCTCAGGGGCTTTTGCAATTTAATCGCCACGGTATTGTTAAGTTATGTTGCGTCTGTGCTTGGATCGAAGTTGCATTTATCCATTCTAGCGCTTCATGGACTCAGAAGGTGCGGACGCTCCTTTGGAGGACAGATAGCGCTATACTATGTAGGATATGCTTTTTGGAGGCCTGTGTGTTTGTTTATTTATTTATTTATTTATTTATTTTTAAAACCTTTATTTTCAGATTGCACAGTACACAGCGTCTGCCTACAACCCAATTGGGCCGGCCGCTATGACAAAAAACATCTGGATACCAGACAACAATGCATTACATTGAAACCATAAATAGCAACATATCGGTGCACCAGCATCAAATCACATAAAGGAAGGATCAACCAGGTTTCGTTTTTATAATTTTGATGAAAACAAATAACAAACATCACAAACACTCACATGGTAGGAGCAATACCTAGGGTTCGGGGTGGAAAGGAGGAGGAAGTCAGACTCTAAAGAATTTAGTGACTCATATCGAGGGGCAGGGGGATGGTGAAAAGGATCACAAAGAAGTTTTATTAGTCAGTCTTCAGGAACGTCAGTTACGGGGACGAAGGAACATCAACGGTATACTCGAGTGGAGGGGTGCAGATATCTCCACGATACTCATTCCACTGTGACCAAATCCTGCCCCACTTCCTGGGACGGCCCCGAGCCACATAGACCGTCTTCTCCCGAAACATGCACCAGTCCATGTTTTCCTTCCAGGCTGTTATCCCAGGCGGTCTATGAGAACCCCAGAGTTGCGCTTTGTCCCTCTTGGCAACCATGTTGCCAAGAGTTACCCAGAAGGTCTGAGCGGCCGTGCAGTCCTTAGGCTCCCAGATATTAAGCAGGCAACGACGCGCCTCAGGCAAAAGAGAGACCCCGGTGACCCGCCCCATAATATCATGCACTCTGGACTAGAAAGCGGATACCACCGGACATTCCCAGATGATGTGAAGAAAGGTGCCACTCATGCCACAACCACGCTTACACAGCCCATCAATCGAGTATCCCATTCGAACCAGACACGTACCAGTCATGTAAACTCAATGGAGGATCTTCAGTTGCACAAAACGAAGGCGAGCTGGAATAGCCACCTCTTTAGGGGAGGCGATCGCTATCTGCCAATCCTCGTCGTCTAATTCCAGGCCATCCGCAATCCAGGAGGCCCGAAGCCGACAAGAAGATCAGCTCTGGTGTTGATGAGCTTTTTATAAATCAAGGAAATCGTACTGTCAGGATCGTGGCCATCCAGAATACGGTCCTCGAGCGGTGACGACTGGGGGATCTCCATCCCAGGAGGGAACACAGAGATCAGAGCATGGCGCACCTGAAGATATCGAAAATACTCCTTGTCGTCAAGCTGGTACTCCACCTTAAGGGCATCAAAGGACTTAACTGTGCCCTTGGACCAAAGATCCTCCACCTTGCTAATACCGATCGTATCCCACTTATCAAACCCTTTCGACCGCCACAGGCTGCCCAACCTCTCAGAGTCACACAATGGAGTCAGCCGCGTCATCTTATCACCCCAGCCGTAGCCACAGTTGCATCTCTCCACGCACGCACAGCACATTTTGTAGGTCCAGTCAGAAGTCGGAATGGCTCCTTCGAGTACAAAGCCCTGTTGAAGTTACCGCCCGGCAACAGTAATTTGTCCATTGCGAAGGCAGGGACGGGGCCCGTGGAGTACGTTACATGGTTGACCGCGCTCAGCTGAGAGGCCTAGTAGTAGCGCTTGATGTCCGGAAGGGCTATCCCACTGTCATACCATGGCAAAGTGAGTTTAGATAAGGAGATACGACCCCGTCTGTCCCAAATCAATTGCCTCTGGAGCCCCTCAACCTCACAAAAGTAGCTAGAGGGAACAGGGTCAAAGAAATTCTACAGGGCATATAAAAATCTAGGGAGGGACATCATTTTGAAAAGAGCCGCACGCCCCAGTGGGTACAAGGGCAAGCCGCGCCACCGCTGGACGTCCAGTTTAAGGCGCTGAAGAGGAACATATAGATTGCGGTCGTAACGTACAGAGGGGTCCAGGGAAATGAAGATTCCCAGGTATTTGAACCCAGTCTCCGCCACCTAGATCGGGAATCTACGGGGTAGCGGAGGCAGCACCCCCGCTATAACATAAATACATGATTTATTCCAGTTAATTACGAGCCCCAAGTTCTTCCCAAAGGAGGTGAGGACATCAAAGAGCACGTTAAGGGTCTTCTGAGGTGAAGTAAAGTAAAGGAGAATATCGTCTGCATATAGCGAGACGCGATCCTCAAGATCCGGGGTCCACCGGATCCCCTTAATCGAGGGCTCCCACCGGAGCCACGCCGCCAACGGTTCCAATGCCAAAGCAAAGAGGAGGGGGGAGAGCGGGCAACCCTGTCGGGTGCCACGCCCAAGCGGGAACGATCCAGAGACTCTGCCATTAACAACCACCTGGGCCAATGGACGTTCATACAGGAGCTGCACCCACGCAATAAAGTTAGGACCAAAACCAAACTTCATAAGGCCACTCGATAGTGTCGAAGGCCATAGTGGCATCCAACGAGGCCAAGATGGCGGGTTCAATTCAGAAAAGGGGGTGGTGATGGACAGAGTATCTGAATTAAGCAGAACACTCCTACCCAGTCCAAAGATCAGGGCTTGATCCATCACCGTTTTTTAGCTCACTGCACCATCCCAGCTCAGAACCTGGCTACATGCAAATTAGTCTGTCCCTGGCCCAGTGCATCATGGGAACAGGGCAGACCAAACTACCAAGCCAATTCTTATACTGGGAAGGAAACAAGCTTCCGGGTAATTGGTAGTCTGGTCTGCCCTGTTCCCATGATGCACTGGGCCAGGGACAGACTAATTTGCATGTAGCCAGGTTCTGAGCTGGGATGGTGCAGTGAGCTAAAAAACGGTGATGGATCAAGCCCTGATCTTTGGACTGGGTAAGAGTGGTCTGCTTAATTCAGACACTCTGTTCATCACCACCCCCTTTTCTGAATCATTTTGTCCACCATAAGCGTGGAAGGGTATACTCAGACATGAGTCCCTTGCTCACTGCACCATCAGGATTCAAGCAAGCCGGGCCGAAGATGGCTGAAATGCCAGAAACCGGTCCCCGAAGCTTGTTTCCTTCCCGGTATAAGAATTGGCTTGGTAGTTTGGTCTGCCCTGTTCCCATGATGCACTGGGCCAGGGACAGACTAATTTGCATGTAGCCAGGTTCTGAGCTGGGATGGTGCAGTGAGCTAAAAAACGGTGATGGATCAAGCCCTGATCTTTGGACTGGGTAAGAGTGGTCTGCTTAATTCAGACACTCTGTTCATCACCACCCCCTTTTCTGAATCATTTTGTTCACCATAAGCGTGGAAGGGTATACTCAGACATGAGTCCCTTGCTCACTGCACCATCAGGATTCAAGCAAGCCGGGCCGAAGACGGCTGAAATGCCAGAAACCGGTCCCCGGAAGCTTGTTTCCTTCCTGGTATAAGAATTGGCTTGGTAGTTTGGTCTGCCCTGTTCCCATGATGCACTGGGCCAGGCACAGACTAATTTGCATGTAGCCAGGTTCTGAGCTGGGATGGTGCAGTGAGCTAAAAAATGGTGATGGATCAAGCCCTGATCTTTGGACTGGGTAAGAGTGGTCTGCTTAATTCAGACACTCTGTTCATCACCACCCCCTTTTCTGAATCAAGATGGCGGGTTCAGTCAGCGTCTCAGCTCTCGCGAGAACTCAGTGGAGTCTGCGAAGATTAAGCGCCGTATTCCGATGAGGAATGAAACCGGACTGATCCGGATGGATCAGGTCACAGATCACCGTTAGCAAGCGATTCGCGAGTACTTTAGCCAGAATCTTAGGCTCAGCATTGAGCAAAGAAATAGGGCGATAAGAAGTGCATTGGTCACGAGGCTTACCATCCTTGTAGATGACGACTATAATGGCCAAACGCTGATCAAGGGGGAGGAGACCAGCCTCAAAGGCATCAATGAACATATTGCGCAGATGGGTCGCCATCTTATCAGGCCGTAGCTTGTAGAGCTCAATGGGTAGACCATTCGGCCCCATAGCCTTACCCGAACGCAGGATCGTATAGCGATAGCAACCTCATCTACCGTTATAGGCGCATCCAAAGTGAACCGATCCTCATCCGACACACAGGGCAGCGCAATATCACGCAGAAGCCAGCGGGAGTCAGACTCGTCTCTATCACTCACCGATCGGTATACCGTCTGAAAATGGTCCACAAAGCATTCAACAATCTCACCTGGGTCAGACACGCATTCCCCAGTCACACGGGTGACCACTGGCACCACACGACTCATGCTCTCAGACTTATCCAACCATGCCAGTAGCTTACTAGCCATATCTCCCACATCATAGAGTCTGCCCAGTTGATTCCTGTGCATAACCTTAGCAGCATCGGTCACCAGGGCCCTATAATCAGCCTGTTTCAGCGCTAAGGAGTGCAAGATTGCAGGGGTATCGTCACCACCCAAGTCGCTCTCAAGCGAGGTAATTTCGGCCTCAAGGAGCAACAAATTTTCCCTCTTGGCCTTCTTATCAGCAGCAATGAAGGACAGTGCAGAGCCCCTTACCACAGTCTTGAAGGCCTCCCACAAGGAAATAGGGGAAGAGACGGACCCCTCATTCTCATTAAAATAACAGTCAATAGCCTTGAGAAGTTCAGAACGGAGCTTGGGGTTCCTAAAATGCCAAGGATGGATAGGGGGAATCCTACTCCCACCAAAATATCCCACCGAAACCTCAAGCATCAAGGGTGAATGATCAGAGATGCCCCTGGGAAGATGACGAACCCCACGCACCAAGGGGGTATGGGCAGCCAACATCAGAGAATAGTCAATCCTCGAGAGGCTGCCGTGGGCTCCAGAGTGGAACGTGTATTGAGTTTGCGTGGGGTTCAACATCCGCCAGACATCCACCAACCCGAGAGTCTCAAGCAACTCAGGCAGCCACAACTGAGACGCCGGCAGGACCCTGGGGGGTAGCCGGTCACACTCACCCGAGACCACCGAATTGAAATCCCCACGCAGTATAAGGATACCATCCAGAAGTCCTAGGAGAGTTCTTCCGAGATCAGCGTAGGTGGCAGCCTGGAGCCCCGGGGGAATATAGACAGTAACAATTGTAAGCATCTTCCCCTCCCACCGCCCAGGGACAGCAGCATAACGGCCCCTATCGTCGAGGGCAACTTCATCAATTTCAAAGGGTAAAGAGGATTTAACCAATATGCCAACTCCTCTGGAGCCAGATGTGAACCCAGCGTGTGCTGCCAACCGATAGCCTCGTCTATCAAGAGCCTTACAAGCGTTCCCTATCAAATGGGTCTCCTGTAGCAGGACAATATCAGGGGAATGACGTCTAATAAATTGAAGTACAACACCACGTTTGATCTTGTCACCCAGACCATTAAC